>NC_136513.1:97777847-97887847 GCF_053919585.1 Euprymna scolopes
CGGGTTATTTAATGCCGAATCCAAAGATTTTGAAGAAAAATTTTTTTTAATAGAATATGTTTGTTGTTTTCACGTCTGTTTCTATTCAACCCATGGTTGGGACCCTAACAGGTACTACCACTCCGGGTCATAGTGGACCTGGGAGCAATGATAATTAAAGGGTGGCTCCACACTCCCCAAAGCCCACAAGCTGAGCCCTCACCACTGGTTTTAGTTTAAGGTCATATCCAGGAACGCCATTGAGGGACAGGGGGGGAGTCGGCGTATTCTAATGCCCCACCGACAGGACCAGTTTATTTATCTGGAAATCTACATATATACATATATCTTACTGTACTCGACTCTCTCTCCCTCGCTATTTTTTTATTTTTACTTTTTTTTTAATTACATTTTCACCCCAACCAAGGCATATTGCCACTTTCTTATAGGGGGCTACTATCAGGGACATAGGCATCAGGGGGACTGTGTAGGGATTTGGGTGGCAAGATGTCGATTCACGTTGCACCTGAACTTCTGCATGTCAGTACAGTTGGGGAAGCAGGGACCCGGCAGAGGATTCCAAAGTCTAGCTGTCCTGGGGATACATGAATCTATCTATCTGCAAATTTGCCTGTCTTTCAGTTTATCTATCTATCTATCTATCGCTCGGTTTACTACCGTGCTCGAATATAAACAAAGTCGATGTAAATCTCGCTCTGTCGCTGTCTTTGTCTCTGTCTCTGTCTGTCTGTCTCTCTCTCTCTCTGTAAACACATTTGCACATTTAGAGAGAGAGAGAGAGAGAGAGAGAGGAAGGGTAAGAGAGAGAAAGGAAGACAGAGGCATTTAGGTTTATAGAATTGTAATCTGGAATAAGAGATAGTTATGATCTAACCAATGAGAATTGCTGGGATATTTTAAGGGAGTATTTATTTTTCGAATCGGCAAACGGGTATTTAAGGTTATGCTATGAGTTTTAGAATTAGATACGAAGGGTTCAATCGCAATATCCGTACCATGTGTATAATAACCTGCGGTGTTTTTTAGGGATCGGTAGGACGACTTACGTAATAAGGGGAAAATCGAGCCTACTTCCTTTGTTGGTTAATGCGATAGTGCTAGTGTAGCTCTTCGGCTATAATCTAGGATTTAATCTAAACACCTGGATGTGTCAGAAAAGTATTTATAAAGTTACATAAGATAGTAGATAATACGCTAGACATAATAAATTTGTATGTGGCATATGTTATTGCAAATTTACCGTATTTTGGTCCAGAGGGGAATTTCTTCAATCAAATTATTATATACAGAAAAATGTTTACACACACACACACACACACACGCGCGCATATATATGTGTAGAGCCTGAAAGAGAGAGAGAGAAGAAAGAGATGAACTGTTTCAATTGTTAGTTAATCGATAAAATCTAATTGTTCGAACATTTATCAGCATTAATTAGTACGCAACTAAATATTAGAAATGTTTTATTGATTTTGCCAAAGCTACATAGCTTATCACGTACTTCTACTTGTAGCGGCTATCATCCTGGTCGAATTGAGATGGCTTACCATCGACAATTCTAGTTCAGGTCATGTCGAGCATGTCAGGTCAGGACGCAAGAAATGACTAACCGCTTCCGATTCCAGCATCAGTGACCAACTACTTGTCGACTCGATAATTCTGCCAGGCCGTCATTAATTGTCGCCCTGTTCTCATCTGTCTACCGACACGTTTGTGCCAGCCAGGCAGAGACAGACCAGAGAGGACGTTGCATATACCCCCATTGGACAGGGAGCTGCATGTCCTAACCACCGGAGATGTAATTTCGGAAGGATTGATAGTAGGAGTGTAGTTTTAAATCTCGACAGCGTGTACTCACCGGAAACGCTTCTTACGATGGAAGCGCAAAACGCGACAATGATTGTCGTTGTCGATGATTTCCAGTTAATGCAAATCCGCCACTCTTATAGACCACGCCTCACAGCCAAAGAGAAGGATAGTTCTTACTATCGGCTGAAAGATGTGTCGCTTCCAGTCCAAGCGTATTTTCTGTCCAGACCAGAGAGATCGATTGAGACTGAAGGGTGTGGACCGTACGATTACTATTAGACGTATTTTCTCAGCCGTTATCTGCATAGGGGCGTGATAGTAGAGCCAGGATAGACAAAAGAATGCGCATTAGCTAAGTTAATTTCGTCCTGTGAAATCGGTTCCCAAATACCCTGGTTACTCAGCAAATACAGGGCTTTTGTTTTGGAAGCCTTGATACGCATCCCTATTCTGCGAAATACAGTTTACTATCAGATGATCCTCGCAATCTCCAAGCAGGACCATATCAGCTGTATAAGGAATTGCATACACGTTTACGTTTCGCCCAATTGTAATCGCTTCGTGACGTTGAAGAGGTTTGTTAATAGTATAATAGATCGGCTAATAAGATAGATTATATCTTGGTGCTTTGTGTTGACTCCAGCGTCTTTCGAGGCGCGGTTATGGGTAGCAAATTTGATTGCGACCGCACACTTGTTTCAGCAAGTCTTCGACTTTAATTTAACGTAACTCTTTTATACAGCCAAACATCTCCGTTGCATTTGAGAAGCTTTACGATCACATAAGCCGACGGGCCTGGCGTATAAAACCAATGGTAAGGTTTTTAATACGACGCATTCGAAATGAATGTTTGTGTACGGAGAACAATAGAGCAATGATACTTGTCGTTTGCATATAAAAGAATTATGAAAGCTATTATATAAAATAATTTTATAAGATAAACAGGACATTCTCTACATTGTAATGCACACTGCACTGTATTATGAACCGAATCAATGCGGAAAGACATGTGAAGTTTCCTTCCGGTGCACTGCAGTAGACCTCGCCTGGAGCGGGTAATAAATCCTGATTTAAAAATAGTCGATTTCACTAATTTTGATTATATAATGTCACATGTGTTAATCATTACTTACTCCTGGGTAACGTACGGTCTCCCTTATATATATATATATATATATATATATATATATATATATATATATATGTGTGTGTGCGTGTGTGTGTGTATGTGCGTGTGTGTATGCATATATACATATATATATTATACATATATATATATTATATATATATATATAAATGTAATATCTATGATCTATGTATTAATAGGATAGTTTGTGTTATTTTTTATTTTTTTTTTTTTTTTACAAAGGCATCACCACATTATCAAGGCCCAGAGGCCACTCAAGGATAAGGGTTAAAGAGTGTACAGTAGAAGTTGGTCAATATAGTAATCATTAGTAATGAAAATTTGGTAAATTTAATAACTTATATGGAACGGCTCATCAAGAACTTATTTACTTTAGACTTGAACACAACCATATTGTAGTCAGCCGGAAAGCAGGAAAACGGAAGACAATTCCACAGGCGTGCAGTTCTAAGAAAGAAGCTTTGTTCATGGAATCTATGTTTAGGTTTAGGCACAGATAAAGAGTGGGGGAAATTATTGATAGTGTTTACAGCTAGACGAGTGTTTCTTGTGAAAGTTTGGCGAGGGGGGACCATAGATTGAAGCTCAGTTGAACACTTTCCATGAAAATAACGATACATCAGAGACAAACTCGCAACATCTCTTCTGTGAGATAGAGGTTGTAAGGAGGAGAAAAGGACATCTCCTACGAGGCTACGAAGTCTATTTTGAACTCTATCAAGGCAGGACAAGTCCTTTCTAGCAGCTCCTGCCCAGATGTGGCAACAGTATTCCATCCTTGGACGTACCTGGCTCTTATATAGATAGAGAATAGTATCAGCAGTGAGATATCTACTGGATCGATAGAAAGATCCCACCATTTTTCCAGCGGCCTTGGCAACAGATTTGATATACGTGTTCCATTTAAGATCAGGAGTAATGGTCAAGCCCAGAAGCTTGTCAAAACTTGAGGCCTCCTGAAGACGAGAGCCATTCATTTCAATTGATGACAAATGTGGATTAAAATGTTGATGATGTAAAGAGAGAAGCTTGGTTTTAGATGCATTAAAAGTAACCAGCCACTCCTTTCCCCATTGTACTACGTGCTCAAGATCAGAGGAGAGAGAATTGGAGAGTACTTGCTCGTTTACTGTCTTAGATGTGGTACCATAAATGGTAGTGTCGTCAGCATAAATGTCTACAAATGATGTAAGGATATGATTTGGAAGATCATTAATGTAGATCAGGAAAAGAGTTGGGCCCAGGATGGATCCCTGAGGGACACCGGCATTAATACTGAGAGCTTCTGATTTTTGCCCCTCAACTACTACTCTTATGAACCTATCAGAAAGAAATGATTTAATAATTGAGAAGACTTTTCCAGCTATACCATAGCTAGCGATCTTATGAAGTAAACCTTTATGCCATACCCTATCAAAGGCTTTAGATATGTCAAGAGCAATTGCCCTAGAAAGATTGCCACCGTCGAGAGATTTGCTAATCCTATGCGATATAACTGTAAGGACATCTGCTGTAGATCTAGCAGAACGGAAACCATATTGAGTGTCACTAAGAAGGTTATTTTTGTTGAGATGTTTGATTACTTCTGTATTTAACACAGATTCTAGCAACTTACTCATGACGCACAGGAGACTTATTGGCCTGTACTGAGAGGGGGATGAGCGATCACCTGAATTCTTAAATACAGGGCATACTGATGAGATTTTCCAGGGAGATGGGAAACTATTCTCCTTAAGACAACGTTTAAACAGTTTTGTAAGTATGGGCGCTAGTTCAGGTTGAAGTTTTTTGAGTACTATAATTGGAATACCATCAGGGCCAGTTGCTTTACTCGAATCAAGGTTTTTGATTAGCTTGGCAACATCACGTACAGATATACGTATATCACATAGCGTGTTTTCTGATACAGGAGGAAATATTGGGGGTTGGCGGTCTTGGTCGCAAAGGGTAGAATTAGCTGCAAAGTTCTTGACAAAGAGTTTGGCTTTGTCTGATGCTGACGAGATTACCTCAGGTCCATTGATAATAGTTGGGATGGAGCACACGCTTCTGTTCAGGATTCTGTTTGCTATTTGCCAAAACTGGTGGGAACCAAGCCGCTGCTCAGCTACTTTGGACTTAACAGATTGAGCATACAACTCTCTTGCGTTCCTTATTACTTTCTTACAATGGTTGCTGGCAGTCCTGAAAACGGCTTTAGTTTCCATACATCTATTACGTTTGAAGCAGTGGAAAAAGTGATTTCTGTGCGCAATGGCAGCAGCACATTCTGGAGAGAACCATGGCTGGCTGTTAGGTTTTTGCTGAAACTTTTTAGAGGGTATGAAATGGTCAATACCTACAATTAACCATTCAGTTAGGTCTAATACTATAGAGGACACATCCTTTTTAAACATGGAATGCAGAGGTAGATCAGATATAAATGTACGGAAGCTATCCCAGTCAGCCTTAGTGTATCGATATACTGTACGATGAAGTGGTACGTCTGGGGACTTATTATATTTCATTTTTATCTTAATTGATACAACAGAGTGGTCGGAAGATCCAAGAGGCGACAGAACAGAAACTGAACATAGTTCAGGGCAAGTTGTGAGAAAAAGGTCTAGTAGGCTCGCATACTGGCCGTCATTATCGGGCACACGGGTTTTTTATTTTGTGTATCACGCTTATATTCGGATGACTGTTGCTTAATTATTTTGGACTTATATTTCTTGTCATAAATAATTTCACCATGAATTCTTCATCAGTTTTGGTTTCGGTTCCGATTATAGCTTAAGTCATCTATTTTTTTATAAATCATTTTACCAATAATTTTTCATAAATTTTGGTTTTGGTTTCGATTATAGCTGAAGGAACTGAAGTAATATATACATTCGTATATGTTTGGTCGCCCGACAACATGAGGGTGGACCTGTAATTTCACTCTGTCCGCACTTTTCTCAATAACTACGCCTTGGAATCATTTGAAATTTTACACAAACATTAAACATGATATGAGTAAAAAAGTAGCAGAACGACTTTTTCGGGAAAAGTCCGATTGCCCCCTCCCAAGTGGTGCCCTTCGGATTATTTTTGTGCTAATTAAAAAACATCGATGCCTTGGATTTTTATAAAATTTTCTGAAAAGTTTTAACTAACTGATTTCTGTATTATTTTGTTTGTCTATACTTCACGATAACTCTTGTGTATGCCATAGGATCACTTTTAGGGATAAGAAAAACACTCCATTGTGGGACTATAATAATATATTTGTCCAAAATTTTCTGTGTATGTCTATTTAGCAATTTAGCATAGTGCTCAACTCAAATTTAAATATATTATGGCATTGAGGACATTTGGGGCTAAATGGGGTGGGGGCAAATGATGGACTTTTTTTGCATGGTGCAGAACTCAAATTTACATATGATGAGGTCATAAAGTGCACCGGTTGTTCATTTTCACCAGAATTTGATGTCCCCTCGGGAATTTTGGTGCTAAATGACGAGCGACAAATACTGAAAGACATTTTTTATGCGTCGTTCACTGTGCACTCACAGGGAACGATGCTTGCTTCACTTATTTTCATAAGTTTTGGTTTCGGTTTCGATCCAAGCTGATGCACCCATGTCATATAGATATGTTTTTTGTTTTTGAAATCGCAACTTTATAATATATAAAAATCAATTGAACATTGACTCTTTAATAATACATACGAATTCTGCAAGAATTAAAATATCATATTAAAACGTACTTTACGACTGGGCTACGCCGGCGTCCCTGCTAGCTTAGATAGATACTTTTGCAGTTTTAACAAAAGAGCTACAACAATATCAGAGCGTTTCCAATTACGCTGAAAATCAACAGAATGCACACATCTATATATTACATATGAATAAGGCCCCTGTGGAATTTCCATAAGTCCCGCTAGTATATATATATATATATATATATATATATATATATATATATATATATATATATATATATATATGTATATATATATATACATGTAAAACTAATTTTGTAAAAGTGTAAAATAAAGAAATGCCACAATGAAAATTGAACGCGGAGAAATAAAAAAAATGGGTTCATTTGACTCTGGCAAAAAAGAAAAAACGGATAACTGGAAATCTCATAATAAGTGTATCGAATCTCTATTCTCAATCAGTCACGTTAGAGAAACGAGTATTAATGAAATAAAAAACAGCTACTCCTGGAATATATGTTCCACCTCACACGTTTTAGATAAACATATTACACGACTCTTTGAAACAATCCAAAACTTAACAGAACACTCTATAACTAAATAGTTATGAATTTTAAAAGAATCAGAATCGTTAATTGTATCTGTTGTGGAGACGCCCACTAATTAGCATACGTGGGTGAACAAGATATAGATAAAGGTATCAAGTCAGCAAGACCGGAGAGCTGTGTTCGAGCGCCGGATAGGCAAGACGCATGTGCCGGTTGCTACATGAAAGACTTGAACACGCCCTCTGGCGGACAATCTTCCAACTGCAGTTCAACTGCACCTTTGTAAATATGTATTTTATTTTCGTCTTAATATATTTGTTTTATCTTTACTTTCTGCGTTCGTGTTTTTATTGATACAGACACAACAGTATCGCAATCAATAATTTAGAACAGAATCGGTAATCTATATTTTGTAAGGATCGAGGAAAATATCGGCATCGTCCCATCAATCAGTTGTTCATAATCCGAGGATGTGAGTTCGTCTAGAGCGTATATGGTCAGTATATCGGTATTTTGCAAGAATGTCGTCCATAAAAATTTCCATTGGAGCGAAACTTTATTCTAATTGTTTAGTGCGCGATGTATGGATCAGATCGGAAAGCTTTCAGTCTACGCTTGAATTCTTCAGCTATTATCGCAAATAAAAAGACTCCAGTGCCTGAAGCGATGGTGGAACGGGCGCGAGTCGATGTCGCATGAGCGCACTGGTTCAGATCTAATCCTCGTGAGATCTCCAAATAATGGAGATAATTGAAAAGCCAAAGTTGTTCTCGTCGACTCATCATGTGAAATAAAAGAAACTGACAAACAACAACGAAGCCGTAATGATTGGCGGTGCTAACGTTTCAGAATTCTCTAAGTGTCTTTAGGGGATTGACTTCCAACGTTCGCCACGACTCACTTGCCTTTGTGAAACATTTAGTGCTATCTGAGAAATAGTCAGTCTACCAGATTAATTGAGTAAGCATCGAAGAAACACGAACGGCGTAATTTAACTGAAATACTATTGAAACTGCGTAAATAGGTAGGAAAACAAAGTTTTCAGCTTCAAAAAATATTCAATGGTTCGCGTGGAGAGCAATCGTAGTAAACAGAACAAAAGAACCCGTGTTTGTAATGATAGAATTTTATATTCAATCAACCGATCACTCTTATTGCCCAACTATAGACAAAAGCTAGTCAAAATAGATCGAAAAATGTCTGGATCATTCTACTGCTTCAGTAGATATCATACTGCCGATGCAATCCTCTATCTGTATAAAAGACAAATACGCCCTAAAATGGGTTACTGTTACCACATCTCGACAGGAGCTGTTATGAGAGCACTGTTCAACTTCGATTGAATTCAAAACCGACTTCAAAATCTAGTAGGTGACGCTCTTTTCTCTTCCCTGCAACATCTTTCCCACAGAAGAGACGTTGTCTCTGTTCTATCGTTATTTTCATGTCAAGTGTTTCGATGAATCTATGCAAAACTTTTCCAAACTTTCTTAAAAACTCTCGACCATCTACAACCACTATAAACGATTCCCCCAACTCTCTATATGTGCCTACATCTAAACGCAGACTTCAGGAACAAAGCTTCTTTCTCGAAACAACCAGTCTGTGGAACACTGTTCCACTGGTCTGCTTCCAGGTTGAATACACCATAATAGCCTTAAAAAATAAAATAAGTTCTTGTATAGCCGTCTCCATAAACAACCAAATTCTACCTAATTTAACGATTAGTATACCACCACCTTACATTCATTAACCCTTATCCTCAAGTGGCTGCCGGGCCTTGATAAGTAGTGGCTCCCAAGTAAATAAAAAGTTAGAAAATAGTGCATGAATGTACACTTTGGGTGTTTTTGCAAAGACAACATGAAACCTCGTTGTTGTTGGAATCATCACGATCTCTTCTGGTAGATTTTCCATAGAACAGAAACATAAGGACTGCTACTTCTCTGCATTTGAGACAAAAGCTACTATGATTGAAAACTGAAATACTTTCATGAAAGATAATTAATGTTGCCGATAATAATTTCGAATCTTTCGTTGCTCAAGTGAAAACAAATTTAGTCGTTGAAACTGTCATTTCTAAGTAACGTAGATGTCATTCAAAAGCATTAGAAATACTATGATGTTCTTAGATTGTCGTATAACATGATATCAATGCAAGTTTTTTTCTCGCGGTTTTAGCCTTGAACCTTTATAATTCCTTATATTCACAAACGGACTTCATGATAAAAATTATGTCCGAGATAAGTATATTTGCTGATGACGCCACACTCAGCAATAGTTTAGGGGAACAAATTACACATATTCAAGGCGATGGCAGAAATCTTAGCACACGACAAACAGACTGTGGTGGATTGGAACCGTAAATCAACGGTTTAATGCTACTAAGACTAAACTTCTTTTCTTTTACAATGACAAGCAGCCTTTTTCAATCACCGATCGTTATAATTAATTACGCTCTGTCTGAATGTTCAGCGTTCAAACTCCCGGGTTTTACTTTCACAGGCCACATCGATTGGAACAGATACACTAAGAAAATTATCAATTTTTACCAAAAATAGATAAATAAATATACTTAAGAGTATCCCATAACTTTACAAAGGTTCCATTAGAAACTTACATGGCGTATCGTTTTAGCTTGTGTTATTACTGGTGTCTCACTATTACTGTTAGTCCAAGTGCTATTTCTAATTTAATACTAACAGACCGACAAAAATGTTTTCTAAATCTAGGGCGACAAATCAGATAAGTAATTATCCATAAACTTCAAGAGT
The DNA here is from genome assembly GCF_053919585.1 of Euprymna scolopes. Classification (NCBI taxonomy): domain Eukaryota; kingdom Metazoa; phylum Mollusca; class Cephalopoda; order Sepiida; family Sepiolidae; genus Euprymna; species Euprymna scolopes. Next base: position 97,787,811 of record NC_136513.1, read on the forward strand.
AAATGTTGTATTATAGTGACTAACAACTCTTCATCAATAACTGTACATCGAGCGGATACCATAATATTTAGTTCGCTGCACTTTCTCACGACAAAGGTCCATACAAAAATTTACCCAGATCGGCTAAGTAGTTTTTGAGTAAACCTCTAGCTTAAATAATTTTACTATCGTGAAAAATGTCCAGTATTTTCTATTAATTCCATTACTGTGCATCAAACAGATACTATAATACTCAATTCGCAGCATAGTAGCATCACAAAAGAATCGGATTTAAGAGCTATTTAAAATTGAATATTGACAATCCGATAAGAATACTTAAAAATTGCGCCTGACAAAATGTTATTTAAAATGCAAGGATTACAGTTGACAAAACTGCTTCTCAAACATAAATCTGAAAGTCTTACGAAATGTATATTTGAATTGATTATTGACCGACCGAGAATAATGATTTCTTTAAAATTAATGTAATAGACCAATCAAGTTGAATGCTAACGCACTGGCAATAATGTTTTATTTTAATCAGAATTATAGACCAAAGAAAATGCTGTTTCAAATAAAATACTGACACACCGACGAAAATGTTTTTTCTAAAATTAGCATAACGAACCAATGAAAATGATTTAAATTGAAAGCTAACAGACTGAAGTAAATGATATTGTTAAACTAATATTTCTGATCAACAAAACTTTTATTTATACGGAATATTTTTAAAATCTAAATCGTGTCTTTAAGACGAACGTAACATTTTATCTATAGTAAAGTATTGGAGACGGTGCAACTGACTTTTCACTATGTTCGTGTAAAATTTTTGTTGTAATTAATAAGAAAAATGCTCTTCTTTTGTAATTCATAAGAAAAATGTTATTTTTTGATGAAACATTACGACATCGACTGATTAGAATTATTCAATGAAGATGAAATCGCCCCGAAACAAAGGATTCGATGGAAAAATATTGTCTTGTTGTTCCGAATTAGAATTATATTTTTGAGCAGGAACCAATTTCCTCATAACCGACCAAATCGTTCAAGTAACAAAATACATTCTACAAGAAACAATGGTTGACAGATGGTCTAGAGTTAATATTGGGTTTGGGCATAAAAGTTTTATATTTGTAAGGCTTTAGCGTGCTGAGAAAACATTAGAAAATTCTTTTAACGTAAAAGAATTCTTTAGCTTGATGTATTGGATTTTTTGTAAATTATTATTATTATTATTATTATTATTATTATTATTAATTTTATTATTATTATTATTATTAGCAATAACAATAATAGCAATAATAATATCAATAATAATGCTAACAAAATTTATAATAATAATAATGATAATAATGAAAATAATAATGAAATTTGAAGTATGTTACTTAACTCTTTCGTTTAACTTTAATTCAAGAGATTATGTGAAAGTAATTCTATAAAATCAACAATTGTTTTTTATAAGAGCCCTCTATTATAAAAAAAAAACAATTGTTGATTTTATGGAATTTCCAAATAAATGTTTCAGTTTAGAGTCAACTTGAATGATGATGCTTGACTTTTATATTTGAAACTTTAAGCGACGCCATTATTTACAGATTATTTTATTAAGAAAAAAAAACAATAGGTTCTCTACAGTGTAATGTAGATTACAATTTAGTGTGGGCAAAGTTACTGTGGAAAGGCATTAAAACTTCCCCCCGGTACATTATGGGGGTCCTTTACTAGAGCAGGCAATCAATCGATTTGATTAAAATGGGCGACTTATCCGATTTCGATAACAATAAAAGTACGGGGGGTGTGGAACATTTGTTAATGCCCATTTAATTCAGAACAATGTCGAGTCTCCCTGGTACTGTATATATAGACGAGGCTCTGATGAGTGGCGGGTGTCCTGCGCCGTACAACCGGACTCCCACTGCCTTTTGGGCCAAGGGTTTTTTTTACCAAAAGCTAAGGGTGAAGTAACCCTGACTAAAAACCTCCAGAAGAGCTTAGGCCATGTCAGCTGTGGGATGCATGAGTCAGCGGCATATGAAGCATGGGCATCATCTGCGACCAACATTTCCCTGATGAGGGCCATGTGGACTTTAGTTTTGGCACGTAGATCGGCCAGGTTGAAAATGTTTCCATCTCCTCTTATGAAAATATAGACGCCAACTTCAGTTTCATGAAAAACAAACGAAAAATATGTCAAAAAGAGTTTCACAGTGCTGAGGATGGGGAAAGAATCCGAAAATGATTCATTGAACTTTACGGAGCCCTTCATGTATTCATGGAAGGGGGTCATCATCCTCAGAAGTTTGGTGAGAGATCTTATTGTTTGTAGTAGCGCGAAGAGGACGTTCCTGCCACAAATCCAAATGCCTCTCTATGGTCAATGAAAGCGAGGTACAGTGGTTTCCTCTGCTCTCGGCACTTCTGTAGTAGTCGTAACGCAAACACCATGTCTACAGTTGACTTTTCTGTTCTAAAGCCACATTTTGCCGTGCAGGCAACTGGAGTCTGTGCAATACTACACGAATGAAGAGCTTTCCGACAATATTGAGTAGGGAGATGTCGTGGTAATTATTACAATCCCAGCGGTTATATATTTTTGTAGAGCGTTGTAATGATGACGTCGCGTATGTCTTGCAGAACCGAGCCCTTCCTCTGAGCACTAGAGAAGTTGATAAAGATGATCAAAGAGAACTGTATTTTTGCCGGCTTTGATGATTTCAAGTGGAATGCCATCACCACCTTGAGATGTACCACGAGCTATGTGTCAATGGCTGCAGTGACTTCGTCAGGGAAGTGTGGGTTATCCAGCTCATCCATGGCTGGTAGGGGTGGGATGCCTTCAACTGCTGTGTTAGTTATAGTATTCTCATGTGGGTATAACTGCTGATCGTGCTCAGCCCATCTCTCCATATGCTTTTCACGGTTTGCTATGATATTGCCTGATTCTGATTCAGTGATGCAGTCTAAACTACTCTTTGTCCGAAAGGCACCTACGGTCTCACACACATCCCATGAATGTCTCCGCAGTCAGAAGAAATTTGGATACTGCTTTATAGGTTCAACCTGTATTTATTGGCCCAATGGCTGGCAGTCTTCTGAGTGTCTTCTCAGAAGGGTCTTTCTCTTGTATCCAAGCAACACAATGCGGTTAACTGAAATAACTCCCTTTTGTTCAGTGATCCCTGCCATAAACAAGTCTGGATTCTTTTTATCCTGCTTCCCAAAGGTGTTTATAGCAGACTTCCAGATGGCCTCACAAATGTGTCCCCATATCTCTTCCGCCGTATTCGTTAGGCAATTTTCTAAGGGTTCTTGGAGTGTGTCTGCAGAGTATACTGGGAAAGGAGGTGACGACTATGTTTATGCAGGGCCGTTCTTTTTTTAGCATTGTGGATTTTCTTAGATTAAAGACATACTTTAACTTCAACAAGTGTCTGGTCAGTATCGCATTCTACACTGTGGTAGTTCAGCAAGTCTCTTCTGGTGATGACGAAATCCAGTTGGTGCTAGTGATGATATTGCTTTGTTTGGTAGAATGTGTTTGTGATGCATATATCGTTAAATGTACAAAGCTCGAAGAGCGTCTGTTCATTTCTGTTTGTCTTGCTAATGCCAAACTGACCGATGCAGGTATTGAAATTATCGAGTATGGATAGTTTATCTGACGCAGGAATTGCCTTTCTAGCAACTCACAAAACTCCTTAATTACCTCAGCACTAGAACTGAGAGCGGGAGTGTAGACTATCAGGATTTTCACAGGACCTGATTTTCTAGAGAGACGAAAGGCGGGGGATTCTTTACGTGCCTTTGGATGGAAGTTCAACTACGGACAGCAGGCTGTTCTTCATTGCCAGTCCAACATCATGTAAGCGTGGCTCCTCTGGTTCCCTATCTAGCCAGATAAAAAATGTAATATTCTCTGACCATGCCACTGTCCGCGAGTCTTGTCTTCGGCAAGCCTGCAATTTCAATGCTGTGTCACTTTAGCTCGCAGTTGATGATAGCTGTCTTTCTCATGTAATCAATTTGCTGGAGATAATATTTGCGTCCAGGACAATGGTCCTAACATTCTAAGTTACCAATGTTTTGAAAGTTTGATCCTAGAAGGTGCCCAGTTTCTGATCTGGTTTTTAGATTTTGTCCAAGCTCCAGTCACCCAATGAAGCAAACAAACCGTAGCGGGTCAGCATCTGATTGGCCGGGGCTGCTAGACTTATGCAGGCTATGGCTGACTAGTCGGGTTTCGATAATCTCTACCACCTTCAGAGACAACCCGCAGCGTCCAAGCTTACACCAATACGCTTAAGACGTATAACTCGTAATTGCTGCATCTCATGTTGTTTTTTTCGTCCGAGCAGGGGCAATGAAATGAAATCTCCAGGACGCGAGTCTAGGAAAAGTGTACAGAGATCCTAATCTGTCCAGTACTCAACGCCCATCTCTCGACCTCGCTATGGTGTTCCAAAGGAAAGCAGATCAGTACGTTTGACACCAATTTGGTTGCCGGAATCAGAAATTTGGCTGTTTAGGGGACAAAGTTCAACGATTTGACTTTTGAGAACTCTATCAAAATCCTCCGCCAATTTTGGGTATAAACAATGTAAATTTTAGATATAGGTTCCCTAGACATGGATCCAACTTCCTAACTTGATTTCAGCCTAAGACAATAAACCTCCAACTACCAACACCTCCAACACCCGGGCAACGCCGGGCACCCATGCTAGTTAAGAAGTAAAGTTATTATTATTATTATTATTATTATTATTATTATTATTATTATTAACTCACTAGGAGTGCTCCCATCAGTTTATATCAAAGATTTGTCTCCGAGACAAACATGTGCTGTTCCCTGGACTTGGATACAGCAAGTCTCTCAAGACTTTCAATACGAACCGCCTTTTTCGATACCCGTTGCAAATTATTTTGCGTTACCGCAATGGACGTTTACCATTAATTTCGCATTGGTAGCGACCTTGGTCTTCCCTGTATAATAATAATAATAATAATAATAATAATAATAATAATAATAATAATAATCGTAGTAGTAATAATAATAATAATAATAATAATAATAATAATAATAGTAATAAAAAATGCGAAAATGACATCACTCAGTCGATCGTGTTATTAGTGCTTAAAATCGCATGTTTTCTCAGTTTTATTTGAGTAAGTTTTTTTGTCAAAAGATCAACTAATCTATTCGACCGGATTTATAGAAGAAAGATATCGGCGAAACTAATGCTAACAGTAAAATCGTATGATTCATACAACTTAAACTACATGCATTTTGTTCGAAAATGTCAAAAACCTTCTTCAAGAAGAATTGGTTTTGTTAGTGTTACATTTGTTTCAAGGTCACTTTTAATGAAAAATGCTATCGCTTTTTGGATTCCATATGTATTCAGCTCCCAATAATTGTGTTGTATCTTAAAGATTTTTTTCATTACATTAGTTGCTCCTACATTTTCTCGTCCCAACAAAAGAAAACTGTTTGTTGGAAAAATATTAAACACTCGTTTATATCTTGCTTTGTGTTACGTTAGACAGGAGGCAGAAAAAGAGATAGGCGGATTTCAGCAACACAGCGCACCGACGTGACTCCCTTCTCTCTCTCTCGTCTCACTTGTTCATATCAACCTGTTCTCTTGCAGGTGTTTAACCACGGGGGATGTGATGTCAACTACTAAACCTATTCCCCTCCACTGACGTCAGTTTTGACAGATCTGTATTATCGACTGGGTACATTACCCTACCGACCACCTGCGTGTGTGTGTGTGTAGTCTAATCCATTTGTGTTCAGCTATATTGAGACTAGAGTTATGATAGACAGTTGGGTTAATAATAGGACTTGCCGTTAACATCTTGTTCAGTGTAGCAACCCGTTTTATGTATCTGATTGTTTGCGCAAGAAACTCGACAGCATAAATGAAACCAGAATCGGAGAAGTGTTTTAATTCTATCTGAAAACGCCTTTAAATAACAAAGCTTACAATGAGTGTGACGATGGTGATGTTCTTAACAACACTGTTTAAAAATCACTGAAAATCTGCGTCTTCCAAGATCAAATTCGGTTCGTCTCAAATATCACTTACATCACAAACACAGCTGCATCTTGCTAAACTTGCAAGGGAAAAGGTAAATAAAACGACCTTATACACCTCCTAGTTCTCTTCCTTCTCCCTGCTCTTTTTCTCGCTGCTCCATCACCTTACTATCTCTTCACCCGTCTTTATATTCCATCCCTAGGCAATCAGATTGCGGCCGATTGAATAAAAACGCATAATTTAATTTACTAATTAATGTAATAAGTGTTGGATAGATTTTGATTAGAGCTATAAAGTTGATCTCAGTCCTCGGAGGAGACAATATACTCTGCTATGACAACGTCGGTCAGATGATAAAATACGGTTTAAATAACTTGAAATAATTAATAATCGATGTGTTTCCTAAGTTCAAATGAATGTTCCCTTATTTATCAACTTTTTTGATTTAGAATTGTTTAATCTCGTGGCTGAAATAGAAGAGCTATATAAATCTTGTTCGCTGGAAAAATGCTCGGCATATTATTTTATCGGGCGAGAAAGTAGCTATATATATATATATATATATATATATATATATATATATATATATATATATATACAGGGTGACCAAGAAAACGGGCCCCATCTCTAATTAAGCCCCGTTTCTTAGGTTTTTATCCGAATAAAATGAAAGTTTGGTAATAACTAGGTTATTATATTCAAAACATCACATCAAAACACTAGGGACTTTGCAATTTTTTCTAGAATGTTCTAGATGGCCCTATTTAGCTTTTGTTTTTTTGGTCACCCTGTATATATATATATATATATATATATATATATATATATATATATATATATATATATATATATATATCTATAAAAGTGAACGTGTCTGTCTGTCTGTCTGTCTGTCTGTGTACATTTCCCTGCGCAATAACTCTGTCAATTTTTAGTCTATATACTCGAAATTTGAAATACCGGGTACTGAGATTTGGGAAAATCGATGTGACGGGTGTCAGCCAGAAATTTGGCTGTTAAGGGGTCAAATTTCAACGATTTGACCTTTAAGAACTCTACAAAACTCCTCCGACAATTTTGGGTCTAGACACTTGAAATTTTAGATATAGGTTCCTTGAACCTTGATCTAACTTAATAAAGTGATTTGAGCCCGAAACTATAAATTTTAAGGAGTCATAATAGGGATCAAATTAAAAAAAAAATTTACTCTTTTTTTTTTTTTTGCTCAGCATACACCTCCAAACACCCGGGCAACGCCGGGCTGAAATGCTAGTATATATATATATATATATATATATATATATATATATATATATATATATATATATATATATAGTCTTAGTTAAATTTATCCTAGTAAGATGTTTCGAAAGTAACAACTTTGTTCAATACTTCCCATATGTATGTTTGAATTAAAGCTAGACACGCGTCTAACGAAAGAGTTAGTTCCTAAATATCATATCCTACAGAACCTCTATCAAACAACACTGATTCAAGGAAAATATAGTATGATATAATAAGTGTATAAATACACACACGCATGTATATATATATATATATATATATATATATATACATGTAAACACACACACACTAACCAAACACATACAGACATATATATTACATAAACAAAACCCTAGAATCTGCATAATTCAAAATTTTCCCTTCTTTGTCAATCTTGATATCAGTGACGTCATGCGTCATTCGCGTGACGTCACTTTGTTTTCTTTCTACTTTACAATCTATCATCACCATAAGAAATGTTTTACTTCTTATTCTTCGTTACTCTGCAAAAAATCACACTAGCTGATTCGTTACGTACACACCAATTATATATTAAATTATTATTAATATATAAATTATTATTAACATAAATTATTATTGATATATAAATTATTATTATGTTAATATTAATTAATACATTAATACTAATTTATACATAAATAATAATTTATATATTAATAATAATTAATATATAAATAATAATTTATAAATTAAAAATAATTTATATATTAATAATAATTTATATATTAATAATAATTCATACATTAATAATAATTTATATATTAATGATAATTTATACATTAATAATAATTTATATATTGATAATAATTTATACATTAATAATAATTTATATATTAATACTAATTTATACATTAATAATGATATATATATTACTAATAATTTATATATTAATAATAATTTATGCATTAATAAAAATGTATATATTTATAATGATTTATATATTAATAATAATTTATGCATAAATAATAATTTATAAATTAATAATAATTTATATATTAATACTAAATTATACATTAATAATAATCTATATATTACTAATAATTTATATATTAATAATAATTTATAAATTAATGATAATTTATATATTAATAATAACTTATATATTAATATTAATAATAATTATATTTTAATAAACATTTATATATTAATAATAATTTATACATTAGTAATAATTTATATATTAATAATAAATTAAATATTAATAATAATTTACATATTAATAATAATTTATATATTAATAATAATTTATATATAAATATTAATTTATACGTTTACAATAATTTGAGACCTTAATCAACCATGCTTTTGTCCAGAACCTTACATAATAATTTATATATTAATAATAATTTATATATTAAAAAAAATTGTATGCATTAATAATGATTCATACATTAATAATTATTTATATATTAATACTAATTTATACATTAATAATAATTTGTATATTAATAAGAATTTATATATTAATAATAATTTATAAATTAATAAAAATGTATATATTAATAATGATTTATATATTAATAATAATTTATGCATAAATAATAATTTATAAATTAATAATAATTTATATATTATAATAATTTATATATTAATAATAATTTATACATTAATACTAATTTATAAATTAATAATAATGTATATATTACTAATAATTTATATATTAATAATAATTTATACATTAATAATAATTTATATATTAATAAATTTTATATATTAATATTAATAATAATTATATTCCAATAAACATTTATATATTAATAATAATTTATACATTAGTAATGATTTATATATTAATAATAAATTATATATTAATAATAATTTATATATTTTTAATAATTCATATATTAATAATAATTTATATATAAATATTAATTTATACATTGACAATAATTTGAGACCTTAATTAACTATGCTCTAGTCCAGCACCTTACAGATACTAAACTTCTGACCGACCAACAATATGGATTTAGACAAGCCGTTCCACAGCAAACATCCTCACTGTAATCTCTGAACGCATATACCATTCACTGGACAAAGCGGGAGAGGGCAGAGCGGTAGCTCTAGATATATCTAAGGCTTTTGACAGGGTATGGCACGATGGTCTCCCCAGGAAGATTAGATCATACGGTATCACTGGTAGAATACTTAACATAATTAAATCCTTCTCGGATGAGAGAAAAATCCAGGTTGTCCTCGACGGTCGTACATCTAAACAATATGATATAAATGCGGGGGTTTCCACGGGATCTATCCTTGGACCTCTACTGTTCCTGATATTCATAAATGACCTCCCCGACAAAATTGCCTCTGAGATGGGTATATATGCTGATGACACCACACAATATAGCAGGCACGACAGGAAAACAAATAAACATATATCTAAAGTAATGTCAGAAACACTAGAAGATGACCTCCAATCAGTAGTGGAATGGGGACAAAAATGGACGGTCACGTTCAATGCCGCCAAGACTAAACTGGTTTCATTCAATAATTACAAGAAACCTTCTCTACCACCTATAACAATGGCCAACGACTCTTTATCTGAGAGTACGTCTTTCAGGCTCCTTAGCATAACGTTCACAGGAAACATGAGTTGGAACAATTACACGGAGGGCATTGCCACAGCCGCTGCAAGAAAGGTGGGCTCTCTCTATCGTGCTAGGAAACTACTAACACCCGAAAGTATCTTGTACCTCTATAAGGCAACCATTCGCCTATGTATGGAGTATTGCTTTCATATTTGGGCTGGTGCATCGGCTACTAGTCTCTCGCTTCCTGACAGGGTTCGAAAGAGAGTAGCAAATCTGATAGGACCTAAACTGGCATCTAAGCTTCAGCCTCTGTCCCATCGACGAAATGTTGCATCCCTCTGCCTGTTCTACAAGTATTTTAATGGTGAATGCTCTGATGATCTGCAAGCACTTGTACCCCCACATGAACACCCTCGACAGACCCGACAAGCTGCAAAATCCCACCCCACACTGTAGAGATCCCTAGATGTAAAAGATCTTTCTACTCCAAGAGTTTCTTGCCCAGAACCGCTAGACTTTGGAATTCCATTCCAGGTCACTGCTCCCCAACTGTACTGACATGCAGAAGTTCAAGTGACACGTGAACCAACATCTTGCTGCCCAAATCCCTACATAGTACCCCAGTAGTTGCTTCCCCTGATAGTAGCCCCCTACACCAAAGTGGCAATGTGCCTTGTTTGGGGTGAAAATGTAATTAAAAAACATTATTGTTAATAATTTATATATGAATAATAATTCATATATTAATAATAATTTATATATAAATAATAATTTATATATTACTAATAATTTATATAATAATGATAGTTTATACATAAATAATTATTTTCATATAAATAATAATTTATACATTAATAATCATTTATATAATAATAACAATTTATATATTAATAATAATAATTTATATATTAATAAACATTTACATATTAATAATACGTTATACATTTATAATAATTTATATATTAATAATAATTTATACATTAGTAATAATTTATATATTAACAATAATTGATATATTAATAATAATAATTTATACATTAATAATAATCTATGTATTAATAATAATTAATATATGAATATTAATTTATATATTAATCATTAATATATATTTATAATAATAATAATTATATTAAAATAATTCATATATTAATAATAATAATCTATATATGAATAATAATATATATTAATTATTATCTATATAGTTATAATAATAATTTATATATAAATAATAATTCATATATTAATAATAACATATATATTAATAATACTTTATACATTAATAATACTATATATATTAATAATAATTTATACATGAATAATAATTTATATATTATTAACAATGCATATATTTATAATAATTTATATATTAATATTAATTTATACATTGATAATAATTTATACATTAATATTAATTTATACATTAAGATAAATTTTTATATTAATAATAATGTATGTATCAATAAAAATTTATATAATAATAATAATATATATATTAATAATAATCTATAAATATATTATAATAGTTATATATAAATAATAATTTATATATTAATAATAAATTGATACATTAATAATAATTTATACTTTAATAATAATTTTTATATTAACATTAATTCATACATTAATAATAATAATGTATGTATTAATAATAATTTATATATTAATATTAATTAATACATTGATAATAATTTATATATTAATAATAATTTATGTGTCAATTATAATTTATAAATCAATATTAATTTTTATATTAATAATAATTTATTCATTAATAATAATTTATATATTAATAATAATTTATATATTTATAATAATTTATTTATTAATAATAATTATATATTAATAATAATTTATACATCGTTAATAATTTATATATTGATAATAATTTATGCATTAATAAAAAATTATACATTAATTATGATTTATATAATAATAATTATTTATATATTAATAATAATTTATATATATGACTAGTGAATAAGCTCACACACTGACAATTAAATAAGTAAGCATTCAAAAATCACTAACTAGAACCCAGAAACTAATTCAAAATCAAAACAGAAAAATGCAGTAAGATTGGCTCCTCAAATAACCTTAGAATATTGTCTTGGTTTCATAATTAATTATAGCAAGTCGGATAATCTTAAAAAAATAAAAGTAAGTATTTGTTATTATTAGTATAATTAAAGTTATGTTAAACAGTATTAATCGACTTTTACATTAAATAAAACACTTTTAATTTAGTAACTTACCACGTGCGAGATATTCGGGAGAGTTGAAAACATTAATAAATAATGTTTCTGTTCACACTAATGCAGAACATTTGATACTTTGGATCGCTTATCCAAATATTAAATCATACTTGTCTAGCACTCACCTTCTTCATAAAATGAAATTAGTATTTCTGGATTTTTTTAGATACAAATTATTAAAATTATTATTTGGATATTAGAAAGTACCACTTTTATTTGGTCAAATATGCTTAAAGAAAATTATTTAACTTTACAAATATTCCCCTCAAAATAAATAAGTTTTCACTTACAAAAATGTAAGATGTTTTGCTTTTTTTCTCTGAGGAGGAAATAGAGAGATGACTAGTGGATCTCTTTGTTTATGGATTGAAAATTGCTTTATTTGCTTTAATTGTCACGATTTCAATTGATCCCATCACTTAATATCTCAGCTATCTACTAATTGGAGAATTGAATACGCAGTATAAGGAGTAGTAAATTTGGATAGTCACACTAGGAATCGATTCGTCAATGGATTGAGAATTTGAGAAATAATTTAAAATGGAATTTCAAAAGAAATAACTAATGTTGAAGAAACGGAAATTATTCAATTGCGAATATTAAATGTAGTTGTCTCAAAAAATGTGGCAGCGTAAACGCAGTTAGAAAAAAAACTTTGAATTATAAATCACTAGCAGGATGCCGCGACGTTGCTCGGCATTGTATGTTTGACAACCCCATATTTTTATTGTCAGCGACATCGAAGAAATACTCTATTTCTCAATCAAATCTAATTGGGAACGCATCGCGATGCACCTAGAAAAAGCTTTACATGCCTTTCACAATGACTTAGTTTACAATATGTTTTAGTCTACATTGCATTGTATAGAACCTAAGTTTGTTTTTATGAAATTACTTTCATATATAATGGCTTGCATTTAACAGTTTAAATCAAAACGTCGATTATCATTGGTCAGTTGTGCTCTAAACAGAAACAGTCATAAAGAACGCGCCTCGTAATAGCAAAATACTCTGCTATTGATTTTATATGCCTGTCATTACTGATTGTACGGTGATAGTGGTTTCAATTTAAAAACAAAATTCGGTTTCATTGTGAAATTTTGCTTTAAACAGAAACTTTCACTTTACATGAATATCTATTCTACCTACAGACGTATTAGAGTAGCTTAAAAAAAACCAATTAGGAATTAGAAGAATATAAAAATAAGTCGAGCAGATTAGTTTAGCTGTAAAGGCAAACACATACTTTTCATTCCTTTGGAATACAAGACGCAAAGTTAAAACGCAGGTTCGGAGATGCATGAACAGTTTATAATTGTATCATTTTTTCTGTTACTTGTAGACATGTTATAGCACATTCATTGGAGTAAAACTTACGGTTTTTACATATTTTTTGTTTTTACATATTTTTTGTTTTTACATTTTTTTTGTTTTTACATATTTTTTGTTTTTACATATTTTTTGTTTTTACATTTTGTTTTTGTGTTTACATATTTTTTGTTTTTACATATTTCTTTGTTTTTATATTTCTTTTGTTTTTACATATTTTTTGTTTTTACATATTTTTTGTTTTTACATATTTTTTTTGTTTTTACATATTTTTTTTTGTACATATTTTTTGTTTTTACATATTTTTTTGTATTTACATATTTTTTGCTTTTACATATTTTTTTGTTTTTATATTTTTTGTTTTTACATATTTTTTTGTTTTTACATATTTTTTGTTTTTACATATTTGTTTTTTTTACATATTTTTTGTTTTTACATATTTTTTGTTTTTACATATTTGTTTGTTTTTACATATTTTTTTTACATATTTTTTGTTTTTACATATTTGTTTGTTTTTACATATTTTTTTTACATATTTTTTGTTTTTACATATTTTTTGTTTTTACGTATTTTTTGTTTTTACATATATTTTGTCTTTACACATTTTTTGTTTTTACATATAAGCAAAATTAGTATTGAGTATACTTCGCTACAATATGTAAATATTCTTAGAAATATTTTTGCAATGGGTGTTTTGTAGAAGAAGACAGAAGGCTTGACCCTAGCTGCTCAAGAACAAGCTTTACGAACAAACTCGATCAAGCACAGCAAAGATAAGACCTCAGAAACAACAATGTTCAGATTGTTTAAAACCCTCAAAAATACCAACGTTTCCTTCGTTGACACAACAAACCATATTTACATAGTGTAAAAACATAAGAGACACTAATTTATAGAGGGGGTGAATTATTAGACATAACAAAGTTTAGAATACACTAGCAGGAAGACCCGACGTTGTCTGGCATTGATCAAGGATCAATGAACGTTAACATTTCCAATACTGTTATTGTTATCGAAATCGGTGAAATCGACAATTGTAATCAAATCAGATAATTTTCTGCTCTAGTCAGGAACCACCAGCTCACTTCTTGTAAGTAAAAAATACTAAGTAAAAAAATATTCAATAAAAATACTAAGTAAAAAAGTACAAAGTAAAAATACTAAGTAAAAAATACTTAGTAAATAAGTACTAAGTAAAAAATACTATATAACAAATACTATATAAAAATACTAAGTAAAAAAGAATATTAAGTAAACAAATACTAAGGCTGAAATCAAAACCAAAACCTATAGACAGTGAGTCAAGTTCCATGCCATTAGGCCAGCTTCTCGTGATGTCCAAAAAGCATTTACAAACCGACTTATTCTTAACATGAGAAAATGTAACGCATAAAACGTATCAATTTTTCAATTTTGGCCTTTTAGCAGACACTTTCTCGGATAAAAACCGATTATAATGTTTTCATATATCCGAATACCCTATATATCAAATTTCAAGTCTGTGGACTAAGCATTCGTTGAGTATATACATTGCGACATGACTTCAAACACACATACACTTTGTCACTTTTATAGATATATGACTGGCTTCCTGCAAAATAAACATTGTCTTGCGTATACTACCTGAGTAAGAAAATATACAATTCTAAAATATTGGAGAAGTTTTATAGGATTAAATATTAACGCACCTCGACGTAAAAAGCAGGCGATACTGGGATCTCAATTGATACAGAGCCTCATGACATTAAATAATGTTCTTTAAAATGTTATGTCAAATTAATGAAAGAAGCAACGGACGCATATTGAAAAGGATGTTTTACTGACGAATCTTCTCACAAACATTTATAGAAGTAGTTTACGTAAACGCGAATATAAAAAAGTATTTACGATATAATGAAAAATGTAAAAGAAATCTGTATTGTTAAATGTAATTTTTCGTTTTCATATTGACACAATCGTCATGGTCAGAGCGACTGACCTCAACGGCTTTCCATATATGATTTTATATTTGAGCTCAGTGTCAACAGGTCAACTCTTTTAAGTTGACAATTTCTTTTGTCATCAATCGAAACCTTAAATCGAATTAACATTTCCCCATTTGCTCGGAAATAAATCTTTAACCAAAACAATTTTTTCCTTGGAAGATATGATTTAATATCCGAGCTCATTCAGTAAGGGTCAAAAGGCCAATCCTTTTGGGCTGAGAATTCCTTTGGTCATCAATCGAAATCCCGAAGCGAATTTTGATTACCCCATTTTCTCGAAAATATATCTTATAAATAACTATTTTTTATTTTTCATTCTTGACAGTCGATGCGCCCAATCTTTTACTCAACGAAACACACACATATACATCTGGGTTATATATACTAGTGGATTACATAATATGATCAGGGCCTGTGGTTATTATACCAACTTATTATCAATTGGCCTAGGAGTTAAATTTTCCAGGACTAGCTTCCTCGGCGAGGCACTAGGGTTACGTCACAACGACAGCTGTATATAAGGATTATCGATTATTTGAAGCAAACACAGACGCGCTTGAAAACAAGATTTGGCCTAATACCCCTAACACAAAAATCGGAAATTACAAAGTTCAGAAGTAAAATAAAGTTCATAAAATAATAAAGAACCAAAAAGATGCATATTGCAGAAACATTATGTTCTTACAAACTAAACAATGTATTTTCTCTCTCATTTTATATCACTATGACAAAGTTCGGAAAAATTATAATAAAAATAGTAAATCATTATTTTTGTTATTAAATTAAAACATACAAGATTTTATATAAAAAAAAATGGGCCGCCCTGTATTTTTTAACGAGTACATCAAGTAGCGCGTATTTTGAAGGATGACGAACTATGTACAGATCGAAGTGGAACGAAGTTTGAAAACTAAACTTATTCCTAGGAAGAAAAGCAGCCAGTTTTGTCATATAAAATTAGGTTAGGTGAAACATGTCAAACTAGAGTGCAACAAAGGGTTGATCAGTATGTATATAAGAGCTGTGTGGGATACATTGCTAATAATGATGTGTTGACTGAAAAGAGAACTTTGATAATCATCAGCAGCAAAATGCTAATGTAATCTGGTCGTAGTGCTGACTCATTTATCTTTAATTGTGTGTGCAGTCAGCACCAACCCTATTAAGGGGTTAACCTGCTTCCTCTGAAGGAGGAAGTTTCATGGGAGTATGAAATTCACAAGCGGTCCCCTATCGCATGTATATCCCCGTTAGGGGAGATGATGACGTTAGCTTTTTGCAACTTTTTACAGGGAGGTGTCGACGTCCTCCTACGTACAGCACCAAATTGCTCACCCATTTTAGTAATGACAAGTCTCAACATTGCTTAACTTCGGTGATCTGACGGGAACCGGTGTGTCAACATGATTATGCCGTATATTATCTTTAATTAGGTAGTTATTAATTAGTTGACTCTTCTTCTTATGTGTAATCTATGTATCTCAATATGAACTCAGAAGTAAAACTCCTAACAAAAGTCTGAGTCTCGTTTACTACCCACCTAAAAGCTATTTAAAAAGTTGAACGCGTGTAACAGAGTATGTATTGCAGCTATATTATAAGCCAGAGCCAGGAGCGAAATGACATCACAGAAGAAGAAAGAAAAATGATTTTAAAATGTGAGAGAGCACCTTTGAGAGGGCAGTCACGTTAGAGACCTGGATGGTGTTCGATAGCACGTTCGAGGATCATGTTAGAGATGTGGTGGACGTTCGAGAGCACGTTCTAAAGCACGTTAGAAACAGCGTTACAAAGGACAGAGAGTAAATGGAAAGGGAAAATTTAAAGTCAATTTCTGAAGTACGCGGAAATAAATTGCACGAAAAATTGGGTTCGAGTTGTTTATTTTGGTCTTTTTTGTGACGTAGACTGCTACAATCCGTTGGCCCCGTGTATAAACGTGGGTACAACGTTAAACGATTACATATAACTTATTGTTCAAAGGAAATTATTTGTCTTACTCGAATTCTCAAAATATAACCATTAAAATTTGTCATCATTTCTAACGGCGTTGATATCTGTTATCACAGTCTTATCGAGTCTTTTTTGTTTTCATCGATAAATGACGTAAAAATCCAGGCGTTGGTTTACGAGGCCATTAACACTCGTGCTCTTTAAAAGTTCTGTAACTTTAGCCTCTGAAGGGGTGAAATTTCGTCATCCAGTTTCTAAATTGGTCTGCATGATAGAGTCAGCACTTTTTTAACAAATCCTTTGGGAGATGTGTGACATTCTACCGCTGTCAGATCAACAACCGAATCCAGTGACGTGTGTAAATGATCAACAGAATAGAAAAGATCGATGATAAATAGAAAATGTCCGAAGAAAATCTGAAAATAACCGATTTGTTAATATCGTAACTGATCAAACAAAATTTGTCGCAATGTATCGAGTTTTAGATTGCCGAGACGAACGCTACTAAAAGGGGGTAATGAGAAGTGACAGCACTTAAATGTATCGTTGGCTTCTCATCTACGGATACTCTTACTTGTAAAGTCGTATTTCAATAAGAGTAGCCGAATAGACGAAACAACAACAATAAAAATCTAATATATAAAAGGCTACATGTTTGTCTGTCCGTCTACAAATTTTCAAAGTTAACTTCCACCGAAACTAAAAATCGCAGAGCGGTGCTAAGAGCCTCAAATGATTGGATTTTTACGGACCGTTCTTCTATGGTTAAAATAGTTTTTAATTGGTAAAAAATGGGTCAAAATTGAAAAAAAAATCGTTATACATGTTGTACAACGATCTTAGTTTTATCTTAATTTTAATTTTTAATCAGTTCTTACACGTGTCAGGTTGGTACAGTGGTAACGTCACCAACTTTAAATGTTTCGGGTTTGATTCTAGATAATTCCATCCAAATACTTTCTTCCTACCTTTGAAATCAGGACTCTATAATAATCTAATATACGAACGTTTATATGTCGGTTCGTCTGTCTGGGATCTATTGCAATGTTGGACTACTTCAAAAGATTGCATTGTTGGGAAGGACAGAATCTTGGAGAAATACATTGAAGAATTCAGAATCAAATGCAAGCCATGCTTTACGATGGGTCTGGAAATCGAAATATAACTTCTTTGCTCAATTAAATTAATTATAACTCAATGAAACCTTTTATAAGTTTTAATGTTCTTTGCTTATTTATTAGAAAATAAGTTAAGTGAGAAAAATTGGGATGATTTCAATCGATGAGATGTTTTAAATAAGCCGACGATAATGCGTAAATAATTTGCCTTTGTCTGTTTGGTCGCTAATGTTTTCGAATGGAGAGACATGTTGCGGAGATGAGCACCCAATAGAAAGACACAAAGAAAACGATGTGTTTCGGGTAGACTTGGCTCAACTAGTTTATTAAATAAAAATATGGTTTTAAATAGATTTAGTTTGCTCCTAGAAATTCTTCGAATAAATTCAGAAAGTTTTACTGATTGGTTCAACATAAATAAGTACCTTTTTTATTCAGGACATTATATGCGCAGACGATGAACACCGAGGTGGGAACATTGGCTGTTATACTATTATACAAATGGGATCTCCAGAGATCTGGTATTTTTCTGGTCATAGAAAATTTAGGTCACGAAGTATCAATTGGTTGATTTCGCATCAAATGGCAGTCTTTTCTTTTTTGATTTTTGTTGTCTCTCAGGCAACCGAAAAATTCGATTTTCTAAAATTTTGAAAACAAAATAATACTTTTTTTTTGTAAAATTTTGACTTTATTGAACTGGAAAGTCTAAAAGAAATAAACTAAACGTTTTCTTTTAATATTTCAAAGACTTTTCGAGTATCCACTACTATGGACAACAATCGGAATTGTGATAAAGAAACAAATATATAATAAAACTGTAACCAAAGGCAGGACGAATAACTCTTAAACCGAGCTGGATAAGTTTTTAAATATTTAAAATTATTTTAAAGCGTGGTTTAAAGTTTACAACATATGTATCGTTAAGCTGTTGCGTCAGAATAATAATAACATGGCGACAATGAGACTGTAATTCTCAAATCGCTCAAAACTCGAAAATGATATTTGCATCGTTCTGCCGTCTCCGAATCTGCATCATGCCTATTATTCCCACGTTAATTTATTGCCATTTAATGTAAGATCGGTTAGGTAATATAATTTGGGATTTCTCTCGTACACTAGCACTCATCTTTGTCGAAAATATTAACAGGTAACATGGAAATAAGATGACATATAAGCGAAGCCATTTTTTTTTAATAAAAGACAAATTTTCGTAATGGAAATATTTTTCCTGGAAATCCTGTATATTCTTTTGATTGACAAGACGCTTTGGTAACGTGCAGCTGTCTTTCGTTTGGAATGAAACCAATTCCAAAAATTATCTGCGTGAGTGCATTGCAGAATTTCATTTTCATACGAAATGTATCGTTTGAATCGTATATGCTGAGCCATTTGTAAAGAGAAAAATGAGATGTTTTTATTTGGAGGTAGCAACCACATAGCCCGATCCATTTGAATTATTTACAACCGAAAACACTAATAGTTATTTATATAATATATACATATGTTTTTTTTGTCAGACTCAAATAGATCTTTTAGTTAGCAATGCTTTCCGTGTAATATCTCTAGTGTAAATTAGTTTGTTCTTATTAAAGTTATTGAAAAATATGTTTAGAAATGTACGAGTCCACGTTGAGACCTCCCATAAAGACAGGATTATTTAACTGGAGGAGTACCTTTAGTAATAGAAAGATGTATGTGGAAGAGAAGCGAGATTCATACTTGCTTTTGAAATGAACACGTTAGCAGGTGATAGGTGTAAACAGTTTTTCATGACACAGACTGCCAATGTAGGCGCGCAAAGTTCGAATTCAGTTCGTTCCACAGAAACACTTTCATAAGGGATGCTGGCAACCTTCACGCGGTCCCTCCTGTAAGTACGTGATGGCTTTAAGGGGAAAAAAAGTCAACTCGAAAGATATCGGAGAAACCGTTGCCAAAAGTAGAATAATATGATTTATATGGCATGAATGAATAAACAAGGTTGAGAATTTTACAACATAATCATCTTCAAATATTATATCGATAAACAATTGTCCCCAGATGCCCTTAATTTTTATATACGATTTTTTGTGAATCTTGATAAATATTGATACACTAAGTAAATAAATCCCTACTATTTGCTTGTATGGTTACAAAAAGTGCACTAAACAGAACCAAAGGAAAACTGAAATATAGTCAGAAACGTTGGAATTAAAATATATTGGTTATTTCTCTAATTTGGCATTTCTTTCTCGTCCACTAACCTCGGATCAGTGGAAAATTGCACTTGCTCTAGAAGTTGATCTGAGCTTAATTATGCATTAATAGAAGAAATGTCATGTTTCTTTTAATCCTCTTTAAACTCAGCTGTTGTCTTTTAATCGTAGGTGTGCCCCTTTTTTCCTGAGGTTTTAATGAATGGATTTGATTGCATTCGATGAGAAATCGACTCTAAAACTTTTTGGTCTTTTTCTTATCATTTTTTCAGTTCATATATTAAAACTTGCTATTTCTGTTTCTCGTATAAGCCGTTCTCTCTATCGCTGTAAAAACTTTCCCACAACCAAGGCCGTTCTCTACAAATCTACTATCAAGCCATGTATAGAATACTGATGCCACATATAAGTTGATGAATCTCTTATTTTATTTGAAGATTCTTGATAAATTTCAGAAACGTATTTATAATTTGATTGTACTTCACCCTTGTATTTTCACTGCACATCGCTGAAGTGATGTTGCTAGTCCTAGTCTTTTCTAAAATACTATTATGGTATTTATCCTTCAGAATGGTCTGATCCATACTCAGCTGCCTTTATTCCGGTTCGTTTGACTCGTGGAAGTAGTGGTCTCCATTGATTCGCTCCTTTGATACCTCATTCCAGTAGTTTCTGTTCGAAAGATCGCGCAACTGATAGGCTCTGTTCTTGCTCTCTGGTTTTCTTATACTTACATCATTGTTTTTGTTTTGAAGACGAAGGTGTTGGCGCCGTGATACATTCTTATGAAAAAAACATGGCACATATATAATTAGGGAAATTTTCGACCGCGCATTTCTGTACAGTAAAATCTGGACACGCACATTGCATAAACCGTGATGTTTAGTGTAACAGTAGAGTTGTGGAGGTTGTATTCGAGTTTAATTGTTTTGTAAATCATAACTGAAATAGAATTATCATGGACCGAGATTATTTTCAATAAGTTAAACAGGTTTACACACGGGACATAATACGTTTTATGCAGTCTACATCGAAAGGAACATAGAACAAATAATAACTTGACTCACTATTTTTAACAACCACATTTATTAATGTTTTTTCTTTTCACCGAATAAAACGTGATTCCAAAGTACTAAAAGTGATCGCCGGTCCGTGATCCGGTTCTTTTGATGGTCTTTTTCTTTCACAGACGGCTCGGATTTTTGAAAGCCGCGTCTGCGCTTTGTTACATACATTCTTCTTCACCTGTTATATAAATAATAATCTTCGTTAATCGTCGCCCATATTTTCAACCTAGTCTTGATTTATCGACCGTAAAAAAGTACCTGGTTATAATCATGTTAATCAACAAATATTTTTTAAATGAAGTTAATAAATATTAAGCCGAGCAAGTACTTAATATGTAACCATTTGGGATATTCCAAGTGTTGTATATAACACGTATTTGTATACAATCTGCAAATCAATCGCATATAATGGTGACATTCCTCATAGTTTATAGTCTAAATCTGTTAATGCTGTCCAAGCTTCATTCACTAATGGTTTTAGCATGTAATTCGTGCCAACCAACGTAATGTGCACAGCGATTCAAGCTGACTGCCGTCATCAAGAACAGGCGTTTTGCTTCACTCACCATGGATTTAATCAACAAAACGATAGCATATAAAATAAAGAAAAAGAAACGAAAAAAACACACTGAAAAAGTCTTATTTGATAAGGTATTGTTAACACCGAAAATCTAAGAAAAAACAAAACAAAGAAGATAATGAAAAGATATTATCATTTAATTACTATGTCTCAAATAAGTTATACACACACACACACACATATATATATACATATATAGAGAAATAATAAGGAACAAACCGTATTATGTGTTCATCAACGTTTCGTCTTTATTTCGAGACTTCCTCTAGATGAATGAGATTAAGAAACAAAAAATACCAGTACAAAATATTTGAAAATGCTTCACCTGCACAGTGTGACGCAGTTCTATTTCAGAAAAACGGAAAAAGACGTTGAAAATTCAAAAAGGGAGGGGGAAGGGCTGGCGCTGTTAAAAAGAGGGAAATTTTAGTGATGCTATATCTTTAATGTAATTTTAAAACTATGAACGCAGTTAATATTCTTCCTGAAATTCAAATATAGGTTTGTAACAGAAATCAAATATTCTTCCTGAAATTCAAATATAGGTTTGTAACAGAAATGAAATGAGTGTTTTTTTATATAATTTATTGATTGAGATTATGTGTTAATTATTACAGGGGGTGTTTGAATGGTGTGAGAAGGTTAACCTGTGTCTACTGTTAAACAATGTTCTTTTAATAATCGATTAATTAGCTCCTTTATTCGGGAACAGACTCGGTGCAATCGGATGAAGATTAATATGCCTCCTCACAGTAACTTAGTTCACAATACATTGCGGTCTATATGGCATTGTAAAGAAGATTCTGTTGATTTCTTTTGTTTACATAGTGCTATTTAGAAGAAGTTTAAAATGCAAATTGTATATCTTATGGTCCAATTATACTCTAAACAAGAACATTCATTGCGCACACACACCTCTCTTATAAAAAAAAAACATTATTGATTTTTTACGTCGGACTCTTCTGTTTGTGCGGTTATAAAAGTTCTAAAATAGACAATTGATGTAAGGCTGTATAAAAGTGTTCACTTTGATCGAACTGTTTCTTTTTAATGGGATTTCTTCTATTTCAAATTTTCTATATATATCGAATTTATTACATTATAAAACTTATGTATGAACACTTCCAGTCAGACGGAATATATATATATATATATATATATATATATATATATGTATGCATGTATGTATGTATGTACGTATGTATGTGTGTAAACTTGATTTTTCGCCACATAAAAAAGCAGATACAACGGTGAACCTTTCCACAAATTGGTTAATATTGTCTACGGATGCCATTGTTTCCAAGCTGCATTCGGTAATGGTCTTAGCATGGTATAATAAGATTATTGCGTTTTCGTTCATCAGGAATTTTCTTTTTAAACAATACAATATATTGTATTGTTTAAAAAAAAAATTCCTGATGAAGGCTTTATAAGCCGAACATTTGAAACTTTAAATAAATAAATGTTTGTTTATTTAAAAAAAAATACAGATAAGCACGTGGTTGCCTTTCTAACCTCATATTTCGAATTCCGTTTTCTCCGTGCTTCTAAAAAGTGGATTACTACTAAACTATATATATATATATATATATATATATATATATATATATATATATATATATATGTATATATATATACATATATATATATATATACATATATATATATATATACATATAACATTTTCTTTTCGTAAGAAAACATCATTTTGTTGGTCACTCTTGGCTACGAATGGTAACAAAATTGATATAAAAATATATATTTTCGCGACAATTATCTTTACTTTCATCATATTTTTCTTAGGGTAAAAATTTTGAGTATCAAAACCTATCTCTTTACAACCCCCTTCTTTTACA
This sequence comes from Euprymna scolopes, assembly GCF_053919585.1. Classification (NCBI taxonomy): domain Eukaryota; kingdom Metazoa; phylum Mollusca; class Cephalopoda; order Sepiida; family Sepiolidae; genus Euprymna; species Euprymna scolopes. The sequence continues at coordinate 97,812,005 of NC_136513.1, forward strand.
TTACCTATCATACTTTCATCAATCAGAGTCCATTTTCTGTAGGCTGTTATTGAACCTAGTCAATGACGGGCACTTCTGCTAGTATATATATATATATATATATATATATATATATATATATATATATATATGTATGTGTGTGCATGTGCGTGTGTGTGTGTGTGTATAAGAGATTGTTGACATATATATATATATATATATATATGCATATAAGAAACTTGTTGTCACATCATAGAAGATATTTCGTGGGTAAATTAAAATTACTTGAAAACTAGAAAATGGAAAAATGTATTAAATGATAAAATGATTTTTTGTCTTAGACGTTATAAAGAATGCTCTTGCTTCTAGTATTTTTTGTTTTTCGTTTTTTCCTTAATTTTAGATGGTGCAGTCTTAAGGGATTTAATTGACGTGATGGGAAATGAACAGCCGTCTGTTCTTATTGTATCGCAGTGTGTTTTTTGTCTAAGATGAATGATTTTATCATTTAATAAAATTTTCCTTTGTTTTCAAATCAAAATAGTTTCTAAGATATGACTACAAGTCTCCTATTAAAAGGTCGCACCAACCCGCATAATGTACACATCGATTCAAACTGGTAAACATTACACGCAGGCTGGTTTACGTTAAATCACTGAAAATCAGCAACATTCAGCCTAGGCAGTACATGATGAGTATTTAGTAATACTAAGCGCTGTATGAGAGCCATAGAAATCTTTTTTCAAGAACTGTTAAAACCTTACGTCATCGCCTGCCCTGATGGAGATATAACTGCGACAGGGACCGTTTGCGTATTGGATATGAGTTTTTTTACTTGGGAGTCACCACTTATCGAGGCCCGAAAGCCACTCAAGGATAAGGTCAAATGAATGTAAGTTGTTAGTGTCGTAATAGTTAATTGTGTAAATTAGGTAGAACTTGATTACAGGTTATTTAAATACTACTGTGTTGCATTCAACTGGGAAGCAGGGCAGCGGAACAGTGTTCCACGGGCGGGAAGTTCTAGGAAAGAAGCTGCGTTCATGGAACCTGCGTTTAGATTTCGGCACAGATCGAGAGTGAGGAAAATCGTTTATAGTGGTTGTAGCTTGTTGAGTATTTTGTGAAAGTTTTGCAAGAGAGGGGACCATAGATTGGAGTTTCGTCGGGCGCTTGCCATGAAAATAACGATAGAGTAGAAAGAGGCCTGCAACGTCTCTTCTGTGGGAAAAACTTGCAGGGATCTGAGTGACGGTAATAATGAAATTAACTTCTCAACGATAGCCATGCGTGTTTGGGGAGCTGACAGCCATTATATTAGCTGTAGTAGATTAATTATATCTGTCTGACAAGAGAACAACGCAGGAACGGAAATAGAACCGAAGAAGAGGATGAACAGAAATACGATAATAAAATGGCGGTTAGGGATTGAACGTGTACGCCGACAGAAAATGTCAGTTAACATCGCAATAACATTTTCGTGTCAATCGATTTCAAAACAACATTAACCCGAATGATCAAGTCCATCGCTATTCTTTTCGTACAACAAACTATGGTATTGTCAATCATGCTGATGCACAGAGACCTAACACATTCGTTATATGTTATTTGGTGTTTCGTTTTGTTCTTGTCAATCTCTCACTTTCGTTTGTTTAAAATATCATTTTTCCAAAAAAAAAATCTCGAGTACGAATGCGCAGTAACTTTGGTGAAATAATATAAGAATTAACAGGCAACATCAATTTAAACAAATACATTAAAGACATTGCCAAGGCTGCTGCAAATAAAATATGCTCAATCTAGCCTGCTTAGAAATTACTCATATCAAAGGGTATTCTTTATTTTCACAAAACCACAATTAATCCACGCATAGTAAAGTGTTGCCATAACTACGTAGGTGCATCTACAACTAGTTTTTACTCTTAGATAGGGTCCAAAAATTGTCCCAAATCGAATAGGCCCCACACGGTCGCATTGTCAGAAACATTCCACGAATATACATGTAAAGCATGTGGTTTTACATAGAAGCGAAAATTGTTTTTTATGCACAGATGAGCTTCTCCAGTTGTAGCGAAAAAAAATCCACACACGTTGCCAATAAAATTCTAACATTTTGGGAATACGCAACAAAGTCAGTGTCTATCCTTTGTAAAGTCGACGAGTTTTTAAAAGTTTTTACGAAAGGTTTTTCCAAGAACGCATTGCATCTTCTTTAAAAAGTTCACCATATACTTAATAAACTCTGCCGTCTCGACACGGCCCTAAACGTTGCTCGCCATGGGCCACACGTTTATTTTGCGCCGGTAGAGTAATTTTCGGTTCTACGAGACAAAAAAGAAATGATTTATATTTTCAACCGATCTACAAATATTTTAAATATCACCTCATTTTACAAATTACAGAAAATAATATTAGATAAATTACATGACAACAATGTTTGCGGAAACACGTGGAATATGACACGTCACGTCCAGTCAACTGTTCGGATATTTTCCGGTGCAAACTCACCAGGTCACTAAGTTAGAAATGTTTGATAACTTGGCAAAATATGGCGATTCAAATCCCTGTTTTACAGTCATCTCTAGATAGGTAGATAGACAGATTGCTGGAGTGAGAGATAGATATATACATAGATAGATTAAAATATGCATCGATATATAAACAGGTAACTATATAAACAGATAATTATATACACAGACAAACAGATAAATTACTTCTTCTGCCCGACCAGAAATAATTTCTACTTTAGTATCTAAGAACTTAATCAAGTATATTGATTCGTTTGATATAAAATACATGCTTATATATATATATATATATATATATATTGTCATCCACATACAGTACTGTTTCGTTGCATCACAACTCATCAGTGCGGCTAGATATACAACTCTCCCCAGCCGAGGATCGAACCTACAATTGTCGCATTGACAGTCGGCAGCTCTCACCATCAGGCCACGAATCAGTGCCGCAATTTTTCTCGAGTGTGTATTAAATCCACACCCGCCTGTAGCAACAGTGCTCAAACCATCAACTTGTTACTCACATTATTAGTAGGCTTCGCTTAATAGCTTATATATATATATATATATATATATATATATATATATATATATATATATATATAGAGAGAGAGAGAGAGAGAGAGAGAGAGAGAGAAATAAAAGGAATAAACCAAGTTATGTGCTTATCAATGTTTCGATGAATGCGATAAAGAAAACAAGAACGCCAGTACAAATATTATTAAATTTTATTGTGTAAAAGTGTGCCGCTGTTCTATTTCAGAAACGGAAAAGTCGTTGAAATTTCAAAAAAGGAGGGGACCTTGCGTTGTTAAAAAGAGGGAGATTTTTTATAACGTAATATAGTCGTTAATATGTTTTTTAAAGATATGAACGCAATTAATATTCTTTCTGGAAAGAATATGTTTGTTAAAATTCAAATATAGGTGTGAAACAGAAATGCAATGTGTGTGTTTTTGTTATGTAATTTATTGATTGAGATTATATGTATTAATTATTACAGGGAGCGTGTCTATGGTGTGAGATGCTTAACTTGTGTCTACAATTAAATTATGTTCCTTTAAGAAAAGTTTACTTATTAATGGCGCTACATTATATAAACATGCCCGTTGTTTAATTGTGCTTGAATTTGCGATAAGCGCTGATTCAAGAAGTCTCCGATGCAGTTTCTTTGAAATAAATTTAACTATTTTTGCTTGCGATTATGCTGCAATGAATGAGAGAATAATATATTTAGAGAATTGCTATATTTATATCTCTTTTCTGTTCCCTGTTCTTACCCACTTTGGGTTTCACCAACGTATCTATGATGTCAATTTTAGCAAGGAATTGTAAATATGCCTGCATTGGAAAACTGGTTTGTTTTAGAGATGTTTTGTCGTTTTTAATATTTGTTTTATAGTTTGTGATATGATTTGTATGATTGGATTTCCTAGTTTGGTTAGTGTGTTGCAAATTATTGTATTACTGGTGTGTGTGGGTAAAAGAAGGTGTCTGTTTATGAGGGAGAGGTCTGGTGTATATTATTTTTGATTATCAGGAAAAATATATGTGTGGGTCTTTTAAAACAACAAAGCGCTTATTTATTCCATGAAGCCCGAAAATACAGCAAAATCATACAACGGTACACACTTGCTGCTATTTTGTTGTTCAGTTCTGCATGTTTCTTGTTAAGCCTTTTCCTGCAAGTCACATTTCCAGTTTTACATCTTCTTCAGGTCGCTTCCTTCCTGTTTATCGTTTGGCTTCTTTTTCGTATTTGTTGAATTGCGTTTCTAGCCGAATTTCACATCGAGGTTTTGTCGGTCCATCTTTCCCTGACTGTTTTTGTTATTATTATTATTATTATTATTATTATTATTATTATTATTATTATTATTATTATTATTGGTGTTGTTGTTCTTGTTCTTGTTGTTGTTGTATCTAGAAATGAAGATCGATTAAAAGTGATAAAGCGTAAATTTTACCCTAAATGCGTGAACTATTCGATCCCAAAACTATGTGGCACAATGATAATGGCGTAAAGAAAAAGGAGAGCGGGTATGCATTTCTGTTATAAGTGCTAGATATAATTACAATACAGAAACGCTATAGGAAAATTAACTTACTACATTGGTTTTAATTCTTTGTTTTTATGTAGATGTATGCTTAAAATTACATCTCTGGGTCATCATGTTCCGAGAAAATTGTTGAAAATATCGTGTGAGTAGCTTTTTTACACCCTGTAATTAAATGTGTGGAAAAATCGTGTCGAGTTTTGCATTACTCTGTTGTGCAATTCAATTACGAAATAGACGAGTAAATATATAAAAGACCATTTACAAACGAAACCTTGCTGCTCTGGTGTTCTGCTGTTATTAGATTTACTTCAAGTGCCGATGTAAATTCATGTTATTGATAATTGTCGACATCAAACACAAGCAATTTACTTACGTCACACTAGGCCATGAAATATTCAAGTAAGTATGTACTATTAATGGTGTTCAGTTTCTAAAATATACCATTACTGTGGTGTCGTGCATTTCTGCAATTGGCAGCCGACTCAATGTCTATATTTGTGGCCAAATATACAATTTATTATTATTATTATTATTATTATTATTATTATTATTATTATTATTATTATTATTATTATTATTATTATTATTATTCTTTTGAGTGTAACGCTTACATCCGGGTTATTTAATTTTTATGTTCTGCGATTTCTTGTCATAAATAATTTTACTAAGAATTCTTCATAAGTTTGAAGAAACTCAAGTTTTATATATATATATATATATATATATATATATATATATATATATATATATGTATATATATATATATATATAACTACTTCATTTACTCACATAAAATGATATACGAAAGTACAAATTTATGCGTAAACTTTAAGTATTTACTTCAAAAGTGCTCAATACGTAGGTAGAGCTAGTTAGTGAGTTGTAAAAATATATATGGCGATTAAGCTACACTGAATATTCCGCGTTTCATGCACTCTAGGACTCTTCAGACTTATGCGCCTATCATATAAGCCTGAAGTGTCCTAGAGTGGATGAAACGCGCAATATTCAGTGTAGCTTAATCGCCATATATATTTTATAACTAACTATATATATATATATATATATATATATACACCCACACACACATATATATATATATATATATATATATATATTTCATAGGTTTTATTTCGATTCAATTCAACCAAAGTCATATGGATATATTTTTTATTTTAGAAATCGCAACTTTATAACATATAAAAATCGAAAGAACATTTACTCTATAATAATATATACGAAATGTGCAAGAATTAAAATATCATATTTAAGCGTACTTTAAGACCGGGTTTTACCGGGCGTTCGTACTAGCTCTAATAAATACTTTTGCAGTTTTAACAAAAAAGGCAGAATAATATCAGAGCGTCTCTATTTATTCTGAATATCTACGGAATGCCAACATCAATATATTACATATGAATGAGTCCTCTTTGGAATTTCCACAGGCCCATCTAGTTATTATTATTATTAATATTATTATTATTATTATTATTAGTAGTAGTATTATTATTATTATTATTATTATTATTATTATTATTATTTCATTAACTTTCCAGTGTTGTGAAGTTTTACATCTTTTTTGTTTTCTCAAGAGCGGGCTCTTACACCGAAGGTAGTGAAGATAGTCAAAGAGTCAATTAGATGGAAACTACCTAGCGTAGGATGTTTGCTGAGCAAAGCAGAACTGACTTCTGAAGTACGGTGATGTTTTCTTATATCCAAAGAGTCCAGCTATTATAAGATTATCAGGATTTGAACCAAGCGAACCTAATATTATTGGAACGATGTAAGTTTTTTTTTATTTCACAATCTACCAATATGCACACTCAGTTTCTGATAATTCTGTATTTCTAATTCTTCTTGTTTGTTACTTGATGTCATTTGGGCTAGCCACATCAATAATTTGTCATTCTTTAGTTATTTTGTTCACAATTACAATATCCGGTTCCCTGTGAGATATCTCTCGGTCACACTGAATCATGAAATCGCAGAGAATCTTAACCTCATCATTTTCCACTACCCCTGCTTGTTGATGTTACTACTATTTGTCCGTCACTTAGATTCCAAACTTTTGGCACAAACTCTAGAGCGCATTTCCATAAAATTTGTCATGGCGACGTTTTTGAGCAAGTATAGAAAAATCACTTACAATGTGTGACACTGTTTCAAGAGATATACCACACAATCTGCATTTAACAGAACAGTCCTTCCCGAAGATTTTATTTATTGCATTTTTATTTGGTGCCTGTTCCTGAGCAGCAAATATAATATTTTCTGTTTCTTTTGTTAAGTCGCCTTTGCAAAGAAAATTCCACGTGTCCTGACATTTATCTTAGCAAACTGATCATGAATGTTAATTCTTACCAAGTCAGCAAACATGTCTGCTTCGATTCGTTCCTAGTATTTCTTCAACATATGGATCTTTAGCTCTTCCTCTTTCGCCATGACCGCAAGAAACACTTCGTGGCCATTAATCAAGTGAACACTTTAACCTCTCCCCCAACACATTCTTCAATCCCAATCAGCCCTTTACTCCCTTTCTTCCTAGAGATATACAGGCTGAGTACGTCAGAATTTAGGTGAAGTGCTACATATTTGATCGACAGTTTCAGTTTCCAGCTTCTTCATTTATTCTTGTGTCTATCCTACAAAAGCTGCGCTATATCGGATTACAGCAACCGCCGATGTATTGGTGGAAGAGAACAGGTTCGTACCATTCAGTCTAGATTTCAGGAGCAGTTTAAGTCTCCTCGTATCCACCTCTTTTATCTTCTCTATTATTTCATTGCAAAGCATCGTCTCAAGTTCAAGCCCCTTACATAATTGTAGCTTTCTGCATCAGGATCTCCTAATCGTCTACAATTAAGAACAACATATGGTGTCCTTTGGAGTCTGAGCGGTAACAAGTCTCCTAAAATTTAGTAGTCCACCCCTATTACGATAACCTTTGCAGATACCGTTATGTTATCGCAACAACCTGGTAAAACGACGTTTACTGTATACCGATACTCTATGGCTGACTGGGATCGCTTCCGTACATTCATATCTGATTTATCTCTGCACTCCATGTTTAAAAAGGAAGTGTCCTCTATAGTATCAGATCTGACTGAATGGTTAATTGTAGGCATAGACCAATTCATACCATCTAAAAAATTCCAACAAAAACCTAACAGCCAGCCATGGTTCTCCCCAGAATGTGCTGCTGCTATCGCGCACAGAAATCACTTTTTCCATAGCTACCAACGTAATAGATGCACTGAGACTAAAGCTGCTTTCAGGACTGCCAGCATCCAATCTAAAAGAGTAATAAAAAATGCAAGAGAGCTATATGCCCAGTCTGTTAAATCCAAGGTAGCTGATCAGCGGCTTGGTTCCCACCAGTTTTGGCAAATAACAAAATAGGAGCAAGAGCAAGAGTTATGCCACAATGCTCAGGCACTCCAAGTTGAAGTTTCTCCTACTCTAAGGATGGAGTTAAAAAAGAATCAAAAAGCCGTCTGCCAACAACATGGATGCCTGGCAAAATTTTCACTACAATATAATCAAGTTATTAAAACTAGCAAGTTAAAATCAGTTATCAAGTATATGGCCACAATTATTAACCAACATGGTATCCGAAAGTTGTGATTATGTTGTTTTCTTTTACTTTAATAATTTAAAACTGTATCCGTTACTTATGATAGTAATGTTATAGTTTAATTTTAAGTTTAAATACATTAGTATCATTCCATAGTATTTATATTTTAAATTAAATCTATCTTTTCCATACGTATTTCTCATATATTAAAGTATTTTTATTAAAAAAATTTCCGTTGTTCGACGAGATTAAAGTTTTAACTAGTAATTCAGTCTGTTCAAACTTACCATTAGAGCGAAACTAGGTATGATTATTAACCCTTTTAGAATAGAAGACCTGTCCTTGTTACTTATTTGTTTAAATAATAAAAAAAGAAGAATGACAAGAGCGTTTTATTTCTTAACAGTTCTATAAATTGATTAAACCCGATAACAGCCATTTTATTATATTTAATTATTTATGTTCTTTTTTTAAACGCTCTTCATTTTCATTTCTGGCTCTCAGAAATTATAAATTCTGCAAAGATAACGGTATCGCAAACTTTTAATAAGTGGCGACTGTTTGATTATATAACAAGTTAGGGTTGACTGTACAGGCCGATATGATCAGTTAGAACCCGCGTTTATCTGGCTTCCTCTTTTTCAGGGAGTTTCATGGGAGTATGAAATTCACAAGCGGTCCCCAGGGCCGCTACAAGAAAGGTGGGCTCTCTCTACCGTGCTAGAAAACTACTAACACCCGAAAGTATCCTGTACCTCTATAAGGCCACTATTCGCCAATGTATGGAGTATTGCTGCCACATCTGGGTTGGTGCATCTGCTACTAGTCTCTCGCTCCTTGACAAGGTTCAAAAGAGAGTCGCAAACCTGATAGGCCCTGAACTGGCATCTAAGCTTCAGCCTCTGTCCCATCGACGAAATGTTGCATCCCTCTGCTTTTGCTACAAGTATTTTAGTGGTGAATGCTCTGACGAAATGCAATCACTTGTGCCCCCACGACGTGAGCACCCTCGACAAACCCGACAGGCTGCTAAATCCTACCCCCACACTGTAGAGATCCCTAGATGTAAAAGATCTTTTTACTCCAATAGTTTCTTCCCCAGAACCGCTAGACTCTGGAATTCCATTCCAGGTCCCTGCTTCCCCAACAGTACTGACGTGCAGAAGTTCAAGTGTAACGTGAACCGACACCTTGCTGCCCAAATCCCTACATAGTACCCCAGTAGTTGTTGCGCCTGATAGTAGCCCCCTACACCAAAGTGGCAATTTGCCTTGTTTGGGGTGAAAATGTAATAATAAAAAAAAAATGTATATCCCCGTTAGAGGAGATGACGACCTTAGGTTTTTGAAACACTTGCAGGGGTTCTAACGCCCTCCTACAGACGGCGCCTTGAATTCCAAAATTGGTCACTCATTTTAATAATAACTTCAACGGGTTTCGTCCGCACTTTTCTAGAGCTTTATTTATTTATAATAAAACAAGATCACTTGCTTCTCCTTAATCCAGCTCTAGAATAGTGTTGGCGAAACTGTTCAGCTTCCCTAATATTTTCTTCCTTACACATTATGCTCATAATAAATAAAATCTTGAATATCAATCAAACAATTCTTCCCCGCACGCACGCGCGTGTGTGTGCATGTGTGTACGTGTGTGTGCATGTATGTATAAATACGAGGCACCTTCAATACGTTTCCAGACTATTTTGTATCTTAAATTAAATGTTGAAAATTCATTATGATGTTGCTATACATCTTGTGAGATGGTTGACCAATGTTTATAATTTCAGATTCAAATGCACAGCTAAAGCAGGAATTGGAATACACCCTACTAAAGCCTAATTGATCAAGTTGACGGATTTCAAAAACGCAATCTGGACGTGAGTACATTTTGGGAGAATGATATGCAATAAATTGTGTTTTAAACTTTGCAAAAATGACGGAAAAACTTATGGAATGCTACAGACTGCTTTCGTACCATTTTGCATAGATCAGACGCCAGTTTGTGAGTGGCATAAAAGATTTGACGAAGGCAGATTTCGTGAGGGAAGATAAGAGTTGTGGAATGAGTAAGCAAGTCAGATCAACAGAGTTTATTGGTCAAATAAAGAATTTCATAAATAAGAGTGTATGTAAAGACAACAGGTGTCAGTGATGTCAGAGTGGGAACTGTAAACACAATTATTCACGAGGAACAAAAGATGCAGCAGATTTGCGCGAATGCACCAATTCAGAACTCGATCAATTGTCATAGACAATTTGGTCAAGATAAGCATCCAGATAGTTCTTCATCCTCTGTATAGGACACACCTTGTTCTGTGACTTTTGGTTATTGCTTAAGCTCAACAAAAACCCTAGAGGTTGTCATTATGATACTAATGAGGAGATGAAGGAGCCTGTGACGAAGATCATTGACACGTTTACACAAGAGGACTTCCCTGGGGCCTACTGGAATGTGCTGGAACGGTACAAGTGCATTGTAGCCGGAGGAGATTACGTCGAAGGGGACTGGGGTTCCATGTATGTACTATAAATAAAAATTCCACATAAAAACAGTCCGGAAAATTGTTTAAGGCACCTCGTTTGTGTGTGTGTGTATATATATATATATATATATATATTTATATATGTATATATATGTATACTTGTCTACATATATATACATATATATATATATATACATACATACATATATACATATATATGTACTTGTCCCGCGAGAAAAAATATATATATATATATAATATATATATATATATATATATATATATATATATATATATATATATATATATATATATATATATATATATATATATATATATACCGTTGGAACAGTGAAATGAAACAATATTGCCTCGATAACGCGAATGTTTTAGTAATATAACCAAGCGAGATTCTTTATTTTCTGCAAAATGCATAACAGCGAAAAAAGCGAAAAAGCAATTTGACAGGACGCTGATTGGATTTCAGTTTGGTCGCAATTCATCTTCGTCAGATTTTTCGATCAATAAGCGTCGCTATCCCCCAAATACGTAAACCTGTATGATTACTAAATACATTATGTCGATTCCTTACTTGTCACCGTGCACACATAGTATTTGCATGTAAATAATTTTGATAACGGGAAGAAAATGTTTTTCAAACTTGTTTGGAGTTAGTGTTATATTGTTAGAGATGGCGGCCGATGGGTCTTTTTCTGAAGCTCTGAGGTCAGTATCTGAGATTGTTCTCACCTATTCTCAGAATGGCCCCTAACTAACAGAACCTGAAAGACAATACTGCAACTGTTTAGTTCTCAAGGGCATTTGCTTATTTCATTCGATTTTTATTATATCCAAAACGTTTGGTGGTGGAATTTTTCTTGTTTATATATATATATATATATATATATATATATATATATATATATATATATATATATATGTGTGTGTGTGTGTGTGTGTGTGTATATATATATGTATATATATATATATTAGTCGGGAGTATATATATATATATATATATATATATATATATATATATATATATATATATTAGTCGGGAGAACCGACGGTGCCTGGGATTGAATGATGATCAATGAATATTCTACACACTCATATTTCTATTGTTTTTTTTTTTTTTTTTTTACACAGTGATCACCACTTATCAAGGCCCGGAAGCCACTCAGGGATAAGGGTTATTGAAAGTACATTACGTTAGTGTGGAGATTTGATGAAGTGTTTACTTAAGGGGGCGGTTCATTAGGAATTTGTTAACATTGGACTTGAAGACATCCAAGTTGTAGTCCGGAGGGAAGCAGGCAGACGGAACCGAGTTCCACAGGCGTGCAGTCCTAAGAAAGAAGCTTTGTTCATGGAATCCGCGTTTTGATTTAGGCACAGATATAGAGTGGGGGAAATTTTTCACAGTGGATTCAGCTAGACGGGTGTTTTTCGTGAAAGATTGGCGAGGGGGGACCAGAAATTGGAGTTCAGACGAGCACCTGCCATGAAAATAACGATAAAACAAGGATAGGCTCGCAACGTCTCTTCTGTGGGAGAGAGGTTGCAGGGTAGAGAAAAGGGCATCTCTCACTAAACCACGAAGTCTATTTTGTACTCTGTCAAGGCATGATAGGCTGTTTTTGGCAGCTCTTGCCCAGATATGGCAACAGTATTCCATCCTTTTCATCGCAATCCGTGAAATTGCACATAATTAAGCTTCACATGCTTCCATGCAGTAACTTAGCCCAAAATATATGCTATTCTACATTACACTCCAGAGAACCTAGTGTTTCTTTTTATAATATTAATTTATATAATCTTCTTTCCAGTTTACGAAAAAATAATTTAGAAATTTACGTGCGAGGTTTGAACCTACAGACCACGTCATGCAAAAAAAAGAAAAAAAAAAGAAAAAAACAAGCTTACTCACAGTAAGAATTTTCACGGACCGTTGTTCTATCATTGTTCCCAAACGATTACATGGAAAAAAATGGCTTTACCCATGATAGATAAATTTAAAAAAACAATTTTTATTATCGATTATCGGTAATTATTGGGGATATTTTGAGGCACAACTTTACGAAGATCACTCCCAGACTTATACACTAAAATTCTGTAAAAGTAAAAGAAAATATGTTCATCCGTTTTGGAGTATATAAGGAACTAACTCACACACAAAGCTGTTTTTATATAATTGTAGAGATGTGTGTGTGCGTGTGTTTATGTGTGTGCATGCATGTACACCTATACCATTTAGTATCATTCGGGTATATACACATATATATATATATATATATATATATATATATATATATATTATCTAATGATACCAAATGATTAGGTATACGTAAGATTGCATTTTAACTCAATTAGAATAGATTCAAATCCTTCAACAAGAAGGAAAAATAATTTTTCTCTTGCTGATTAAAAACACCTAAAAAATCTGATTATTTATGAAGAAAATTCCGAATATATATTTTCCCGATTTTTTTGTATTATCTCAAATTTGATTTAATTCATTTCAATCCGCATGGCCGTCGCCATTTTGTGCCTAGCATTATCGACAGACGACGAATGTCGTCCATTGAAAATGTGTCTCCTCATGAAACAATAACGACAGGCAGCAATTAGCATTGCTTCTTTGATTACAATGATTGCACGCACACGCGCACACATGTCGATAAAAGAAAGTCTACGTGTCCTGCCGCGCGTATGTACAAAGCTATACAGCGATATGTGAAGTGGGGTTTATGTCATAGTACGAATTCTATTTTTTATGTTTCCTCAGTATTGTTTCGCATGTGAAAATGCATATATATATATATATATATATATATATATATATATATATATATATATATATGAACAAATGATTAATAAAACATGTTAAAAGACATCTTGAAAAAGAGTTAAAAACATATTTAATTTTAAAAAAGGAAGCACAAGATAAGTGGATAGTCCTAAAAATATGGAACGCTTCACGAATTTGTTCCATATTTTTAGGACTATCCACTTATCTTGTGCTTCCTTTTTAAAGATTAAATATGTTTTTAACTCTTTTTCAAGATGTCTTTTAACATGTTTTATTACTCATTTGTTCATATTATAAGCTCTATTTCCTTTTCGGTTTTATTGAGCTTTTACATCTGGCTGAGTTTATTTTACTTGTAAATATTAACTCTTTAATATTTATAATATATTTTAAGTTTATCATTTTGATTCTCTTGGTAAACTTATTGTAATTTATATATATATATATATATATAATATATATATATATATATAATTATATATATACAATTATTATTTTTTACTATAATAATTAAATACCTACAGACACTAGTGTTTCATCCTTTCGGGAATCTTCAGTGCAGGTTGTCACGATTTACACAAATGGAACGATTCGAACTCCGCAATACGAGACATCTCTAGCTCGATTAGCAAAGACTATATCAATTCGGCTACCATTAACCGCATGAAATAACGTTGAATTAAAACATTTTAATTTTAAATGCTCTTTACGTCAGCTAGATAGTCATCAATTCGTTATACAATGATCTATGCATGAGAGCTAAATTGACCGACTTCAATTCAACTGAAAGTGTTCAACGATAACAAACGAATTTCTTGAAGGGGCTGTCATATATATATATATATATATATATATATATATATATATATATATATATATATATATATATGTGCATCTTAGTGCATATACTACATTTCTGGAGGTGCAATTTAGATCCTTTTTATTTCGAATGTTTGTGTTGGGTTTTTGAATGTGTATGTGTTTCCTTCAATTATTATGTCACATACTTCACATCGCGGTTTGTTGCAATTTGTAATCCCTTTTGTTGTGTGTGGAACGAGTTTGGAGGAAGTTAGGATGTGTTTTAGGTTTTTGGGTTGGCGTTTGCTTTGTATTATTTTTGTTGCTTTAAGTATGTTGTTTAGTTTGTCGTTCTGATTGAGGAGGATAAGGGTTTTTGTTATCTGTGTAAATAGTTCTGGGTTGTTTGTGCTGTGTGTGGGGACTATGCTAAAATTTGTTCTTTCTGCGTTCTTTTGGGATTCTTATTTGGCCTATAGGAATTTTTTCAGCCAGTTCAATACCTTTCTGTATTAATGGTAGTGGATACCCTCTTTTCCGCAGGGATATTTGCAGTTCATTAAGTCTAGTCGAACGGAGGTGTCTGTCTGTTACTATGGTGCAGATTCTACCTGCTAGGGAGTATGGTATTGATTTTACAGTTTTTAGGATGGTGGGTTTTGAAGTGGAGGTATTGTTGAGTGTCTGTGGGTTTGTGGTAGATGTATGTAATTATGTTGTTGTTTTTGATTTTTACTAGGTTGTCTAGGGAAGGTAGTTTTGTGGGGCTTTGTTCTAGTGTGAAGTTTATTTTTGGGTGTACATTTTGTAGCAAATTTTGGAGTTTTCTGATATCCCTCATGTGGTCCTCCAGAGGATAAAGCAGTCGTCTAGGTAACTTTTCCAAGATGTTATGAAGAGTGTTTTTGTCCGTATTTCTGCTCTAGCTTTTCATAAAGGATCTCTTCTAGAAAGGCAAGTGTAAGGGTGGCGTATGTTGGTGCCATTTTAGAACCCATTGCTGTGCGTAGTATTTGGATGTAGTTGTTATTATTGAATTGGAAGGAGTTGTTATTGAGGAATATGCTGTCAATCACGAATTTTTTATTGAATTTGGGGTGTAAAGTCTGTGTATGTTTGTCAATCCAATATGAGATAGCTTCTTTTCCTAGGTTGTGTGAGATATTGCTATATAAGCTGCTAACATCGAATGTGGCTAGTATTGTCGCATTGTCTACTGTTTGTGGTAGAGCGCTAAAGAAATGTGTGTCATCTCTTACATAACTTTTGAATAGATTGGTGAAGTACTGTAATAATATATCTATTAGGTTACTAAGTCTGCTTGTTGGGCATGATGGCGCTACTACTATGGCTCTGAATGTGAGGTCATTGGGGTTCGGGGTGCTTATGTACTGCGACTTTTGTATGTTGATGGCATGTCTTACCTGGTTAGATTTGTGTATTTTGGGTAGTCCATAGAAGATGTTTGTTTTTATTGTGAAGTTTGTAAGGAAGTCTTTTTCCTTTTTAGTTCATGTACTATTGTATGTTGTGCAGAGTTTTGTGATTTTAGATATGGTTGTGTCGTCTATGTTAGAGCTAACTGGTTTGTAATAATTTTCGTTCCCTAGTGATTTAAAATTTTTGTTTTATAGTAGTTCTTATTCATGATAACAACCGAACTAACTTTGTCTGCTTCCTTAATAACTAAGTTGTTATTGTGTCGGATTTTATTAAGTGCTTGATTTTGTTTTCGTGTTTGATTACTGGTGGGGGTTTCTTTTTGTTGGGGGTTGCAGTTCCAAAGCCTTTCAAAGAATGTATTTAGTTCTTTTGTGTTGTTTTATTTGTTGGGGAAGTATGTGATTTATTTTTCACTAGAGAATCGTCTGTTGTGTTATTTCTGTCATTAAGTATATCTATGAGTCTAAATTTGCGTTCAAATTCTTTAAGGTCTTTGTTTAACTCTGCTATGTTACTTTTGTGAGTCGGGCAGAAATTGAGGCCTGATTTTAGTACTTTAATTTCGTCCTTTGTAAGTGTCTCTGTAGACAGGTTAGCGACTATATATATATATATATATATATATATATATATATATATATATATTGTATTTTGTGTACAGAAGTTGTTAGATGAGACAAGTCATTGATACCATCGGTTTCAAGCCCGATGATTAGGACCGTTTTAGATATCCATATCAAGATCTCTTCAGCCAATACTCATCTCTGATGATGAGGAGATGAGTATAGCTGAAAAGAGCTTGATATGGATATCTTAAACGGTCATAATTATCGGGCTTGAAACCGACGGTACCAATGATTTGTCTCATCTAACAACTTTTGTACACAAATACAAAATATAAATACGCTCTTATATTTAAGATTTTCCTTTTAATTGAGCACTCTGCTGGATTTCTTTTTCCAAAAAAAACTAATCATATATATATATATATATATATATATATATATATATATATATATATATATATATATATATATATATATTAAGTAATGTGATTGATAATTTAAAATTTAAAACTTAAAAATCAAATTATAAGTAAATTAAAAATCCGTTTCATAAGAAGGAACAACAACAAAATCAATTATCTGTACGATCGTTTCGGAAAACAGTGTTTTTATTGTAGTAGACATCAAGTTACGGACAATAATTATTACATATAGTTTTTTAATAAACAAGGTCTCCTCGTCAGAAAATTTTGAAGGGTTTTTATTAAATTTAAAAGACAAAAATATGGCCGTTATAGTCTAGTTGGAGTTATATTTCCCTGAATTGAGCGGTCATTTAGCGGTAGACAAACTGGTATATTTTTCGTGAACCTTTTTATAACGGCCATATTTTCGAGGGAGCAAGGACCAAGGTTTCATAAAAAAAGAAAAAACAAAAAACAAACAACGTGGTTTAATAAAACAGGTTTTAAACTTCGAACTTTACAGATACATCTGCCTTACTTTTAATGCTAGGTTTATTTATGGTGTCTTTTAAATTTAATAAACACCCTTCAAAATTTGCTGACGATGAGACCTTGTTTATTAAAAAAATATATGTAATAATTATTGTCCGTAACTTGATGTCTACCACAATAAAAACACTGTTTTCCGAAACGATCGTACATATAATTGATTTTGTTGTTGGTCCTTCTTATGAAAACGGATTTTTAATTTAATTATAATTTGATTTTATAATTTTAAATTATCAATCACATTACTTAATATTGAATTAGCTCTAGGATATTTACCTATCGAGCTTATTATATATCTAAATTACAACGAGCACTTTTTCTTTCCTGTATTTTAATAAAACTAGTAATTTCACTGTTACATTAAAATACACTCAGCTCTTTAGACTATTGTTCTAATCTCCTTTAAATATATATATATATATATATATATATATATATATATATATATATGATTAGTTTTTTTGGAAAAAGAAATCCAGCATATATATATATATATATATATATATATATATATATATATATATATATATATATATATATATATATATATATATATATATATATATTCCAGGTAAGAAATAAAAAGAAATCATTGAATTTCAACAAGGTTTTTGGCAGTGCTCCACTAAAAGCGGAAGATATTATTTTATTAAATTTAGGGGAGCAATATTATCATGAGATGCTAAAATAAATCTATTTCAGGTTTAAAAACACATCGTCATAATACCAGGTTTGATCATGATCGGTCCAGTGGTATGGGCTGTGGGAGTCTATTTATACATAAACTTTGACATTGACCTTTGTCATTGGTGTGTCACATACAATTTAGAAATAGCATATTCATTGGTATATTACAGAAAATTATTGATGCGTATGTTATTTTGCCTGTCACTTTTAATTTGGAAATTTTCTTTGGTCTATTATATAAAATATTCAACTTGCACATTTAGATGCGTCTCAACATTTGATTTATAGACCTGTTCAGTATGTCGGTCTGTCATGCTTAGAATGCTTTTTCGCAACATTAGAAATTTCGATCGTTAAATGTCACAGATCAGGGATGGTTCTGATTCTATATTTTATGTTCTCCGCCGCCACTCAAAAAAGGAAAACATTCAGATTAGGGTGATTTTTATTTTTCTTTCAACTGAAAGTGTCTTCTTTGGAAATCCACGACTTTTGAAATTTCGTCCTCGTGGAAAGGTAAATAATAGTTACGGGCGAGACCTGTGGAAATTCCATAGGGGACTCATTTGTATGTAATATATTGATGTTCGCATTCTGTGATTGTTCAGCGTAAGTAGAGACGCTCTGATATTATTGTAGCTCTTTTGTTAAAACTGCAAAAGTATTTATCTAAGCTAGCAGGGACGCCTGGCGGAGCGCGGTCGTAAATTACACTTAAATATGATATTTTTTATTCTTGGAGACTTCGTAATATTATTATAGAGTTAATGTTCTATTGATTTTTTTTCATATTATAAAGTAGAGATTTAAAAAGTAAAATAATATATTGATATAACTTTGGTGAATTAGCTTTAATCGAAACCAATACCAAAACACACAAACACACACACACACACACACACACACACACATACATATATATATATATATATATATATATATATATATATATATATATATATATATATATATAGCTTGAGTTCCTTCAACCATAATCAAAAGTGAAGCTAAAACTTATGAAGGAATCTTGATAAAATTACTTTTTTTTCTGTTTTTTTTACATAGGCATCACCACATTATCAAGGCCAAGAGGCCACTCAAGGATAAGGGTTAAAGAGTGTACAGTAGAAATTGGACAATATAGTAATCATTAGTAATGCAATTTTGGTAAATTTGATAACTTATATGGAACGGCTCATCAAGAACTTATTTACGTTAGACTTGAAGACAACCATATTGTAGTCAGCCGGAAAGCAGGAAAACGGAAGACAATTCCACAGGCGTGCAGTTCTAAGAAAGAAGCTTTGTTCATGGAATCTACGTTTAGGTTTAGGCACAGATAAAGAGTGGGGGGAATTATTGATAGTGTTTACATCTAGACGAGTGTTTCTTGTGAAAGTTTGGCGAGGGGGGACCATAGATTGAAGCTCAGTCGAACACTTTCAACTGAAAGTGTCTTCTTTTGAAATCCACGACTTTACTTATAAAAAATAAATAGATGACTTAAGTGCCAGCAGCTATAATCAAAAGAATTCTTGGTATAATCCATAACATTTAAAATACTCGGATGTAAGCGTGGCACAGGAAACCAATAAATAATACGTAATCATATTCATATATAGATTCTTCAGAGACTCATTATCTGCTGAACAAGGTTGAACAGAATCTTGCGCACGCACACACACATACACACACGCACACACACACACACACACACACACACACACACACACACACACATATATATATATTCTCTACTCATATATAAACGGTACTTTGTCCGTGTATTTCTGTTTGCTGAACAATTTAACAATGATACTTTATTTTTTACATCATTCTTTAATTAATTAAAAATAATTTCAATCGTAACACAATAGGTTTCTCTACAGTAAAATATGGACCTAAATGTATTGTGCACATAAAAGGGCGGGGATACATGAAGTGCGTTTTGCAAATGTACCGTGGTGGGTCATCGACTAGAGCCGGCAATCGAATTGATAGAAAATGGGAAATTTCATCAAATTCGATGAGCATATAACAACTGGAAGTCTCAAATATTCATGTATCTTCATTATAATAATATATACGAAATCTGCGTTAATCAGAATATCATATTTAAGCGTATTTTACGATCATAAAATCTGGGTGGCATGCTAATATATATATATATATATATATATATATATATATATATATATATGTATATATTATGGACCATCTTCTTCCAATTACGGGATTTCCTTGGATTTTACTTGTGCAAATGGAAATTCAATTAACTTTCTTGAAGTTATATTTTTGGATTTTACCGTCACTGGATTATTTATCTTCCACCAGACTATCCATTCATGTGTAATCACTTTTTTCCTCACTATATTCCCTCTGCTTCACTTTTTTTTTTGTTATCAAGTAAGATCTTTGACTTACTTGTTGTTTCATCAAATACTTTTGCATGCAAAATCCGATCCCGAATTTTGCTAATTCCTACCCTCTGATGAGAAGGAAAGTATTTCTTCGAACCTCCGCGGATTAAGGACTATCCATTTCTCTAGTGTTTCCTTTTAAGATTAAATATGTTTTAACTCATTTCAAAGTGTTTTTAACATGTTTTATTAACTGTTTGCTCGTATATATATATATATATATATATATATATATATATATATATATATATATATATTATAAGTATTATATGTACACACCTAATACAAGAAAAGGTCGAAAACCCAGATCGGCTTGTGACGTAGTGGATAAAGTACTTAATAAAATTCAATAGTAAGTTATACTACTGCGGACATTGCAGTTGAATCTTCATTTCGGTCGGCATTTTGAATGAAATAGCGAATTACTTAACCAGACATGGTTGACAGAACGAGAATATGCTACCCTTGATGATTAAATAAAGGGATCCGTTCGTACAGATGATCGAGTCTAACAGAAATATTCCCGAGTTTAGCAGAAAGTTTTCAGAATTCGATATGATACACCTGAAAAAGAATGAAGGTTACATGGACCGACATGTGAAAATAATAAAAACTGGAAAACCTAAATCTAACGGTTAATCAATCATGCAAAAAAGTTAGAAATATTATGAGTTTATTATCGATTTTTTAACAGGTGTGCAATCCGTGGATACCTGTGACGTCATCTTATTAGGTCGTCATCGACATCCATTAAATGTGTAACGACTTTACAGCCTATCGTGAAACCGAGCAAAACATCTGGTCGGAAGCCAAAGGTGTGTCCTTCGCCTGCCTTTAAAGTAAAGATGGACACTTTTCCCTTAGGCCTTGTATTGACGAGGAATGTACAAATGAAATCGGAATGCAGCTGGTTTGAAAATCATATTTCACATTGAACCTAACCCTGCACACACTTTAACACATGTGACACATGTGTATACGTGTTTCTGTGTCTGTTTGTGCATGTGTAAATGTGTGGAGGTAAAAAATTATTTAAAAAAACTAGCAGATGGGAGAGGGTGCAAAATACGCTTAAATATATTTTAATTTGTCCAGATTTCGTATATATTATCATAGAGTCGTGGTTTCAAAAGTAAAAATAAAAAAAAAGTATTTAGGTGCCATCAGTTAGAATCTAAACCAAAACTGTAGCATTCAAAGCTAGTGACGTTACTCCTTTGACAACTTGGCACGTATATAAACAAATAAAAACCAAAAAATAAACTAAGATGAATGTACCAAAATTGTTAAACGAATTTTTTTCAATATTGCCCCATTTTTGACCTCTTAAAAACAATTTTAACCATTTTTAAATATGGAGACACACAGAAAAACAGACAGACAGACAGACATACATATACACATATAGCCGTTTATAAATTAGATTGGAACATTAGCGGAAATCTCTCACGAGCTCTTTCGGCCATCATCTCCTCAGGACAAAAATCGATAGCAATGAAAAATAATATTTATATAAGGTTGGAGTAAAAAAAAAATGTCGTTCTTTGTATAGATAGTTGAACGTCAAAAATAACATTATTTTTTAACCAACCTAATAGCAAAAAGTAAAGAGTGATATGAGGTTAAGGCGATAAGACGGTTAAAGTAAAGAATAAACAAGCGATTTAAATGTCAACGCGAAGGAGGAAAACAAAACAGATTGGAGGGGGTCAAAGTTCTGCAAAGATATTTAACGTTTTTATCGATTTCTTTTGCCAACACACAGAAGGTATTCGAATCGCGGTACAGATAGATTCCAAAATGTTACAATGACTCTGGGAATTCGCTCTCCCAAGTAACTCGAAGTATTCAATTTCGATGATTGAAATAATTTGATGGAAGAAGGAACTGGGGATTTTGAGCAAAGTTTGCGGCACATGCGGTTTAACCTCAACGTGGCCGTTACGTTCGAACCGTGTTTGTTACAGTTCGAACCTTTCTCAGACCCATACGTCGTTTGATATCGTCGAAGAAGAAACAAAGAAAGTAAATAACAAGGAAATCCGGCTCAGATTTTTCTATTTCATCAAAAGGCATATATTACATTTACATTCCATCAAACTACGTCTTCTTCACTGCTCATTTCGTCTGTCATAAGATTAACAAAACCCTGCCGTCTCGACATTAGCTTAAAAGTCTCTCATCTGTACCACAGATCCATGTGTTTATTTACCAAGGTAGCGTTTTTCTGCGTCCTCTCACCGTGCTGCATTTTTCTGTACTATTTTTCTTTTTCTTCTGACGCAATCCCGCACACTCTTGCTAATTTGCATATGTGGGCGAACGCTGCTGAAGCTAATACCTTCGCTAGCTATCTATCCTTCGTTAAATTAGAAGTGACTGTAAAAAGTTTCATCATCACACAAGCAAAAAGTAACGCATATAAAATCAACAGTGATTTCTTTGATATGATAAGGGCGCGTTCAAAATGAATGTCTCTGTTCAACACACAACCATGATACTTGACACTTTTATTTTAAAACTAAATTCAAACCATCAACACCGCAGAAGCGGAAGGACTTAGCCTATAAAATGAACAGTAAATTCTTTCATATGACAGGGCTGTGTTCAAAATGAATGTTTCTGTTTAGAGAACAATGTATGTGCTGAGGAGCAAAATTATATCAAACCAGATTTAATATTTTGCTAATGACTTTACTCTGAAGAGATGAGCCTAAATAAAAAATCCATGGATTAAGGAAATTATTTTGAATAGTGTATTCTTTCTCCAGATATAATATTTTAGTTTTGAAATATATACTTTTGAAAGAAATTTAAATAAAAATAATATATATATATATATATATATATATATATATATATATATATATATATATATATATATATATATATACATTTAAAGGAGATTAGAACAATAGTCTAAAGAGCTGAGTGTATTTTAATGTAACAGTGAAATTACTAGTTTAATTAAAATACAGGAAATAGAAAGTGCTCGTTGTAATTTAGATATATAATAAGCTCGATAGTTAAATGTCCTAGAGCTAATTCAATATTAAGTAATGTGATTTATAATTTAAAATTTAAAAATTTAAAAATTTTTAAAAATTTAAAAATCAAATTTTAATTAAATTAAAAATCAGTTTCATAAGAAGGAACAACAACAAAATCAATTCAAAATGAACTCAGGAACTGTGTTTAAAGTAGTCATTTAGATGTTTGCTATAGCTTTTTATTTTATTTTGATTTCAAAAAAAGAAAAATTAAAAGATTCATCTGCCTTACTTTTACTGCTAGGTTTATTTATGGTATCTTTTAAATTCAATAAAAACCCTCCTAAATTTGCTGACGAGGAGACCTTGCTTACCAAAAAACTATATATAATTGTTCCACATAACTTCATGTATACCACAATAAAAAGCACGGATTTCCGAAACGATCGTACAGATAATTGATTTTGTTGTTGTTCCTTCTTATGAAACTGATTTTTAATTTAATTAAAATTTGATTTTTAAATTTATAAAATTTTTAAAATTTTAAAATTTTAAATTATAAATCACATTACTTAATATATATATATATATATATATATATATATATATATATATAATATTAATACGTTTTGTTATGAACGGGAAGATACTTTTTAAGAGAAACCTCTCTAAATGAAAAAGCAATAAACTCGGAACAGACAGAAAATCGAAAAGAAAGTACAAATAGGTTCAAATTTACTAATCTTAAACGATCTTAAATATTTTGCTGAGTGTATATTTTAGAATTCATATTCATGTATATATATATATATATATATATATATATATATAACTACTTCATTTATTCGCATAAATTTAATATTTTAGAATTCATATTCATGTATATATATATATATATATATATATATATATATATATATATATATATATATATATATATGAGCAAACAGTTAATAAAACATGTTAAAACAGTTTGAAATGAGTTAAAAACATATTTAATCTGAAAAGGAAACGCTAGATAAGTGGATAGTCCTTAATCCGCGGAGTTTCGAAGAAATACTTTCCTTCTCATATATATATATATATATATATATACACATAAATATTTGTACATATATATATATTTATATATATGTATATATATGCATATACATGTGTTTTTGTATTTATACATATATGTGTGTCTGTTTCTTTATGAAAGAGAAAGTATGCCTACACACACTATATATATTCTTATATATATATAACTGTATATGTTTCCTTGATTTTTATTTTAAGAAAGACAAACAGCTGCTAATTATTGTCTATTGAATTTTAAGAGTTGATTCTGTCATCTCTATGAAATAACAGACCGGATGTTGGTAATTTATGTCTACTTCCGGCAAGTTAAAACCTATGACAAATTAAGTAACAACAAACAACGATTAGTAAATTGTGGTTTTTCGCAATTACAAAACGGATGGGAAATTGAAACTCTAATTCAGGAAAAAAACGGTAATCATGTCAATTTAATGTAATCAACGGAACAAAGGATATTGATTGGTTTCATTGTAAACAAATGAACTCTAACTGAACGTAAACAACAAACAAAACTAAACGAATAATAATAATAATAATAATAATAATAATAATAATAATAATAATAACAACAACAACTAGCAAGGAAACCCGGCGTTGCTCGCTGGCATACAAAATTCAACCGACCGAAGTGAAATTATGTGTAACGTTTGTATATTAAAATGTCTGCCTTCCACTCCTTAAAGATATTTATGGTACTTACAAATAAGAGGTCTGAAAGCCGTTCAACACCTCGGGGATTCGTAGATTTTTTTTTTTTATCAAAACGCTAGACGCCATGATACAAACTTAGTTTACCGACCACCACAGGGATTACTTACGTTCTAACCTTATGCATATGTCTTACCACAAAAATCAACGGATCATTACTACTACTACTACTACTACTACTACTACTACTATTAATACTAATACTACTACTACTACTACTACTAATAATAATAATAATAATAATACACAGACCTAGCTTAGAGAGCTGAAAAGGAGTAGGAAGATGAAGAAAAAAATACATATAATAATATGACCACTAGGAACAATCCCGAGAAACTTTAAAAACGAATGGGAGAAATTGAAATCAAAGGGATGACTGGAAATATACACCAATAACAATAATGAAACCAGCTGAAATATTAAGGAAAACCCTTGTATGTGGAGACTAACACACATGAGAAACAAGCGCGGACCAGACAAACTGCTGCAGAGGCAAAACATGAAACGCCACATGGAACCAAGTACATTGAAACCGCATATATATAAGTTCTTTAACCCCATCCCACCGCCATTACAGCATCGCTGAACTCCCTAAAAAAGAGACCAAACAGCCAAGTAGAGTCAAGAAGGAATAATAGATTATGTTGATATTCATATATTCAGGGGATTATATTTTTATATAGGTCAACCGCTTATAAAACGTTCATTATATTGTCTACTTTATTTTCGGAACAGTCATTCGTTATAATTAATTATTTGGAGTGTATTCTGACCCAGAAAAACAGCAATCCTTCAATCTTTGTGAGAAACATGGCTCTTGGAATATAAGGACTAAAAGACAGAAAAGAAAAGAAAAGAAAGGAAAAGCGAGAGTCTATTTAACGTATGTTGTTTTGACTACTATACTCCTCACTAGTTCGGCCTTGTCAGTGAGGAATTAGAATACGCCGACTGTCCCCCTGCAGAGGGTAAAAGTCCCTCAATGGGGGTCCTGGATATGACCTTAAACTATATCCAATGGTAAGGCCCCAGGTTGTGGGTTTTGGGGAGTGTGGAGCCACCCTTTAATTACCATTGCTCCGAGGTCCACTCTGACCCGGAGTGGTAGTACCTGTTAGGGTTTCAACTATGGGTTAAATAGAAGTCAACGTGAAAACAACAAATATATTCTATTAAAAAGATTTTTCTTCAAAATCTTTGGATTCGGAATTAAATAACCCGGAAAGGGTTGATATGCCGTAAAACAAAAACAACCAACCAACCAACCAACCAAATCATCATTAGTTCGCTTGCACAAATTGCGCATTGGATGAAAGTTCTATGTTATAATAAATCCGAAATGATAATATTTTGACGATTAAAGTTTCAATATTCATTTCATACGATGCTGTTTACTTAATACTTCAGCTATGCCGCATTGTATAGTAGAAATCCTCCAGCAGCACCTTACAGTTGGATGTACGGTGGTAAACACTCCAGTCTATGGCAGAATATACGCTTATAATGTGGTTTCGTAATATAAAATAGTTCACTGATTATTCTTTAAGTTTTAATAGGTCAACATTAAACAAAAGAGACCATTCGATAAATCTACGGATAACTATGTATTTTCTACAGAATCCAAGCGTTTAGCAAGAGAGGGCTTCCTCATTTCTGAGACTTTATTTTGGAATATTATGAAAACAACAACAAATAAAAAAACGAATGATGCTAAGCGGAGACTTTTCGCCTTCGTTTTAGGCCAAATACAAGTGACTAAAATACAAGTGTTACGGGGTTTCAATACTATTAGCAGACTAACTAATCGGAAAGCATTTCTTTTGGCACCGGATTGGAACTCGAGTAACCGAAATTTAAAAAACAAGGCCGATAGCCATTAGTCGCGTGCTCTCGTGTAATGCATAAATGCGTGATTGTAGGATTGACATGAAATTCTTAAAGATAAACTAAAATGACCGAAAAATTGGCTGAAATGACTTAAATAAATAAAAAGTAAATGACTTAGAATGACTTTAATGAATTTAAGGATG
Source organism: Euprymna scolopes (assembly GCF_053919585.1). Classification (NCBI taxonomy): domain Eukaryota; kingdom Metazoa; phylum Mollusca; class Cephalopoda; order Sepiida; family Sepiolidae; genus Euprymna; species Euprymna scolopes. Next base: position 97,839,115 of record NC_136513.1, read on the forward strand.
AATTAAATTACCTTAAGAATGACTTGAATGCTTAAAAAATAACTGAAATCCTTCAAAAACAACTTAAATGATCGGGAGAATGACTTGAATGGCTTTAATGATCGGGAGAATGACTTGAATGGCTTTAAGACAGACTGGTTGTAAAATGGGTGATCATTTTACATTATATTAATACAGAAAAGTGATCACCCACTTTATATCACAAAGTTACAAACATAAGTACAGCATGTAGTAAGAACAGATACTACACTTTGATCTTGGCCAGGTATTTATTTGCTCCCCCACCAGGAAAATAATTTGGTTTTTACCTCCCTTTAATAGTGCTCTTAAAACTGGACTAGGTAGAAAATTTTTGCAATTGCTAGATAGGCACTTTCCCCGGGTAGTATATTAAATAGTATTTTCAATAGAAATACTGTAAAATTGGGTTATAGTTGTTGTGAAAATCTTGAAAGAATCATTAAAAAGCATAATAATAGGATACTAAAAGGCAATAATAGTAAAATACTGGGGAAATAAATCATAATGATAAAGATAATAATTATAAAAATACTGAAAAATGTAACTGCAGAATTCTTAGTACTTGTCCCATGAATAATAAATGTTTAACGAAATTAGTAGTCTACCAGGCTAAAATATTCCCTGAGGAAAATCCTAGTGATATAAAATTTTATATAGGTAGTACGCAGGCAACTTTTAAAGAAAGATTCTATGGGCATAAAAGTTCTTTTACTAATCAAAAATACGAAAAAGACACATCATTATCACTTCAATATTGGAAATTAATAAAGGAGAATAAAACTCCAAAGAATGGCGGATCATAAGAAGATCGAAAGTATGTAATTCATTACATGCACCGTGCTTTTTATGCCTTCATGAAAAATTAGAAATAACGAATTTTAAAGACCGGGAGAAACTATTGAACATTAAACAGGAAACAGCAATTTCCTGTAAACATTTCCAAATACATTCACTGAAAAAATTATAGGAATATTAACGAATTAATCATACCATCGACTTATATATTGTAATATGCTTTATTATTTATTTCAGGATTTTAAACGCTAAATCTTATTTAATTACTTATTTATTTTAAACGCCTAAATTTATTTTAAACGCTAAATTTTTAACGAAGAATCTATTAAATTTTATAAAAATAATTTTTAGTGAAATTTTTACCGTGAATAATATAATTAGACTTAGTTACTAATATACTTAACCATATTATAAGAATAATTTGTATATATATAAATTTTCACGTTGGGTTGTATATATGTCGGTACTTTTTGTATTATATAGAGAAATAGCGCTAAATTTATAGTTTAGTAATATATGTATATATTTATACCTGAATTTTAAATGGGGAAAAAAAACATAGTAAAATTTATGAATTGCTCTGATATTGGAGCAAAAGTTCTAAAAATCCGTATTAACAAAACAAACGAAAAAATTATAATTATATTGGTTGGAGCTAGAAAATTTAATGCAAACTTATAATAAATTTGCTTCAGAATTATACCTTGAAACACCTAACATTATTTTATGAATAGGTTATATTTGTTTTGATATAGGTTGTTAGTACTCCTCTTTCTTTTTAGAATGGTTCAACCCTGTAAAGTTGACTTTAATATAAAGGGATGGTCTTTATTGAACGTTTCGTGGTTGGTTTTTGGCCTGATGAGGTGATTTTCTCTGCTAGGGGGTCATTGAAACACGTTTGCTAATGTGTAGCCAATAGCTCTCCAACAATCAATATATATATGTATATATAAAATCTTCAGCAAAAATCAAAATAAGTTTAACAGCGATGAAAAATAACACGTAAAGTATCAAGAACATCGTGGTGTAACGGTTAGTGTACTCAACCATCGCACATATTGCCTGAGGTTCGATTCCTAGAACCATCAACCCTTATTTTAGATAACTGTTTTATAAATGAAATGACAAATAAATGAATAATATTTATTTATAATAATATAATCAATATTTGTATATATGTGCACGGCAAAATACACAGTCTATTTTTCTAAGGAAACATTTCTAGTTAAATGATAATTGTATTAGAAGGTCATGGTCGACCTGCATAAGCGCTACTTCCAACTTTCTCATCTGTCTATAATGTTAAAATCTATCGATATACGGTTTTCACGATCTCAATGTTTCATTTAGATTTAATCATAATAAAATTGCAATTTTCATGATCATATTTTTCACAATCTAATTAGAATAAATAATTTAAACACTCTCTGACATGTGTTGACATGTTTTTCATTAGACTTGAAACTAATTACATTAAAAGTTGGAAGATACAAATAATATTAATTGATGCCGGTTTTTATAAATTTTCTCATGTACATTGTTAGTCAGCGAGGGTGGTTCCATTTGCGATACACTCAAGTCTGATAAACTGCCTCCCTTGAAATATGCGGAGCCAATAGATTTTAAATCACCTGACATTTTCTTTCAATCACCATTTTGTATTGCAACATTTTCCAAATTAATGTTGTACATTTATTGGACACTGAGTTTACTTTAGCTTTGTACATCTCCCTTCCCTTTTCTCATTTAAACCTCACACTCCATTGGTGATATTTCTCGCAACACGAGCGGATTGCCTTTTCCTGGATCCAAATTAAACCATTATACTATTATTTGTTAATGCTTAATTCAGCAGTAGTTCGAGATTCTTGCATCAAATACTTCCATGGCTTATATAAAGCGTCATCGATATTACTGAAAAACAGAAAAAAATATTGGTACCGTCGGTTTAAAACCAGAAATAAAATAAGTTTATGGTCGGAAATCGATGGTACGGATGTATTTCTGACCCTTTTAAAAATTTGAACATAAATAATATGCTTTTTTTTGCTTTATAATCGAGCACATTGTTTGAGTTCTTTTCCACAAATGCCACACATATACCATAGGAGTATATATATATATATATATATATATATATATATATATATATATATTTTAGTCATCGACATACAGACCTGTTTCGTTGTTTCACAACTCATCAATGCCGCTAGACTAACACCTCTCCCAAGCCGAGGATCGAACCTAGAACCGTCGTGATGACAGTCGGCAGTCCTACCCCCTGACTACGGAATCGGTGGCCGAAATTAAACTGTCGGAATGCGTATTTAAATAAACATCCGTCCGCTACTCGTAGAGGGCTCAAACGTTTTGTTTGTAAAAAAATTGCGAGCTTCGCATTATTTCAGCTAAATTAAGTAGCAAGTAAGATAATTTACGAGAGTGCTCTACCAAAGAGGGGAGCTTTATACAATATATTTTAGTCATCGACATACAGACCTGTTTCGTTGTTTCACAACTCATCAGTGCCGCTAGACTAACACCTCTCCCAAGCCGGGGATCGAACTTAGAACCGTCGTGATGACAGTCGGCAGTCCTACCCCCTGACTACGGAATCGGTGGCCGAAATTAAACTGTCGGAATGCGTATTTAAATAAACATCCGTCCGCTACACGTAGAGGGCTCAAACGTTTTGTTTGTAAACAAATTGCGAGCTTCGCATTATTTCAGCTAAATTAAGTAGCGAGTAAGATAATTTACGAGAGTGCTCTACCAAAGAGGGGAGCTTTATAAAATATATTTTAGTCATCGACATACAGACCTGTTTCGTTGTTTCACAACTCATCAGTGCCGCTAGACTAACACCTCTCCCAAGCCGAGGATCGAACCTAGAACCGTCGTGATGACAGTCGGCAGTCCTACCCCCTGACTACGGAATCGGTGGCCGAAATTAAACTGTCGGAATGCGTATTTAAATAAACATCTGTCCGCTACTCGTAGAGGGCTCAAACGTTTTGTTTGTAAACAAATTGCGAGCTTCGCATTATTTCAGCTAAATTAAGTAGCGAGTAAGATAATTTACGAGAGTGCTCTACCAAAGAGGGGAGCTTTATACAATATATTTTAGTCATCGACATACAGACCTGTTCCGTTGTTTCACAACTCATCAGTGCCGCTAGACTAACACCTCTCCCAAGCCGAGGATCGAACCTAGAACCGTCGTGATGACAGTCGGCAGTCCTACCCCCTGACTACGGAATCGGTGGCCGAAATTAAACTGTCGGAATGCGTATTTAAATAAACATCTGTCCGCTACTCGTAGAGGGCTCAAACGTTTTGTTTGTAAACAAATTGCGAGCTTCGCATTATTTCAGCTAAATTAAGTAGCGAGTAAGATAATTTACGAGAGTGCTCTACCAAAGAGGGGAGCTTTATAAAATATATTTTAGTCATCGACATACAGACCTGTTCCGTTGTTTCACAACTCATCAGTGCCGCTATACTAACACCTCTCCCAAGCCGAGGATCGAACCTAGAACCGTCGTGATGACAGTCGGCAGTCCTACCCCCTGACTACGGAATCGGTGGCCGAAATTAAACTGTCGGAATGCGTATTTAAATAAACATCCGTCCGCTACTCGTAGAGGGCTCAAACGTTTTGTTTGTAAACAAATTGCGAGCTTCGCATTATTTCAGCTAAATTAAGTAGCAAGTAAGATAATTTACGAGAGTGCTCTACCAAAGAGGGGAGCTTTATATATATATATATATATATATATATATATATATATATATATATATATATATATATATATATATACATGTATATATATATATCAAGTTAATAGTATTCAAGAGATAAAATTCATGAATGAAAACGAGGTTATTAAAAGTGCTCAATCAAAAAGAGCAAAATATAATTTGTTTATGTATATAGCATAAATATTACATAGTCGCTACACTAGCAGTGTCAGAAATTTCGTGAAAATAGTGAATAATTCCACCCCATCTTTCCAAGCTTATAACTCCTCGAAAAATGTAATTCAAGCCCTAATTTTTTTTTTCAATTAAAGGAGTAAGGACCAAGGTTTTATTTAAAAAAACAAAACAAAACAAAACAATGTGTTTTTTTTTTAAAAGGTTTTAAACTTCGGACTTTACAGGTAAATTTATAAAAAACTGATTTTTTTTTTGTTTTAAATTTGAATATATTATTTATTGACCTTTTCTCTTCAATTTGTGATATATAAAACTATTAAACATAAATTAATTATTTACTTTTTAATAGACATTTCAAAATGAGAGGCGTAAATTATTCGACCCCCTATCTTTCTAAGCTTATAACTCCTCGAAAAATGTAATTCAAGCCCTAATTTTTTTTCAATTAAAGGAGCAAGGACCAAGGTTTCATTAAAAAAAAAAAAAGACAAAAAGAAAAAATGTGTTCTTATAAAATAAGGTTTTAAACTTCGGATTTTACAGGTAAATTTCTAAAAAACTGATTTTTTTTTTTGTTTTAAATTTGAATATATTATTTATTGACCTTTTCTCTTCAATTTGTGATATATAAAACTATTAAACATAAATTAATTATTTACTTTTTAAGAGAAAGTTGAAAATGGGGGGGGCGTGAAAATGGGGGGCGTGAAAATGGGGGGGCGTGAATTTAAAAAAAACGTTTGTCTAAAATATTATATTCGGTTTATTGGAAAGAACATAAAATTTCACATTGACCCTGAAAATATCGTAAAAATAGAATCAATAGAAAAATTTTGATAGATTTTTAAAATTTAAAAATTTAAAAATATTGAGTTTAAAAATTGAAAAATATTGAGTTTGGAAAATTCATTACTGTTTTAAAAAAAAAATATATTTTTATTACTTTTAAAACAACTGTAATAGTTTATTTTGGAAGTATAATCCATAAAGAAAATAAATAACCCACTTTTAACAGAGAAATTACGAGATTTTTATATTGTATTCGCAGTTTCGTGTTAGGGGTGTCAAAAATTCCTACAAAAATTCTGATACTGCTATCGCTACACTGAACATGCTAATGTTTCGGACAATTGTTTGATTAAAACCAAAAGTCACTCATCAGGAGACAGAAATAAAGTTTGTTTACTACTTGAAGCAGCTGGTTTTCGAAGAAAAGAAATGAAATATTTTCGATTTTAAAAATAAAATAATCAATGACTAACTCGAAGTAGTAGGGGTGACATTCAGTGACATTTTGGCCTCAAAATAGAAGGCGATATGGGGAAAGGGGATGTCAACGCTTAACATGATAAATGATAAAACTAGGAAGAGATAGAAAGGAAAAAGAAGGAGCAACTGAAAAGAATAGGAAAAAGAAAAATACTAAAACAGGATATAAAAATAATTCACAGACACACACACTCACACGCACGCACTCCCTGTAAGCAGACACATGCGCATGCGCGCACTCTTACACGCATACGAACACAGGGACACTTATAAAACAAATAACTACAAAAACATACACATACGTGCACACCCAGACTCCATACTTATTTCTAAGAAAAATGAATTATAAAATTAAAAAAAATGAAAATGAACATAAAAAATAAATCACTCATGATTTCCACCTCAATTGAGTTAACTCCACCTGACACCAATACATCTCAGGGAAAACCACTCTTTATGTAGAAGGTATTACAATTTAAAGACACATTTCACTTCGTGAAAAGCACATTAATTTTCTTAGAATGTCTTTCTGAAACGTGATTTCTAAAAAAATATTTGGTGGAATCTACAAAATCACTATAAACGCGTTATGGACATTCAAACTTATATAAATAATTAAAAAAAGGGAAAAAATGAAAATAGAAAATCAACACTTTTAAACGACCCCACTTCTTAAAGTATGAGTTTTCTTATCGGCTAAATTTCCGTAATCTTTTCACACATATATATATATATATATATATATATATATATATATATGTTTTTATTTGTTTTTGTTAGTAATACTTTCTTGAATGAACTCAATTATTTATACGAAAGCGAATTTTTACCTAAATGCATGTTGGTAATAATTTTCCCTTTGACCAATTTGGTACCTCATATATATATATATATATATATATATATATATATATATATATATATATATATATATACATAATATATGTATGTATATATACACACATATATATACATATATATATATATGCATATATATAATTCAAACACAGTTTGAATATATGATTAAGTTGCTGTTTTAGTAATTTAGAACTGCTTTAAAGCTTAACTGCTTACTCATTTTTCGACCAAATTTAAAAAAATATAATTACAGGTTAGATAACTTCTCAGCTGTATCGTGAAAAATAAATTTTAGTTTAGTAAAACAAAAGTTATGATAAATTTACTTGTGTTCAAAATTGTTAAATGAATGTAAGAAGCTTAGAGATGTTTTTATGACTCGTTTCAATATCAAGCACGTCACTTCAGCGACTAGTGTTGCTTCTAATTCAATGCTGTTAAAAAAAGAGAAGTAATAGGTGGAAGAACAAGAATGAAAGCAGACGAGTGCCGTACATTGTTTTACTTATGTGTATGTTATGTTTATGATGGCAAAATAAACCGAAATTAAACAAATAACAAGTGATTGTACTGGAAGCCTAGAAAAATTGTGGATTACAATAGAAAAATCCGAGCATGAACAGTATTATGGTTAAGCATAAACATAGAAAAGAAAAGGACAAGGTAGTCTAGAAAAATATAATAAATTCATATCTTAAATATTGCAATATTAAGATTTTTTTAAATTCAATTAAACATTACATAATACAGTCTTAATGCTGCAATATTTCAAGTTATGAATCTATTATATTTTTACTAGAATAACTTGTCCTTTTATTTTCCATGTTTAAGCTTAACCATATAACTTTTAATGCTCAATTTTTATTGTGATATTTTTGTGAACACAGTTATTTGCTATTTCTCTTCTACAGTTTAGTAGATTTTGGGGTTCTTTAAAGTACAGGATAGCAAATTTTTCATAAAGGCATAATTTACATGGGTCGTCTAAATGCCCACACGTGGTAGCTTGTCTTATTATTTTCCATTCAACTACCGGCGAATGTCCGCTTTCTTTGAGTTCCCAGTATGTATTCGCTAGTGTTGTTTTTATACGGTGTTTTTATTGTTGAATGTACTTTTGTGGTCATAGTATCGGGTTTTGAAATCTAAGGAAGTCATGCCTACGTAATATTTCTTGTTATTCGGGTTTTCTTTCGCAAATATTGTTGCTTGATGAACTACGCTTTTTGTTAGACATTTATTTTGAACTGGGCAAAGTGTGCGGTGTCTACAGTTGCATTTATCTTGTTCGTTATTAGTATTATTATTTATGGTATGGTTGTTCTTGTCCGGGGTTGGTTTATTATTGTTATTATTATTATTATTATTATTATTATTATTATTATTATTATTATTATTGTTTTTGTTATTATTATTATTATTATTATTATTATTATTTCTGCTAGTGTTGGTTTTATTTCTGTCATGGTGTCTACTTTTTTATTGTTTATTTTGTTGTTATTTACATTGTTTTCATTTAGTATTTTGTTATTATGTGCTTTAATTTTCATCTCTAAATTTTCGCAACAACTGTAGGATAACTTCAATGTATTTTTATTGAAGATTTTGTGTAAGGGGTTGGTTGCGGGAAAATGATTTTCAATAAGATCTAGAAATTTCTTGCCAAGTTTTGTTTTTAACATTTGATTGTATGGGGCCGTATACCAAATTATAGTTCTTTTTCTTCTATTTTTAATTTTATTATAGTTGTTGGTGTTTTGTTGCTTATATTTGATATCGATATTTTTATATCCACTATTTTTTAGGGCTGTTTCGTAGATATTGGTTGACCTGTTAAATGCATTTTCATCGCTTGAGTTATTACTGAGTCTACTTACTATCGAGTTAGGACTGTGTTTTATAATTGATGGTGGGTGATTGGACTTAGGGTTTACGTAAATTGGAGTAGCGTTATCTTTTAAGTATGGTTCATATGTGTTTTTATCTAAGTTTAACGTGACGTCCAGGAAGTTTGTTATTTTTATGTTAGCTGATACGTCTGCTTTTAGGCCTAATTTTTTCATTTCCTTGGGTATGATTTTCTTAAAGTTTTCTCCCTTGACTTTGTTGGAGTTTTTGATTATAGCTAGTCCGTCATCTCTATATAGGCCGATATCCGTAGCATCGAATATGCTTGTGAGAGTATATAGAATGAATAATCCCACAAGATCTGATGCCTCTGCAGAATCTCTGGCACCATCGTATGTACACATATGTATATTTATATATATATATAAAAAGGGAGGAAAAGGTTTGCGTTAAACCACTAACTTAGTTCTAAAACATATCCTTTGTTCGATAAAATACATGTCCATTGGGTGATAGGAAGGGGCGCGATGGATACTAGAAAGCTGATTGGCTTACTAAAATCCTCAACAAAAGAGGACCATATAAAAACGAGAAACAACCACAGAATTCGCGCATAAGCCTGACGAATCCTAGAGTGGATGAAATGCCGAATATTCAGTGTAGCTTAATCGCCATATATATTTTATAAATTACTAACTAGCTCTACCTACGTATTGAGCACTTTTGAAGTAAATACTTAAAGTTTACGCATAAATCTATACTTTCGTATATTAATTTTATGTGAGTAAATGAAGTAGTTATATATATATAATATACGTATAAATTATATTATATATATATGCATAATTATTAAAAAAAAAAAAATATATATATATATATATATATAAATGAAAAGGTTCTTATTCTAATATATTTTACTGTAAATTTGTACCACTCCCTTTATTTATGAAGGCGGGTATATGTCAAATATAACTACATTTATTTTCTATCGATTAGGATTCCACGAAGCATCGAAAACGTTAGAAATACATATGAAATATAAGTAAAATATATTAGAAAATTAAAAAGAAAAAATAATTTAGCCGTCATTTCGCTCAATTTTTTACCATGCGTCTTTGTGTGTATATATACACGTCTTTGTGTATATATATATATATATATATATATATATATATATATATATATATATATATATATATATATATGCATACACGCACATACGCACACACACACACACATATATAGGCATCGGAAAATATGATTATCTAATTATATTTCACTTTTATTCATACGATTTGTTTATTCACGGATCTCGATATATATATATATATAAATACATGCATATATATATATATACACATACATGTACATATATATATATATATATATATATCGTTATTCAATATCCCAAAACCAGAAGATATATCTAATTCTCATTTATTATATTATTTTCATAATATCAATAAGAACATCTTGCATGTTTTTCGTTGAATAGCGAAAACTTACATATAAGGGACAAACTTATATTTACAAAAAAATAGTTAAACTATTTCCCCTTCGAATGCAAAAGAATTTAGTGAGGATTAATGTTGATTTAGGGAAATGGAGTTTCCAGATACATAAGAACTAAAAACACTTTGTTATTGCAGTGTTTACAGTCACGTGCCACAAGGAAAGACAATTTAATTCAATTTACGCGTGTGAAATCTGCCTTATACGGACATTTTCTTTCTTTAATTCTTGAACGATTTTATTCTTTATTGTCAAAATTGCGTTATTAGGTTCAAATAAAACTAACAATTATGACAAAACCTCATGAGATAGCATTTCTGTATAAGTAAAAGGGATTTAGTTAGATTTATGTACCTAGCGAAAGCTCTTAAAGAATAATTTACGGAACTAAATTGTATACAAGACAAACTTTCAAAGAAAACACATAATGACTTACATATAGAAAAAGTTATTCAAACCTTTTAAAAAAAACTTATCTCTAATTCTATAACTTAGTATTATCTTAGTATTATTAATAACTAGCAAAAGTACCCGTCGTTGACTGGGTTCAAAAACAGCCTACAGAAAATGGACTCTGATTTATGAAGTACTAGCGGGGGGTACCCGGCGATGCCCGGGTGTCTTGAGGAAAATCAAAACTCCGGCGGGGGGTTAAATAATGAAAAAAAATGTTTTGGTAGGTAAGTATAGAATCGAACCCGTACCCTTGAGTTGGAGATTAATGTGTGAAAAAATCGTGCTACGTTAACCATTGGACCACGGCGACAGACAACATTAAGCAGGTTATTTAACTATAAAAACAGGCGTGCGCAATAAAAGTTAACTCTGCTGCTTCCATTTTACCTAATTAAGAAGGCCAAATAGAAGTTACGCAGCGTTTGGGTTTGTTTACCCAAATTTAACTGTTTCTTCCCCCAACAGATGTTGGGGAGGGGTCAAGCAGCTCCCAATTGTCCAGTTGAATAGCACTGTCTGATCAAAGCTGATTGCTTCTGGACGTTTTTCCCGGCGCAATGCCGAAGACGTCGTTTGAGTTTAGTTTCACTTTATTTATACTAAAAAGCCCAATCAACACGCGAGAAGCCAAAATAGCAATAATTTTGTAAAAATCGACGTAAATAAATCTATACGCTACGCGCTTTCCTAATTCCTAGATATTATTATATAGGACCTATATACACAGTTTTAAGCGATAGTAATGACCCCGGGACCGTGTGCGAGAAAAGCCTTTTGAAGACATACACGAAATGGTCACACACATTTTGCCTTTTATATATATATAGATTAATTTTAATTCTTAGTATTGGTTGCTATTCCATAGTACAGACCAATAGAAATTATTTAACTAATTTTTTCAAGATGTTCATTCCAAACTTATCATATTATTAAAAGAGTCTAAATTACAAAAATTAAAAATAATAAGTTATATAACAATCTAATTAAAATAGATAACTCATATACCTTCCTATATGAGTTATTTCTTTTGGGTTATTGACGTTTTGTGTATTTATTAGTTACTTATATAACTTATCACTTTTAATTAATTAGTTATATGATCAACACTTTTTATTAGTTAGTTATATGATATACCTTTTAATTGGTTAGTTACATCACTAATTAATTCTAATTAGTTTCGTATATAGCTTATCACTTTACATATATAAGGTATTTCAATTTTGACTTTTAATTAGTAAATTATGTTCCTTATCCGTTTTAATGTGTTCCTATGTCATCTATAACTTTTAATTCCTTCGGTATATCAATTATTCTTTTTTATTAGTTAGGTATATGAGATCAGTTTTAATTAGTTAGCTATATCACTTGTCGCTATTTATTAGGTAAGCGTATTATTCACTTTTAATTGGTATTGCATAACTTTTACTTAGGAATATCACTTATTTTATTTTGTTAGGTATATGACAGCAGTTTAATTAGTTATACTATTTTAAATATATTAGGTATATGCCGTACTGATTTTAATTAGTTTGGTATGGGACAGATCACTTGAAATTAGTAAGGCATAAACATTATAATTAGTTAAGTATATGACTTCTCACTTTTAACAAGAAAGTATATATCTTAACTTTTAATTAGTTAGATATATATATTCATTATCACTTATATTAATTTAGGTATAAAACATCACTTTTAATAAATTAGGTATATCACTTATAACTTATAATGATTTTGTATATGACATCACTTTAAATTAGTTATGTATATGACGTATAAGTCTTTCTAAGTAGGATATATTACTTATCAATATTTTTTTCGAATTGAACAAGGTACTTGACCATAAAATAAAGCAACAAAGAATAAACCAGCTCAACTCTTATGGTTCTATGGCTGACATACAAAACCAAGCTTTACATTGTATTGAATATACTTTATTATAGAGTTTCTCATTAATTCACTATTGCATTAAATGTTATAGAATCAGAGCAATAAAGAAACGAAATAATCATTAAATTGTATTGAATCAGAGCAATAAAAATAGCGAAATAATCATGCTCTTCGTGATGCAATAAAATCGAAATTTATCAATAAAAATAATCTGGAATTGGTTGAGCAGTTATTAATTTAGCATAAAACAAATTGCATTTAAATTTCAAGAGGCAAATAATCTTTCTCTGTGTTCGCGTTTTCATCTAATTCTTTTAGATGTTGTATGACATTCGCATGTGCGAATCTCCGCTTCTGATTTATTTCTGACCACTTTTAGTTCTCGTGTCATAAGTACAGTTAAATGCACAAGTATTTGGATGTAATTTTATTTTTTCAAAAAGAAAGGCACCAGAATTTTGTTTGCATTGGACTTAAAAACAGCCACGTTCTAGTAAGCTCGGTAGCAGCCAAGTAGGCCAGCAGGACAACGAAACCTATTCCATAGGTGGCTGTTCTAGGTAATAAACTCTGTCTATTATTTGCGTATATGTTTATGGACAGTGCGTAAAATTGTTGGTAGTGTCTGTAGATAGACTTGTGCTTTTTGTGAAATGTTTGTCGAGAGAAGCCATAGATTGAGGCGAAGACGAGCACTTGCCGTGAAAATAACGATATAGCAGAGACCGTATCGCAGCATTTCTTCTATGAGAAAGAGGTTGGATGGAGGAGAAAAGTCCATCACCTCGGTTTCGAAGTCGATTTGGAAATTTATCATAGCAGGGTAGTATCCTCTGGAGCGGTAAAAGACGTCACCATTTATTCCAGCGACCTTAGCAATAGATTTAGAAAAAGTAGAGACGCAAGACTTTTTAGACCAATTAAAAAGAAAAAAAAAAGCAATTCCAACTAATATAGCATCGAGAGAGCCAACTATAAGATGCTGAATGGTCCTGACACCATTTACCTTATCGCAATGGAGCAGTCCCGGTATTATGCGCGTGATGATAGGACAACTTCCTTGGGGTTTGCTTCAAGGTTCGTGTCCCTAACTGTCAGGCATATTACATCAGGACAGGAAAACGTTTGCTTTTAGCTTATTAGTGAGTTGGCGACAAGAATATATATAGCTGGAAATGTCTTCTCAATTAGTAAATCATTAGTTAGTTTTAATGAAATTTACACTCTATTATTGAACAGATAGTATCTATCTAAAAATAAAACGATATATATATATATATATATGTATATATATATATATATATATATATATATATATATATATACTTAGTTAACGAATATTTGTTAACAAAAATTAAATTACACATATGCAAAAGTATTTTCATTCTGAAGCAATCATTTCCTGTTGCTACAATATTTCAAGCAATCAGAAGACACCCTGGGTTTGTAGCTCCTTACAAGTCAGTTGATAACAGTCTTCCGACACTACGCATGCTGCCTCTTTTATTACTGCTTTTAAATGGTTAAAACCATGGAATTGACTCATGATACGCACCAGGATAGCATAGCAAGTCATAAAGATGGGAGCGAAGTACAGAAAAATAGCTTCAGAACTAAATTTGGTGATGATTATTGTTGGTAATGTCATAGGAAAATGGAAAACAATGAGTAGTAATAGTGAAAATCGTCTAAGCAGTAATCAGAAATTAAATGACATTTTTCTCGTTAAATTTTGCGTAACGTGAAAAACCATTTCTGACTCGTTCAGAATTTCAGTAGGATTTGCAGGAAGCAGGTACTTAAGAAACCAAGAACACAATAATAAGACAATCTAATCGTGCAGGTCTGTAATTTATATCACCGAAAAAACTCCATTGTTTAGTACTAGACATGTAAAAGGTCATTTAAAATTTGTTTATATATATATATATATATATATATATATATATATATATATATATATATATAGGATTGATATGTAGTTTGCTTGAAGCATTGTGTGGGATAGGTATGTAAAAGAGATTCAGAAGGCTGTCACAATGCGAGGAATGAATTATAGTCACTGTTGGTAAGAGGAGACGAGAACAAGTGGCGATTTACAAATCAATAAGTACATATATATATATTATTATTTTTTATTATTATTTATATATTTTTATTGTTATTTTAAATTATTTTTATTTTTTTATTATTTTTATTATTTTTTTATTATTTTTTTTATTTATTTTTTATTTTTTATTATTTTTTTATTTTTTTATTATTTTTTTTATATTTATAAATGTATATATATATATATATATAAAATAATTAAAAAATATATATATATATGTACTTATTGATTTGTAAATCGCCACTTGTTCTCGTCTCCTCTTACCAACAGCGACTATAATTCATTCCTCGCATTGTGACAGCCTTCTAAATCTTTTTTACATATATATATATATATATATATATATATATATACTAGCATGGGTGCCCGGCGTTGTCTGGGTGTTTGGAAGTGTGTGTTGAGCAAAACTATATATATATATATATATATATATAATATATATATAAGTGGTATTAGGAAGGCAGGCTCGAACCCGTACCGCGAAGGAGGCAAAGAACGGAGAAAAACGTGACGTCTTTGCTGTTACAACCACCGCCAAACCTGAAGTGGCGTAGGCTAAAATTAAGGCTAGACAATGGAAAAGAGGGTATAACCTTCGAAAATATCGGCGAAAAAACGACACCTCCCTGTAGAAAGGTGCGCAGTTGAGGGGGAAGAAATTTATGTTTTTAGCTAATATTTCGGTGTTTATCGTCTGAAGGGTCGAGCTTCAAAACGATATTGACCTTGTGAAAACCCATCACTTCCGTCGAAAGTTTTAGGCAGAAAGGCAAACATACATATATACATTTATATATTGGTAGCTCAAATTTTTGGCCCAAACCGATTAAAAAGCTTGGATCATCTGTGAGTACCTTTTATGTAAAATTTCAAATGTTTAGACCAAAAATTGTTTGAGCAATTTGGTAAAGACCGTATAGGTAAAATGTTTTAAACTTTGACCTCTATTATACCCTCTTATCATTTATTGTTTTGGGCTCAAATCAAGCTATTGTTAGATCCCTGTTCAAGGAACCTATATCTAAAATTTCAAGCGTTTACACCCCAAATTTAACGAGGAGTTTTGATGAGTTCTCGAAGGTACAATTGTTGATCTTTGACCCTATAACAGCCAAATTGCTGGCCGAAAACGGATTACAAAGATTCTCCCAAATCCCCACACCCTGTATATCAAATTTCAAGTCTGTTGACTGAAACTTGACAGTTATTTTGTAGAAAAATTTACACAGACATATAGACAGACAGACCGACCGACAGACAGACAGACAGAAAGACACTTTCACTTATATATATATATATATATATATATATATATATATATATATATATATATATATATGTGTGTGTGTGTGTGTGTGTGTGTGTGCGTAGAACTCCATTCTCCTATTTTAACCCTTTTTAATTAAAATAAATTTATCTAACTAAATAAAATATATATTGAATAAAAAATTACTATTATTACTATTATATATATATATATATAGGAGCATTTAAGCCAGGCGTTGCCTGACTATTTGGAGGTGTGTGTTGAGCAAAAAAAAAAAAAAAGTCGGAGTAGGAAGGCAGGCTCTAACCCGTACCGTGAAGGAGGAAAAGAACGGGGAAAAACGTGACGTCTTCACTGTTACGACCACCGCCAAACCGGAAGTTACGTAGGTTTAAATTAACGCTGGACAATCGAAAAGATGGGATGACTTTCGAGAATATCGGCGAAAAAGCGACCCCTCCCTGTTGAAAATGCCCAGTTGAGGGGGGACAAATTAATGTTTTTGGTTAATTTTTCGGTATTTGTCGTCTGAAAGGTCAAGCTCCAAAACGATTCTGATCTTGAGAAAATCCGTCGCATCTGTCGAAAGTTAGGTAGACATGAAAACATACATACATACATTTATATATTGGTAGATTAAATTTTAGACCTACACCGATTAAAAAGCTTGCCCTATATCTGAATACCCTTTATGTAAAATTTCAAATGTTTAGACCAGAAATTGTCTGCGTAATTTGGTAGAGACCGCAGAAGTCAATTTTTTAAAAAAATGTGACCCCTTTTATGATTTCTTAACATTTATTGTTTGAGGCTAAAATGAAGTTATTAAGTTAGATCCATGTTCGAGGACCTGTATCTTAAATTTCAAGTGTGTATACCCAAAATATCGGAGGACTTTGGTTGAGTCCTCAAAGGACAAATCGTTGAACTTTGACCCCTTATCAGACACATTTCTGGCTGAAAATGGATTATAAGTGTTTTGCCAAATCTCAGTACACTGTGTATCAAGTTTCCAGTCTGCAGACTGAGAATTGACAGAGTTATTGCGTAGAGAAATGTACACACACAGACACACACAGACACGTTCACTTATATATATTACAACGAGCATTTCCTGTATTTTAATTAAACTAGTAATTTCACTATTACATTAAAATACACTTAGCTCTTTAGACTATTATTCTAATCTCCTTTAAATTATATATATATATATATATATATATATATATATATATACTGTGCCCAGGTGTGTTAAAAAGCAGTGATGCCTTTGATCGCAGAAGCATTTATAGATGTGGTTTCATTTGGTAAGTCGCCGTTGATTTTAATGGATTTTTAACGGCATTGTTAATGGGGAAAAAAGTTAGTCAGCGTAAATAAAGCATATGTAACATAGTTTTCCTTAAGAAATACGAGATGGCTTCAATAAGTCTCCCGACTCTTTTGCACAGGCATTTTAAATTGTCGTAGACTCTTGTCCATTCAATATGTCATTGTGATGCATCTTGTGAGATGACTGGCCAATTCTTATGGTTTCAGGTAAAAATGAACAGCTACGGCAGAAATTCTAATACACCATACTAAAGCCTGATTGTCACTGCTGGTAAATAAAAAAAACACTAAAACAGGAAGACATTTAAGAAGAACGATATGTAACACAGTTCTGTTTTAAACTTGGAAAATGCCACAGAAACGTATGGAGTGCTTCAAACTTCTTGTGGAACACCTTGCATACATCGTGCATCAATGTTTGACTGGCATAAAACATTAAAGGAAGACAGGGAGTCTGTGAGGGATTATGAGAGGTGTGTAGGCATAAGAAACTCAGAACACCAGAAATGGATGACCAAATAAAGAATTTTATGGATAAGGATTTTCGTGTCTCTAAAATGATGTGCACAGTTTGGTGTAAATATGGGAACTGTACACCAAATTATTCACGATGAATTGAAGATGCAGAAGTTTGTCCAACGGTTGCTCAGAGAAGATAAAAAAAGAAAGACGTCGGAATTACAGCAGGGAGATAGCCGAACTCATTAAGTGAGGTTCAGCAATTCTTGATGCTCGGGTGATATGCGATGAAAGCTGGATCTACTGCTATGATCCAAAGATTACGAGACAGAGTTTACAGTGAAAGTATACTGGCTTTCTCAGACGCGAGAAGGCCAAACAAAATAAATTCACTCAGACACTTTTTATGATCCCTTTATTTGAAAGAGGGGCATGATCTACAAGCTTTGGGTTCCTGCTAGAAAGCAGTCAAAAAGAAATACTATGCTGAGGGTGTTTTAAAGGGTTTAGGAACACCTTGCTTTGTGTGACTTTGGTTATTCCCGAAGCTCAAGGAAAACCTTAGAGGCTGTCGTTATGAGACAACTGTGGAGAAAAAAAGAAGCTGTGAAGCGGGTCATGAACGCACGCATACAAGAGGACTTCCATGGGGTCTTCAAGAATTTGTTGGAACGGTACAACGAGTGTATTGCAGTCGGAGGAGAGTACTTTGAAGGGGACTAGTTCCGGGTGTTTACTATCAAATAAAAGTGCCCATACGAAAAAGACTGGAAACTTATTGAAGACACTTGCTACTCTTTTATTCTATATCTCCCTCTCTATTCCCGTCCCCATCTCTCTCTCTTTCTCTCTCTCCTTCTCTCTCTCTCTCTCTCTCTCTCTCTCTCTATATATATATATATATATATATATATATATATATATATATATATACTAGCTGGGGTGCCCGGCGTTGCTCGGGTGTTTGGAGGTGTATGCTGTGCAAAAAAAGCAAAAAGACAAAAAAAAATGGTTAATTTTTTAAAATTTGACCCGTACTATGACCCCTTAAAATAGATAGTTTCGGGCTCAAATCACTTTATTAAGTTAGATCCAGGTTCAAGGAACCTATATCTAAAATTTTAAGTGTCTAGACCCAAAATTGTCTGAGAAGTTTGGTAGAGTTCTTAAAGGTCAAATCGTTGAAATTTGACCCCTTAACAGCCAAATTTCTGGCTGACACCCGTCACATCGATTTTCCCAAATCTCAGTACCCGGTATTTCAAATTTCGAGTCTATAGACTAAAAATTTACAGAGTTATTGCGTAGGGAAATGTACACAGACATATTGACACACAGACAGACAGAAAGACAGACAGACGCGTTCACTTTTATAGATATATAGATGTGTGTGTGTTTGTATATATATATACATATGTGTCTGTATAAACATATAAACTTACCCAATTAGTAAGTAAATAGTACACACACACTAGTAAGTACATTGATGAATAATAAATGTGAATGCCATGTAGGTGTAGGAAACACACGCACACATGCGAATTAGTTCTTTAATTAATATAAAAATTCCCAATATTGATTTTCTCTCTACACTGCTTTGTACAATTAATAATGAGTTCTTAATACTTAGTCAAGCAAAAATGGCACGAGCTTAATAACGTCTTTTACGATTTAATAACGACCAATTTAATGTAAAGAACTGATTTAAACTCTGGAACTTGTCGAACGGTTTTCAATTCCGCATAAAACTAATTATGCTACTAAAGCGCGAAGGAAGCAAATGCAGTTGGATTTATTAGTTTCGCTCGAGACAATAAAACAAGTTGACTTTTCATAACGCACCTTTGATTTATGGTCGCCATTTTATATACGGCAGTGCTTTTTCGACGTAAATGGTAAATTAATATGAATTTTTATTAAGTCGACTCGAAAATTTCGTTGATTACATCACACATTATCTTATAAATAATGACTCTGTTTTCTTTGTATTTATGACTAATGGAGATTTAGTATCTGCCTGTACACGACATTATACTTCTTCCGTCTATTGCATATTTGCATATCTTATCTACAGAAATGAGTTGTTCTCATAGAGTTATAGTTAGATGTAACCTTTAAAATAATAATAAAAAAAAATTCAGAATTATTATACTGGAAAAAGATCCAAACTTATAATATTTATATCTATAAGAATCTGGAATTTTGTCCGAAGTATGTCTAATGCACTATTGCTCTGTCTTTCAATGCTCAATTCGGGGTAGTGTACTGTTGCATAAACAAAACTCTGCAATATAAAAGAACCTACTGTGTATTTTATGTCGAGTCTTTCAGCTTCTGCGGTTATAAAACTTCTCAAATGCACTTGTGATGTTAGGCTGTGTAAGGTGGTAACTTTTATTTTTTTATTTTTTTTATTTTTCTTCCTTTGAAGATTGTAATGCCGGGTATGGGGCAGCCAAACCAGCTGCCAACATTGCCCCGCTTTTTTATTGAAACCAACTGAGAGCTCTTTTTAGTATCCTCGCTGTTCCCTTAAGTGCAATTGTCTGAATCTCTTTTGCACTTGGTTCACCAGGAATATTAGTTAGGTAGGACTTCAGGGTCTTCTTCATAAGTCCTGTGGCACCTATGATAACTGGTATGATCGATATCCCCTTTAGGTTCCAGTTTCTTTTCATATCATACATGAGACCTTGGTATTTGGTCTGTTTCTCTCTTTCAGCTCTGTTAAGACCGCTATCATTAGGAACACTCACTTCAATCAAGGTTGCAACTCTCTCTGACTTATTCCATATAACTATGTCAGGTTTCACAGCAGCATTTTCAAGGTAAGTGGCTGTAGGGATTACATGGTCGTAATGTATGGTATATAAATCATTTCCAACTGTTTTTTCAGGTTGATGTTCCCAGGACTTGCTGCTACACTGGATGTTTAATTTTTTACAGATGATCCAGTGGAGGTACTTGCATACTCCATCATGTCTCGCTGTATAGTAGCCGTCCCCTAGAAGAACTTTGCAACTTGATATCAGATGACCAACACTTTCCAATTCTGTGTGGCAGAATCTGCATTTATTGTCATTGCTGATCCCTGCCATCTTCTTGAATGCATTGGTCATCAATCCCGGGTCTTGGGCAGCCATTATGACCCTTTCCTGATCGTGGTGGAGGGATCCTCTTTTGAGCAAGTCCAAAGAACCTTCTTTATCTATGTATTCCCGAGAAAGTTCCCCCAGAAAATAGTTTGCACGCTGATGTTGTCCCCATTCTTTAAGGTTCATCTGTTGAAAGGTCTCGGTATATTTCTGCCGGCTTTTTCTTGCTATTTCTGTGGCACACTTGTTTGGTGTTTCGTCCTCATCTGAGAGACAACTCGGACCAAAATGTTTGGCCAGCTGGGTGACTGATGTTGTTCTGCTGGCTCTTGTCTCTTGATGTTCATATACTATTGAGAGGGTGTCATTCTGGGAGCTTCTCAGATACTGGCCGGTGCTCACAATAGTTGCCCTATGTTGATGATTAATCTCTGAGAGTCCCAGACCTCCTTCTCCCCTGGGCACATACAGCCTTGGTAGACACTGATTTCTATATATTATTTTATGAAGCGTTAGTAGCTTCCGTGTCTTTACATCTAGCCGGTTGATGTATTTTGTGGCCAGTCAATGATACCAAAGATGTATGTTATTACTGGCATAGCAAGCTGGTTTATGGCAGTAATTTTATTTTTATTGGTGAGCTGGGTTTTGCATATTTTCCTCACCCGGCGTACATATTATTTACTAATCTTCTCCCTCATCTTGGCATGTTGTATGTTCTCGTTTTCCTCAATGCCAAGGTACTTGTAAGGCTCATGCTCTTCTAGATCCCTGATGTCGATGTTTTCATTAAGCTGCATCTTTTCTGTGTGGGTCTTCTTCCCAGCTCTGAGTGTACATTTGGCACATTTATCCAGGCCAAACTTCATTCCGATGTCACTGGAGAATGTGTGTACTACCTGCAGAAGGTGGTGCAGATCGGTGTCAGAGCTAGTATACAGCTTAAGGTCATCCATGAAGAGCAGATGGTTTATTCTCTTGCTTGGATCTCGATGGCGTCCCTGACTCAAATTGTAGGCGCTCTGATTTTTATTCAGGAGCTTGCTTAGTGGGTCTATTGCCATACAGAAGAGTAAGGGAGATAAGCTATCACCTTGGAGTATTCCTCGTTTTGATTTTTACTTCAGGGATGATGGTTTTTCCTCCATTGTGATTTAATGATATTGTAGTTTTCCACATCTGAAGGTGAGCAGCCATTGTTTTTCTAATTACCGGGTGGACTTTGTATAACTCAAGGCACCGAAGTAGCCATGAGTGTGGCACACTGTCAAATGCCTTCTGGTAATCAATCCATGCCATGCTCAGGTTTTTGTGTCTCTTCCTACAGTCTTCTAGGACGGTCTTGTTGATTAATAGCTGGTCTTTGGTACCGAGGCATTTTCTTCTGCACCCTGTCTGCTCTTTTTTCAAGGTAGGTCCCAGAAGATAGATGGTCATATATACAATCGGCTATCAGACCAGTGAAAAGCTTGTAGGTAGTTGTAAGGCAGCATATTGGCCTGTATTTATTTGGCCGTTGTGTCTCCTTGGTCTTGGGTATGAGGCTGGTGTCCCCCTCTGTCAGCCAGGGTGGTGTTGCTTCTTCATCTCTTAGCATCCTGCTGAAGCAATCACTGTAGTGGGGGTGGAGTGCAGTCAATTGCCTCAGCCAAAAGTTTTGGACATTGTCGATGCCAGGTGCTTTGTGGTTGGATAATTGTGCCAGTTTTCTTGTTATCATACCAGGAGTTATGACTGGTTCTGGCATCTGAGGCTTGGTTTCATTGAGCCTAATAATATCTTCAATCCACTGGGCCTCTTGATTATATTTACCTTCTGTTTCAAATAGAGGCCTCCAGTAGTTTTCCAGGGCTTCCTCTGCAGGTAGACTATCTACAGTAATGGTGTCCCTTATTAGCTGCCTGTAAAAAGTCCTTTGGTTTGTTTTAAACTGCCTATTTTGAATCTGGGAGTTGATCTTGTTCTCCTGGTTTTTAATTCTCTGGGAAAGTGCTGGTATTTTTCCTTCCAACTCCCTAGATGTATTATGTAATCCCTTAATTTTCTCATGGTGGTATTTGGTACAGAGTTTTTTGATGGTGGTCTTAAGTCGACCCTGTATCGAGGGATTTGCAAGGAACTGTTTTATTTGGCTTAGTTCTTTCCTGCAGAGGTTCAGTTGTTTTTGCGGCTTGGTCTTCCAGTGAGCTGTTTGTCTAGAGATTCTGGGCCCTATTCGATGATTGTGATTGAATGTTCGAAGGTTAATTTTTCTGTCAATATA
Organism: Euprymna scolopes; assembly: GCF_053919585.1. Taxonomy (NCBI): domain Eukaryota; kingdom Metazoa; phylum Mollusca; class Cephalopoda; order Sepiida; family Sepiolidae; genus Euprymna; species Euprymna scolopes. The sequence continues at coordinate 97,862,229 of NC_136513.1, forward strand.
GAGGCCAGATGCATATGTGATATGGTTGAGTTCTCTGAGCATTACTGTTGTTGGAATTAGCCTCTTGAGAGCGATGTTAACTTTGGCTATAACAGTCTTTGCTCTTCCAGCTGCTTGGATCTTGGACAAACGTGGTCTGTCCTTCATTCTCATAAACCTCACCTCCTCAATTGTGTTGCTGAGCTCCTCCTCCAAAGCTAACTGTTCATCATCTGCTTCTGGGAGTACAAATGATGGTGGTGAGTGTCTATGTGATTGTGGCGGTGATGCAGGTGGTGGTATCCTGGTAGGTGATGTAGATTCCTGTGTTGGTGTTTTTGGGGTTTCCAGCAGAGAGTTTGTGAAGGCAGGTGTCATGCCATGCAGAGACTCCAGTGGCGCAGGAGTTCCAGGAGAGCTGGGCATGTGCTGGGATATTTGGATGGGTTCTGATGGTAAAGTTGGTGGTTGTTGTTGGAGTAAGTCTATTGTGGGAATTTTTATTGGGTTTACCAGGGGACATCTGTTGTTCACCAAAAGAGCTGTTATTTTTGAAGACATGTAGTCTAGTTCTCTTGTGGTGAAATGATAAGAATTGCCTGTTCCTATGCTCATCGGGCTTTTTCGATTATTGACTATCAATACTTATCGGAGACATTCCAGTCAAAATCATCGGTTCTGTCCTTCATCGGATCATTTCAATTATTGAGCATTTATTATCGATACTCCTGTGGTTAATTAATAGCTTGATTCTATTGCTCTACATGGTACTGTAGGCGGTAAATGCGTTGCACCGCGGATAGGGCGACTATGTTTAGTTCAGAGTCACTCGAAATATTACTGGGTGACCCTCCTAGCGTACGAGAGTTTGGATAATCTAAATAATTCAAATTATCAACAATAATCTAATATATAAAAAGTTACATGTCTGTCTGCCTGTCGCTATATTTTCAAACTCTATCTTCCCCGAAACTAAAAGTCACAGATCAGCGCCAGGGGCCTCAAATGACTTTGGACCGTTCTTTTATGGGTCTTTAACCGGTTAAAAAGTTTTTAATGGGTAAAAAAGTTTTGATGGGTAAAAAATTTTAATGGGTAAAACGTTTTTAATGGGTAAAAAGTTTTAATGGGTAAAAACGTTTTTAATGGGTAAAAAAGTTTTAATGTGTAAAAAAGAGATCAAAATAGAAAAATACGTAATACATTTTGTCCATTCATCTCTAGTTTATTTTTAATTTGTAATCAGTTCGTATGCACTTCAGGTTGTTACAGTGGTAACGTCATCAGCTTTGAATGCTATATTTTTTTGTCAGTTTCGATTCTAGATGATTGCACCCAAATACCTTTTTTACTTTTGACATTACGAGTCTTTAATAATATATACGAAATCTGGACAAAATAAAATATCATATTTAAGCGTATTTTACGCCCGGACAAAGCCGCTCCCACCTGCTAATGTTATATCAAAATAAACACGTTTTTGTGCAGTTCTTAATTAAAAATGAACATCTCACTTTATAAAAATTGTAATTATGGAAAATCTTTGCTATTAGTATGCATATATTTATTCATATATAAAAGAATCATCAGTTGTATTTTTTTGTTTTCACTAGATTTGGATAGACTCATTCAATGTCCTTCTTAAGGTGATTAATCGCTACGGGATACGAATGCTGTCTCTTATATATGTATTTCCAAGCCCATGGCATAGTGAATAGTAGCGTTGAGTGTCTACGGTTCTAGGTGAGCATTATCTTGAAAGAACGATTTCATTTAAACTCAAGCAAACCAGAGGTTTAGTTGATCAATTGATTGATGAGACAACAACTATGGAAGGCAATAACTACTGGAGATCATTTACAAGACTCGTAAAAATACCAGAGGTTAAAAACGTAATGAAAAAAACAAGTATGCGGATTATAAAAACAGCCCGAAAAAAGAATAGACAAATCGTCATAATATAAAAAAAGTAATGGGTAATTAGGTAATAGAAGATGATGGTCGTCAAGTATTAAACGACATGGATTGATGACGTTGATGTCCTACGTCGAATTCAGTTCGTTCCACAAAATTAATTTCACTTAGGATGTTGTAAACTATTACGCAGCCTTTCTATTAAGTAAGCGAAGTCTTTATAGAAAGAATTCTGGTTAGAAAAATATCGGCGAAATAAATGCCAATAATAGAGCTTTGGATTCATACGATGTGATGACAATGATTTTGCACTTATTATTTGTTAAACCAGCGTAACCTTTTGCATATAATAAACATATATTAACTAATACTGTCTTTTATACTGGCAACTCTGCTAGACAAGCTTTAGTTTTCTTGACGAGGGGGACGTGTAGAAATTTAACAATCAACAAACAAGAATTGTTAAACGAAGCTAACAATTATCCAAGCTGAAATATCGGGTTTATTTTAAGAAACCTCGTAACCTTCTTTTATTCTATATTGGAATCATTACTAATGGGAGAAGCTCGGCGTTGCGCGGTCGTAAAGGAATTGTGACGGTTGTAAAACTCGTCATAAACGTAGATTGCCGTTATATTACTATAGGTAGCGTGCGGAAAGATAATAAAAAGTGATTTCTAAAACACATACTCTTTCATCGCGGTTTTATTCGCATTTTGTGAGAGTCGAAAGCAAATTAGTTTGCATGCTCCCAGGCTGAGTGTTTGTCTGGAAAAATCGTGTTGTTCTTTAGAGCTAGTGTTCCGTCACTGTATAAATAGAGACTTTAATGAAGAAAAATGCCACCGTTTCAATTTCCTGACAGCGCGTTTGTTGTCAAATGTTACTAACGTTATATGTTGGGTTAATTCAAATGAAATTCATATTGTTAGGTATGTAAATTACCAAAGACTAGCAAGTGGTGCACGGCTTTGACGAGTCACAAAATACCATTAAATATTATTTAGTTTATGGAAATTTCGTAGTTAAAAGTTAAAAGTAACTAACTTGAATGGTATCAGTTAAAATCGAAACCAAACATTTAGAGCCCCAACCGCGTTCTCTAATGTTTGAACGAAATCGACAAAAAGATAAGAAAGGTTTAGAATTAAATCACCTCTAGCTATGATTAAATTTGCGCATGCGTAAAACTAATAGAAAATATGTCGGCAAATTGAAATGAGTATTTTACATTTCAACGTCTTGACAAATTTTTTGTGTCGCGTTATGCACTCATGCAAGATTTTAATCGCTATAAACACTTCTTGGTGTATGATTACTATTTCCTGTTAATTTCAGTGTTATGTGACGACTAATTTAAAAGTTTATCGGTTAAATATTTACCAACACACACATGCATACATGTACTATTTTATTTATATAGAAAAGAACAGTCAATGCTATTGTTTCTTTGGATTTTTGGACGCAGGTAGAAGCGATGAGTTTCATTCATAAAGAGAAATTGGGTTCTGTTCCCATATAAAAATAATCAGTAAGTGTCTCTGTTTTTGACTTGCACGATAACAGACTCTATTTACTTGCCTACAGTAGAGGAAAAAATAAAGGGCAGCTTTGTTTATTCATGAGTGATATATCCAGCTCTCCAAAAATGCTTCATTGCTATAGATTAAATATGAACGTCTTTAAGTAATTTTTTTTCAAATAATCTAAGCGTATTTTGTTGTAATCTCTTTATAGTCTCTTTATATGGTCATCATCATTGTACCATATGATTTCAAAGATTATATTGTTGGCATTGGTTTCCCCAGTATTTTTCTTATTAGAATTCGGTTTCTCACGGGAGAGACTACAAGAATCTTGCAAACATCTTAACTGAAAGCGATTTTTGTAGAACGAACCGGATTCAAACGGGAAACACCCTGCCCATCAGTTCGTATTCTTAACAACTTCATGACAATGACGTGCTTTTAAATAGAAAAATATATATAGGTTTTATATAGTCGTTATGTGTAAATGTACCGAAATATTATGGTAAGGGGGCAGTAAATATATTACCTGTCGTTAAAACATGAGATTGCACAAAACCTACAAAAAAAAAAAGCGGAATGAAAGCATTGTAATGAAATAGCAGTCCAAACATAAAGATGAAGATTTGGTCATCTAATCAGCTACTTAAATCAAAAGACTTCCGTCTTGTGACGAAATAGTAGACCACATTGTCCCAATTGTAAAATTTTAACGCATAATGCAATGTTCCAAAGTTATAAGAATATCTAGACAATTATGAGACATAGTATCTTTTTTGCGCAAATTCACCAACTCTAACATGTGAAACCTTCAGCTATGCTTTTTTTATGGTATTCGTGTTATTGTGAATGGTTTAAGACTTCTAACTGATCATGGTTGACATCACGAGAGTATAGTAATCCATAGATTAAACGAAGGGCTAAATCCGAAGTTCCATGCAGATTCTAGAATTCGACAAAAAAATTCCCTAGTTCGAGAAGATATGCCTGAAGAAGGTTGCTAATAACATTGATCGAAACGTTTTGCGAATAATACTCGTGATGAGAACAATCGTGTGAATAATACAAACCATAGGAATAAAAAAAAATGCGCATCGAAAACATAAAAATATAAAACAACATTTTTATGCATTGTTCATGTAAATCATGAAAGTCATAAGAAAAAAAAATAGACATCTAAAAAATATAATAATATAAAATCATGTAAGCCGTATAACAGTCAAGATTTTTTTAATTAGTCGCACCCTCCCTAGTATGTAACCTGATAAACAATCAATTCGAAATAACGGATGCTGGAGTCGAAGGTTCAACCTGTTATCTTCATCTCTACTACTTTATAAACCGAACTTTGTTTGTGTGTGTATGAGTTCGTTCCCTATGGACGCGGAAATCGCTAGGCCGAGGTTTTAAAAATTCTATTCGAAGATAACTGATGTATTCAGCAATGTTGTTACGTAGGTTTTATATCGGAATGTGTCTCATATGTATCGATAATCGAAATAAAAATTCATAAAAGAAGGAAATATGATTTTTGACCAAAGTTGAAAACTGGATTTGAAAAGGTTTATCACCACACAAGCCGAAAGACGCAGCCAATAAAATTAACAGTAATTCTTTTAAAAGGCAATTGCACATTCGAAATGAGTGTTTCCATTTTGTGCACAGTTGAACTATAATATTTGTATACTCAAGAAAAGTTTCACTCTAAAGTAAAACCTATTTTTCATGCAGAATTAAAAAACTTAAAATGAAATTTATGTAAGTTTTCGCGGTATAGCTCCGGCAGGATTATGAACACGTTCGCTTAATAGAAAGCGGAAGTCCAAAAGAAATTGCATTAGTAAATATTAGTGATATGACGATTCCAATATTTTCCCGATTCCGATACAATTACCGATTTCGTACTAGATTTCCGATTCCGATTCTTTATAAATCTCAAAATATTTAACTATAAAAGTGCTGTTTTGTCTCGATTACTGTAAAAACACATCTTAAGTGTGACTATATTTTCTGAAACGTAAAAATACACTTGTGAGGGGGAGTATCAAGAGAGTTTAATCCTACTTGAAGTTTAAATCAATAAATATTTATTTCCTTATTACTACAAGCAGTGGGAGATTTTTCTTTAAATCAAATAAAAAAGAAAATTTAAGGAATCGGTTTTGGCATCGGGAAATAGGCTCACATTTATTCGATTAAAACACCGATTTCGATACCCCAAAAAGCTCCGATCTTTTGTTATTCCCGATTCTGATTCCGATTAATCGATCCAACACTACTAAATATAACTCCAATGCTTAATGGACAATCAACAATTCCCCCACTATTCAACTTTGAGGTTTCTTTCATGGCAATCGAAAAGGCAATCTTGCTTGCCTCACTGTTTGCCTCTAACTCCATTTAGACCCAACAAATCACTTTCTCTCCCAAATCTCCGTTTACAAACAGAAGATACATTCGATGATCTGAAAATTATGCCCTCCTATTTTCGTGATGCCATAAAAATACAAGATCTTCGAAAATGGGGTGTGGCAATATCATCTCTGCTATACTATAAAACAATGACTTTTTTATTTTGGAGATGAGGATCGGTTATTCGTATCATTTGGGTCATCGGACTACTGCTCTCATCTTGAGTGCGATTTACACGCTATTTCGGTCGATATAAATTCCGACCTTCTTCAAGTCTCTCTTGTCGTACTCGGGAATGTTTCTGTCGACTCGGGATTTTAGATGGAATATCTAGCAGATCCCTTCATTTACTTCACAGGGACATGGACAGTTAGAGAAACCATCCACCGAAACAACTATTCAGAGAGCATTAGATCAACTCCAAGAAATCAGGATCAGACACAAAAAGACTCCACTCAGAAACTCACCGCAGTTTTTATACCGTATATGAAGGGCTTGCCTGAAAAACTTCAACGAATATGTAATCCATATGATATCGGGATAGTATTCAGAAGTGATTCAATTCTTTAGAAACAGAATCAATCCCTCTACAGAAAAAATATAATGCCTAAAAACTGTGTACATGAAATTCCATGAAAGTGTGGAAAATTATACAAAGGTGAAACGTGTCGTCCATTAAAAGTACGGTTGGGAGAACATCGAAAAGCCGTAGTACGTGGAGAGACTGAAAAGTCAGGTATAGCTGACAATATCTAGCAGGAAAAGGGAAAACATCTACGATTATAGGACGAAGTAAAAAGTAGAGACAAAGAGGAACGGTGGAGAATAAATCGTATTAAAGAAGCAGCACATATGCTGGGGAATAACCAATTACTAAGAAGACGTCGTATCGAATTTAATACAGTATGAGAACCAGTAATTATAAACAATAAATAATATATACTAGCGATAAGTAAAAAAAATTATACATGCATATATATATATATATATATATATATATATATATATATATATATACAGTAAGATTTAGTAATATTGATATTTACAACAAAAACATAAAAATAGGTTTAAGGCTCCTAACATTCGTACTAGTATTGTCCGCAATGGTTTGAATACTTGGAAAATCAATTGTAAAAAGGGATATTCTGAAAGTTGAAGGTTCAATCGTCAATTTGGGTGAGCAAAAATACAATAACGAATTGTTTAGGGCCTCTATCTAGTCATGGCTGACGAAACAAGAGCACGCTACCTCCGTGAAATAAATATAAAGGGTTCCACTCGAACTTCCGTCCCAATTCTCGAGTTCGACAGAAACATTCCTGATTTGACAAGCTTAACATTCACAGGCAACATGAATTGGAACAAATTCAATGAGGTAATTGCCAAGGCTGCTGCAAAGAAGGCGGACCCTTTCTACTGTTGCAGCAGATTACACACACATCTGTACCTATCCAAGGACACTATTAATCCATATATGGATTTTTGTTGCCACATCTTGGTTGGTGCATCTGCTGCTAGTCTGTTGCTCATATACAGCGTTCAAAAAAGAGTCATCAATCTCATATGTTTCGCATTTGCAAGCGAACTCCAACATCTGCCCCATCGTCGGAATGTGGCACCCTTCTTCCTGTTTACAAGTATTTAAATGGGATATTTTACAAGTAAAGCACTTGCACCCCATTGATTTAGATACCCCTGACTATACTTCCAGCCAACTTAATCCTTTCTCTATTCTATAAAAACCCCATATGCCAGAAAATCTTTTACTCAAATATGCCTGCTTTCAAACTGTTAGACTTTAACATTCCCCCTTAGTTCTCTGCTTCCTCAAGTGTATTGACACGAGTTCAAGTGTAATGTGAACAGATATCTTTCTGCCCAACTCCCTACATAGTATTTATGTAAATTTAGTATCAAAATAGGAATCTATTCTGGCAAAAAGAAAAAATATATCTTAAAATAACAAAAAATACCATGAATTAATACTTCTTCCCTACCACGTTGACGGAGTATGAATAATCTTGCAGTTAAATGGGCTGGTAAACAGCAAAACAAAATAAAATAAATAAAAGTTCAGCTAGAACTCGTCAATGCCAACTTTCTCTCTCAACTTCCAGCACGTTTTCTCTCCACTGCCCTGCCAACACGCATTTTATTAGAAAACTGACCCCTTTCTATTTGCATACGTGTGCAGTGGAAGATGAGATCTCGTGAGATTCCACGAGACTACACCTTATAAATCCAGGGCGTCCATCTTTTATTTCTCCTTCTCTCAGATCCCATCCGAAGGCAAATTGTATAACTGCATAATACACACACACATAATACACACACATAATACACACACACATAATACACACACATAATACACACACATAATACACACATAATACACACACACATAATACACACACACATAATACACACACACACATTTCTTGTTTTGATTATTACATTCAACTCTACAAATCTATACTCTGACTTGTATATGTGATTTTGTTAAATATTATATGAATGTGAACGATTTTGATAAACGAGTTCGGATTTCGAAAAAAAGTTTCCACGTTCTAAAAGATCCACCAAAATAAAGCCAGAGATTAAATCGATGTAAACTTTGCGTAGTTAGTAACCATGGCGACAATAGTAGATGCGAATTGTGCAAAGAATAAATCCTCACTACAAAAATACGGTCTATTAAAAGCATATTCATACCGTAAATATCTATAAGACCATAAATATTTTGTAGTGTTCTTCGTCTAGACGCCCTCAATTATCTAATGGTTATGCGGAGAGAACGTTCATATGCAACGCTGTGTTTCTCTAACGGGTAGTCATTGATTAATTGTAAAGCGAAGTTATTTTCGGAATCTCTGATCGATAATTCCGCACTGTTACATCATGAACTTGATGGTTCTAAATTATACGTCTCTGCTACTTCTTTGTCTTCTATTGTTGGAGTTAGATTTAGATTATGGTTTGTTTATTTGCGAAACAGCAAAAGAAATTAAACGCGTTTGCAGTTCATCAAGTGTTGCAGCCTGTTTTTATTCATAATTTCGATGAAGTGTTCAATAATTAACAAAATAACTTGTCTCTTTCTGCGCCTATAAAACTTCAGTAAACAGCTCGTTTTCAATATACAGCGTGTCTCATAAATGTCCACACCGATATCGTGAAATTGGATGGGTATAATTGTGAAGTATTCATAAGGGCCAAATGTCGTAAAGTAAAGGCCAATATATTCCAGAATGGGGCGCAAAAATAGCTGATAAGTTAAAATGGTGCCGAATTAACGACGAACACACTGAATGAATCACGGGTGTAAGATCAGAATATGAAACTTTATTTCCGTTGGAGATAATCGTGGTTTCTTTTAAAGTAGATTTCACAGCAATCTGATATGTAAAGTGATAACTTGTCCCAAGCAGTATATATTCTATCCCATGTAACAACTGTCAACAAACGTACATAGGTGAAACAGCGAAAATTGAAATTAAGACTTTACGAACACAGAAGAGATATAAGGAATGGTAACGCCCTAAATGCACTCTTTTGCCATTGTGCAGAACACGATCACTCATTTAATTTAGATCATGCGAAAATTATTAAATACGTGATAGATAGAGCTAAAAGAAGACTTTTAGAATCAGCACTAATATTAAATACTAATACTATTACGCAAAGAAAAGGCTTCTACCATTTAGCCCCTAGCATATCAGAGAACAAAATATCAAAACAGATCCTGGCTAACCGTTTTTCCTTAAATATTTCAACAAAATGAATAAGTTTACAGAAAAAAAAATGTACATATTTATTTAACGTATTTTTAAAAGTGTATACATATAGACATTGAACAACCCAACCTTCCCATACGCACACATATGTTTGTCCCTCCCGACATGTGTAGGATTCAAAAACTGTTCTCTTTTTCGTACGATCTATGGCTTTTTCTTTTCTTGCATTTTTACTTCAATATCCTGAAGATGTCCTCTGAAATAAGGACGAAACGTTGATTATTTTAATAATTTCATTCGGTATTTCTATTTTTTCTCAAAACATATATATATATATATATATATATATATATATATATATATATAGTCATCCACATACAGTACTGTTTCGCTGTTTAACAGCTCATCAGTGCGGCTAAACAGACAACTACCTCAAGCCATGATTGAAACCCGACCGTTTGTACGGCAGTCAAGGCTCCTAACCATCACGCTATTGGCGGCTGCTTGAACGAGTAGAGTTTAACGATGTTTTGACATCGTCCGAATATATATATATATATATATATATATATACATATATATATATACATATATATATATATATATATATATATATATATATATATATAATGATTTTATTATTTTATAGTTTTGAGATTTGCTACAGAAAACTAGAATAGCAAGAACTATTACATCGGAATGACCTTCCTTAGTTTTAATACAACCACAGATGTACATTCCAGAATAATTAAGACTAAATAAAACAGAATATACGAACCACGAGTAAGGATAGTGGACGCTTACCAATAGTCAAGTGGAAAATATTACGCACACCTAGAAATCTATATAGAACCGAATATATTATGTTTGAAATAGAGATTTGTTATCTTAAATTTATTAAAAAAATCCTTCAAATTTAAAAATATGCGGAGTTAAATTTATAAACCTATGTATATTTCCCAAAATGTCACTTAAAAAAATAAATTCAAAAATGAATAAATAAACAACAAAAATAATAATCATACTGATTATAATTACTAGCAGGACTCGTTAACCAGCGTTGCCCGGACGAAACATGACAGATCCATAAGAGAATTGTTAAAGGGCCCCGCCTCGAAACAAATGAATCTACAGTTGGTGGTGGTGGCCACTGTCGTCCCTGGAAAATAGCGGACACTGGCTGTCGGGCATTTTTCCAGTTCCAGCTTATGACAATGTCTGTGATTATCAGCACGGTTGGTTATTAGCGATAACATGCAGGTATTAGCTGATTAAAACAAAAACTTTCTTACCTTTTTAGATTGAGTGAAAACAGGTAGATAATTGCCTTCTACCGATGACAGCATTTTTTAAGTCGGTCAGCGTTTGTCTTCTCTGAAAACTGCACGCATTTTTGTGTCTAAAAGTAGCTCTTGCACATATTCTAATTAATACAATACTTCACAGAAAAACAAAACAGTGATAAGAAAGCAAATATCTAACAAATAAGTCTTTCCGTTGCCAATAATATTGTACTATGAAAACTACCTGAATAATATTTTTGTTTGAAAGTGTTTAATCAGTTCTAAAAAGAAAGTGTCAACATGATAAATCACAAATTTTTAAGCTAGGTAATCGGTCAAGGATATAAAACTTAATTTAACCATCCACAGTAATAAAATATTATATATATATATATATATATATATATATATATATATATATATATATATATATATATATATATATATATACTTATTTATTGTTATATAAACATGCTCACATCCCGCTGCTACAAATAGCCACTTGTTTCAATCAAACAACAGATATCATCAGGCAGCGACTTGACTATTCAAAAGTTCAATGAATAATCTTCATTTAACTTTTGAATAGTCAAGTCGCTGCCTGATGATATCTGTTGTTTGATTGAAACAAGTGGCTATTTGTAGCAGCGGGATGTGATCATGTTTATATAACAATAAATAAGTATTATCAGCTCTTTTTATTGAGCACTATCTAACAACCTCGTTGAATTCATTAGTCCATTACTTTTGAATAAAAAAACCCCGAGTATATATATATATATATATATATATATATATATATATATATATATATATATATATATATATATATATATATATATATAGCATCATAATATTCTTCATAATCGCTCCATTATCGAAAGTTAGATATTCGTCAGCAAAAAAATATTTATGGGGTCGTTTTGGCGTGGAGGTAGAGACATGTCGGTATTTTGTGCATATTTACATTCTCAAACTAATGCTGTTTACATTTTGAGAATGTTCCGTCCAAGTAGGGTAAGAGCAATATGTAGTTAGTTATATTTTATGTTAGTTCCGTATCCACGAGATAAAGAGTTTACAACGCCTGTTGATATGCCAATAATTCTAAAACTGGACCAAAATCTTTAAATTTGGAGCGATTATTACTAGTTCAAAGAGGGTGTATATGGTTTTTATTTACAGATTGCATCCTGTCTAGATATTGATGTAATTTCATGTTTTTGTTTTTACATAAGCATCTGTATTGACATTTTGAATTGTTTAAAATTTATTAAACATTTGGATAATGTTACGGCTACTGGTAGTTAAATTTTTGATTTTGAGTGACTACTATGTTTGTATTTGTTTTAACACCGCAGAGAAGCGTTTTTCTTTATAGTATCTGTTATTAATTTGTTAGGTGAAAGTATTCAATAGTTACAAAACAATACCCCTCTCCTCACGTTTTGACTGGGTTTCTAAATAATTACATGATTAATTCATTACGCTTCAGTAACTGCATAAGTTGAAAAAACATATAATAAATATCCAAAAAGGAAAAGTATGTATTCATAAAATAAAATAAAAATGCCTGAATATTATTCATCAAACCGCAAACATTGTCCTCTGCTTGTAGGCGATGAGAAGAACACGTTTTATATCCTAATAAATTACTAAAAGGGTACTTCTGCAGTTTAAGTCCCGTTTATCCGTGAGTCACGCGCGGAAGCGCCCGCCTAACGACGAAAACCGCCAGATTATACCGAATGGACAAAAAGAGAAGCAGGCGAGCGGACGGGCAAAATTGGAAGAAGAAGATGAAGAAGAAGAAGACGTAAAGGGGGATTTTGTTACGACCTAACTCAATTTAATATAAAAAAACAGCCTCTCTATATTAAGAACAGACTTCGGAATAAATACCCCCCAAGTTTTGGGGTGTTCATACCGAAAGCCGTTTTTACATGGGGAGCTTGTAGTGTTTATACGGTTAGGTCGTTCCGAATAACTTTCTAAATGCGGTTTGAAAGTATCATACGAAAGAAAAGTAGATTATCATTTATGTTATGGGTTTAACGACGTCAGATTCCGTCGTAAAAAAGTACATTTTCACACACAAACAAAAAATGTATTTTTGTTCACTAATTCTAAGAAACAAAATTAAAAATAAAAATAAAACACTTGTAAAAAAATCAAAGAAATAAATACAAAGAGTAAAGTGTATGAACACAAAGAAAGAAAGAAAAAATAATGGAAATGGACAGCTTTCAGAGTAAACACTCCCAACCTCGGAAGTCGTTCTAAACATAGGGTAGTTAGGGTGTTTATTTCGAAAGCTTTTCTTTATATGGGGCGGTTGGAGATGTTTATACTACGCTGGGTTTTGCTGTAAAAATACTTCTTTAAAGGCTGTTGAAAGGTATTATGCAAAAAGTAGACTATCATTTGCTGTTAAGGGTTAAAAGACGCCGGGTTACGTCGTAAAAAAGTTCAAACATGTTTTTCATACACAAACAAAACCAATATTGTATTTGTTCGCTAAATGAATGCAACCGAACTTTTAAAAAAGGGGGGAAGGCAAACACAAGTAAAATAATAGAACTAATAATAAAAAACGACAAACACAAATAAAATAATAAAAATTATAAGAAATATCTACAAACGCAAATTAAATTATAAAAATTATAATAAAACTACAAATACAAATAAAATAATAAAACTTATAATAATAAAAAGACAAACGGAAATAAAATTATAAAAATAGTAATAAAAAAACGAGAAACACAAATAAAATCATGAAGATATTAATAAACACGAAAAATACATATAAAATAATAAAAATAATATTAAAAACGAAAAACAGAAATAAAATTATAAAAATAGTAATATAAAAACGAAAAACCCTAATAAAATAATAAAACTGATCAAAAAATGACAAACACCAATAAAAGAATAAAAATAATAAAAAATGACAACCGAAAATGAAATAATAAAATAATAAAAAAAGCACAAACACAAATAAAATAATAAAGATAATAATAATAAATGATTAATACAAATAAAATAATACAAATAATAATAAAATAACGACAAACACAAATAAAACAATAAAAATAGAATATAAAAAAGTAACAAACACAGTTTCCATTAATATATATATATATATATATATATATAGTAATTTATAAAATATATATGGCGATTAAGCTACACTGAATATTCTGCGTTTCATCCAACTATAGGATTCGTCAGGCTTATGCGCGAATTGTGCGGTTGCCTCTTGCTTTTATATATGTTGGGGATTTCTAGTTGGCCAATCAGCTTTCTAGTATCCACCGCGCCCCTTTCTATCAGCCAATAGGCATGCATTTTATCAAACAAAGGATCTGTTTTAGAACAAGGTTAGTGGTTTTTGGTAGACGTTCTCTTTTTTATATACATTTAAATATACCTATGTGTACACACATATACATGCACACATATATACATATATATATATGTATATATACATATATGTGTGTGGTCGTTTATGTATATTCATGTTTATTTAATTTATTTATTTGTTTGTTTTCTATTGTTATTGTTAGTTTTAAAGCTATTTTGTATCGCTATCCTAATGTAAGTTTTATTTTGTGAACACAGTTGTTTGCTATTTCCCGCCTACAGTTTAATAGATTTGGAGGTTCTTTAAAATACAGGATAGAAAATTTTTCATGGAGGCATAATTTACATGGGTCGTCTAAATGTCTGCATGTGGTAGCTTGTCTCATTATTTTCCATTCGACTACCGGCAAATGTCCACTTTCTTTGAGTTCCCAGTATTTATTCGCTAGTGTTGTTTTTATACGGTATAAATCATACACAAAGAAATGAAAAAATTAGGCCTAAAAGCGGACGTATCAGCTTACATAAAAATAATAAACTTCCTGGACGTCACGTTAAACTTAGATAAAAACACATATGAACCATACTTAAAAGATAACGCTACTCCAATTTACGTAAACCCTAAGTCCAACCACCCATTATCAATTATAAAACATATTCCTAACTCGATCGTAAGTAGACCCAGTAATAACTCAAGCGATGAAAATGCATTTAACAGATCATCCAATATTTACGAAACAGCCCTAAAAATAGTGGATACAAAAATGTCGATATCAAATATAAGCAACAAAACACCAACAACTATAATAAAAGTAAAAATAGAAGAAAAAGAACTATAATTTGGTATACGGCCTCATACAATCAAATGTTAAAAACAAAACTTGGTAAGAAATTTCTAGATCTTATTGAAAAACACTTTCCCGCAACCAACCCCTTACACAAAATCTTCAATAAAAATACATTGAAGTTATCTTACAGTTGTTGCGAAAATTTAGAGATGAAAATTAAAGCACATAATAACAAAATACTAAATGAAAACAATGTAAATAACAACAAAATAAACAATAAAAAAAGTAGACACCAGGACAGAAATAAAACCAACACTAGCAGAAATAATAATAACAATACTACTACTACTACTACTACTACTACTACTACTACTACTACTACTACTAATAATAATAATAATAATAATAATAAGATTAACAAACCAACCCGGACAAGAACAACCATACCATAAATAAAAATACTAATAACAGAACAAGATAAATGCAATTGTAGACACCGCACACTTTGCCCAGTACAAAATAAATGTCTAACAAAAAGCATAGTTTATCAAGCAACAATATTTGCGAAAGAAAACCCGAATAACAAGAAATATTACATAGGCATGACTTCCTTAGACTTCAAAACCCGATACTATGACCACAAGAGCACATTCAAAAATAAAAAAAACACCGTATAAAAACAACACTAGCGAATAAATACTGGGAACTCAGAGAAAGCGGACATTCGCCGGTAGTCGAATGGAAAATAATGAGACAAGCTACCACATGCAGACATTTAGACGACCCATGTAAATTATGCCTCCATGAAAAATTTTCTATCATGTACTTTAAAGAACCTCCAAATCTATTAAACTGTAGGCGGGAAATAGCAAACAACTGTGTTCACAAAATAAAACTTACATTAGGATAGCGATACAAAATAGCTTTAAAACTAACAATAACAATAGAAAACAAACAAATAAATAAATTAAATAAACATGAATATACATAAACGACCACACACATATATGTATATATACATATATATATATATATGTATATATGTGTGCATGTATATGTGTGTACACATAGGTATATTTAAATGTATATAAAAAAAGAGAACGTCTACCAAAAACCACTAACCTTGTTCTAAAACAGATCCTTTGTTTGATAAAATGCATGCCCATTGGCTGATAGAAAGGGGCGCGGTGGATACTAGAAAGCTGATTGGCCAACTAGAAATCCCCAACATATATAAAAGCAAGAGGCAACCACACAATTCGCGCATAAGCCTGACGAATCCTATAGTTGGATCAAACGCAGAATATTCAGTGTAGCTTAATCACCATATATATTTTATAAATTACTAAATAGCTCTACCTACGTATTGAGCACTTTTGAAGTATATACTTTAAGTTTCCTCATAAATCTATACTTTCGTATATTAAATTTATGTGAATAAAAAATAGTTATATATATATATATATATATATATATATATATATATATATATATATATATACAAGCGGTCAAGTTTACGAATTTATTACGGTAGCTTGATTGTTTTGATGAACACAAAAAAGAAAAAAAGAAAGCCAAAAGAATCTAGAAGAACATCCCCAGTAATCGGAAGCCGTTATTAACATGCGAAGGTTGAAGATATTTACTACGCTGGGCTATGACGTAAAATACTTTATCAAAAGCTGTTTAAACGTATTAAGTTAAAAAGTAGATGATCATTTTTTGTTAAATTTTTGTGAGTAAAACAATGCCAGGTTACAGCGTAACAAAATAGCAAAAAAAAAAAAAGATATATACCCACTAATTTAAGGGAAAAAATATTCTAAAAAAATAGGAAAAAAACTGATGCCAATAAAAAAAATAAAACCAGTAAAGTTTATGATTTTTAAACGTATATTTTAGTGTTTTAGATTTAGCACAGAAGCTAAACAGTCATTAGTTACGTAAAAGGGGTATGACAATTGGCCCCTGTTGTCACATGTTGTAAAATAATTATCTATTAACTGACATTGATGCGGTGCTATTCAACATTTGTCGTAGCGACGCCATAATGTAATGTTTGGAAATGTTCGTTTAGAATGATCTAATTCCGAAATAAGAGATTAGCGGGCAACCTATCAGAGGCAGCGGATTTTCAAAGGGAAGATTTTATTATTTTTTGATTCTAATACGGGGAAGTTAATAGTATATCTGTGCTTTTATGAGTCAGTTACAGGCGGCGTAAGCCTAGAATATTTATAACATGTAATTTTTTCCCGGTGTCAACTATTGGTGGTGGTAGGATTTAATATTTAGAGGGCAAAATAGGTACCCTTTCTTCAAAGATGCTTCGATTGCGATGGTGTTTCTCCTAGGTTGTAATCTAGTATTTTATTAGCACGATTTAATGTCTGGAAAGTGTTCGAAAGTTACATAAAGTAATGTGGCTAATAGCCTAAATGTCATTTATTTACATGTGACATCTCTTGTTGCTGAGTGACCATTTACGAATATGTGTAGGGAGTATGTCATCCGTATTCGCCAGGATATGCATGCTGATGCATGTGATTTTGCTTTGTCTATAAATGTTTACTCTCAGTGGAAAGTTGAATGCTCGACGCTGGCTAAATACAACAGACACGTCGTATTGCCGATTATTTGAAAACAATCGAATCAGACTTCCAACTATTAATCTCAATATTCTATATACATAATAAACTAGCATGGGTCCCCGGCGTTTGCTCGAGTTTTTGGGTGTGTGTGTGTGGAGCCCAAAAAAGTGGTAGTATGGAGGCAGGATCGAGCCCATACCGCGAAGGAGGAAAGGAACCGGAAAAAACGTGACGTCTTTGGTGTTTCGACTACCGCCAAACCGGAAGTAACGTAGATTTAAATTAAGGCTAGACAATCGAAAAAAAGGAGAAGACTGTCGAAAATATCGGCGAAAAAAAGAAGAAAAATGGAGAAAGACTCTCCCCTAATTGCGTTAAAAGTACAGTAGAATTTGCAGGCGGCAGTATAATGGTATGGGGCATGATATCTTCAAAAGGAACTGGCCCCTTTGTGAGAATTCATGGAAAAGTTAATGCCCGAATGTACAGAGAATTGATTAGAGAACATGTAGTACCTAATCTTTCTAATTCTGATATCTTTATGCAAGACAACGCACCGTACCATGAAGCAAAAATAGTTTTAGAAGAGCTAAATAGATCCAATATTTGCGTCATGGATTCAATTGAAAATGTTTGAAAAATTATTGGTGATAAGATCACAGAACCCCCCCCCCCAAAAAAAAAAATCTTGATAATTTATGGGAATGTATAAAAACATCCTGGAATAATATTTCACCTCTAACATGTGAACAATTGATTCTGTCTTGCAGCAAAAGATGCCATAATGTTATTGAAAAAAAGGGGCTTTTCACTAAATACTGAAAAGATTCTTTATTTTTTCATAATGAATTTCCCTCGTTCCTTAACTTTTGGACGCCTGTAATTTAATTAATTTTATTTATATGTAAAAAAACTAATATGCATTACAATCAAAAATTAAATTTTTTTTCTTTAACTACTATTATTAAACATTGGAAAATTCACCAAAAACTTTCTTTTTCTTTTTCATAGATAAAGTTAGAAGCCATTAAAAAAATGATCGATCGTTCCTTAACTTTTGGACGTTACTGTAGATTTATAACATTTCGTTTTTTATTTGCCAAGCAATAACGGTTTTCAATCAAAGTTAGTATCTTCTTAAAAATAATATATCAATAAAAATCTCATCAAAGACAAAGGTTATTTTTGTTATTTTGGACCATCTACATGCATTCATCGTCTGCTCACATATTTAATTTTACAAAACAAACCAAAATATAGTTATTTATCCCTTTTCACCTGGTAAACAAAGACAAGGGGGAAAATCTTAAAAAATGTATCGCTTTTATGTCATAAAAACAAAACAACTTGTATCTAATATTATATTTCTATTGTTACTAAAAAAATCACGACACAATGGGATATGATAATATTTTAATACGACTTTATTGTCGGTGATATTGACAGATGTTTGGTTGCTAGGAGAGTGATGCATGCAAGAAGAATTCGACCAGATGATTCCAAATCGTCAATTAACTCCGATTTCTCTTGGTTTAGTATTATTTTACCATTTGTGACAACCTCAAACGCCTTCTTAGGACGGCATTAAGACTATAGATAAATTCAATGGTGTTTTATTAAGACATTGTAATTTCACTAAGTGGGTCTGATTTTGTTTCACTTGATTACACCTGTGTATACATTCAGTCGAAGGTGACATTTCAAGAATCCAAAATTTAATTATCTTTTTAAAAATCATGTTTGTTAGTAGCTGGTATCAGATTCATTATTTTCATTCAAATAACATTTTAGTGCACAGGAGAATTATTTGATGAGGTTATTTGGAAATCCTTGCCAGGTGCATCGATTCTTGTTGAAAATGACTTCTCAGTACACATAGCCTGGATATTTAACATGATTTCATGATTATTATTTTAATTCAAATGACTATCTGGTACAGGTGATGATACTTTCATGTAGTATCTTGCATATGTTTGGCAGGTGCACGTATCCAGACAAATCTGATTTTTCGGTACATACAGTCCGTATATTTAACATTAAGAAAACAGCTGGTACATAATCATGAACTATTTTTATTACTTTTACATGATTCTTACCGTGTTATTGTCGTGTGCTTTTATACATTAAACTGAATAATATAAAAAGGTGCTCTCGATAGTCTCATGATGGAGTATTGCTGCCACATTTTGGCTGGAGTTGCTCGGATAAGCCTATCCTCCCTTCACAGCGTTCAAAATGGCTTTCTAAACCTGGTAGGTGAAGTCATTTTCTCTTCCCTGCAACCTATCTCGTTCAGAAAAGGCGTTGCTAACCTCTCTGCGCTCTATCGTTATTTTCATTTCAAGTGCTCGTTTGAGCTCTAATTTATGTTCCCCTTCTTAAACGTTCACAAAAAAACACTCATCTAGTTTAAACCATTATTAACGTTTATCCTCAACTTGCTTTTAGGCATTAATAATAGTAACTCTCTTGGAAATAAAAGTAAGAAAACTCATAAATACCGTCACATATACAATCTCTTTTTCGGTACCGAACTCAACAACTGAAAATATCAAGTTTAACAGCTTCGTTATCTAATTGCAATCTAATTAAATTTTCGTTGTGTATAATCGCATTATTGTCATTTAGCGATGCATTAAATAATGTGCTTCCCCCGCGCGCTGTAAAATATACCGCCTGATACGCAGCTGTCTGAGCTTAATTAACATATAAGATTTCCAAACTATGTTTTTATTGTCTTTAATATTGATTGCCTATTCTGGCTTCGGAATGCGATTTTTCAGTTGCATAAGCTCATACGTATTCATGCAATGGAAGGGATGGTGTGTTTGTCACCTTTCACACGCAAATAAAGCATGTGAGCTTCCGATCAGCTAATATTTAGTTATTATTAACTTCACGTCGCTAATGAAAACATTCAATTTGAATCGAGTTGTTTTGAAATCAGATTATGTATTTCTATTATTTATTGTCTTAAATATTGATTGCATATTTTGTGCTTTTGGAATGTGATAAACAGATAAAGTTTCGTGTAATCGTTTTATAAAGGTATTGGATGTTCGAACGTACGCTATGACTGTTACATGAAAAAGGCTTGTCCCTTTTTTCATGTAAGTAAAAATAAAGAGAATACCGGACAAAGGATACGATCAGGGTACTTTTGGGACGAAAGGAGTCGTCAATTTCGAAAGAGGTAAAGTGAGACCTCTATTTTACGGCATAAAGGTGGTTGGATAAAGCAGCTGACGTGGATCAGGGGAAGAATAGCCAACACCCAAAAAGTAATGCCAAGAAGATCAGAGAGGGTCTGATCTAATAAAAAAATAAAAATAAATAATAATAATTGTGAAGTCAGTTGGAAAGGGCTGACAAAAGGATTTTTTTAGCCTGATCTTTCTTAGATCAATTTAAAATTGCGTACATTTTTTTGAAATATGGGAGGAAGGGATGTTACATGAAAAGGCTTGTCCCCTTTTTCATGTAAGTAAAAATAAAGAGAATTAGTTAAATGAAAATAAAATCATATAAAACGGGAATCGAACCCGTTAAATAGGTTTTAAAGAACAATAGCTTTTAAATGGAATGTCCAGTAAATTGTTAATTCTGTCAAAATATTTAATAAATCCAAATTTGGCTGGAAACTATGCAGATTGTTAGAAAGAATGCATAATAAAATATGGGTTATATGGATTAGATAAGAAGGTTAAATTCCTTTTTAAAACAACAAAGGAAAATGGGAAATTTCCTGGTCATCAGAAATGTTTCAAAAACGTGAAAATCGCGCATGTTGATGACACGTGAATTATAGTCACGTTGGCCAGACATACATGTGATTTCTCAATATAGGAAAGAGTGCGAAGTTAGGTTAGTTAGAGTAGAGGAGTCAGAGAGTCGAAGAGTTAAGAGAGGTTCAGACCGAACTTTGACACCGTCTGGAAGCAAGAGTGTTTTAAAAGAAGAAGATGTAAAGAAACTTTGAATTCCTGGATGCAAAGCCATTGACCGGTCATATGGAAGAAATAAATGATCATCATGTTTTTCATAACATGTGTCTTCGTGTTGTAATTCAACGGAAAAAGGTATTTTTCATTTATATATAAGAACCTTTGATAAAATCATCATCTAAAAAATGTCAAAAGCATCTCTCGGTCTATCTATCTATATATGAAATCGCCTCTCAAAGTGTATTTATATGTACTCTCTCTCTCTCTCTTTATATATACTTGTTAATGTCACCAATATGTTATCTCTCACAGCACACAACATCAACATCTTTAAGACGTATGAACACTCACCACCCATCTCTCTTAAGACTCTTACTTTCTCCCAAAGAACAAAAAAAAAAAAATACAACATGACCTTTCACACACAATTAAAAAATGTGAGCTCCTGATCAGCAAAGTTTAAAAGAAAGAGTTATTCCATTTAAATTGAATATTTTAACTAGATTATATCGTCTCGCTGACTACAACCATCTATATTTTAATAAATATATTTAGAACTAATATATTTTTTATTTATTTTAGGAATATATATTGAACAATTATTTTTACGGTAGTGTGTACAGGCAATCAAGTTTGAAAACAAAGTGGATGCCACTTTTTTTTACCCTTTTAAACCTTAGGTTTTCTTTCTATTTATTCATGAGGGCTTTATCTTTTCTAAGTAAATGACCTTAGAGAAAACACCAACTAGCAACGATTTTTCATTGAGAAATAGCCGAGGAGAAGGGAGCATTTTGGTAGCCTTCGGCAAACCAGATGATTTCCAACCGAAGCACCGCAGGAAACGGTGTCAGCTCAGATTTGTTTCCTGATGCTAAATACATTTTCCTTTGGTTAAAAACAATATATTTAATGGAGTTACTCTATTTGGAGATCTATCTTCCCAGCCAGCCTGAATGATCGGCCCATCATCGGCCCATTGCAGTGTTTGTCGGCTGATCGTCGGTTATGTAATGGGCCGATGACGGGCCGATCATTCAGGCTGGCTGGGTTCGTGATAGTGTACCGCATCAAAACAGAAATTAATCTCGAAATGTTGAACCGGTTTTCTCTGAAGTAAAAAGTTTCGTATACATATCTCATTGTATAATACTCCCCGGTCACTTGTATAACTCTCAGGGACAAATAACCATATTAGGTTTGTGTTATCCTTGCAGAGTAGTATCAATGCCATCCTACGTAGAGTGCTTGACATTCTAAAATAGTTAGCTATTAAATATTTACCTGGTTCTGTTCGAGATATGTATATATACTGACTGTTGGTTGACTTCGATGATTCAACAGGAAACGGTGTTATAACCTAATTCGTTTTATTGCCTTGTAGAGTACTTACTATTCAAGTTTCATTTTTATCTATATTTTTATCTTTTTAAAAGACGGAGAAAACGCAGGAAAGAAACTTATAGAACGCTGTACTCGTTTGAAAAGGAGAGAAAATGGTAACTCTATTTTCTTTCCATGTGCGCCTTACGGTTACAGTTGGTGTAGCAAACACTTTAGCATTGGCTGCTTCCATTTTCGTAAATTGCGCCATTGACATTAAGCCTAATGATTTGATTGAACCAATTAAGATTTGTTTTCGCCACGAATTCCTCAAAGATAAAACGGAATGGAACGTGGAATCCGATATGTGCCTCCGAGCCACGGTCCTGGCATTCGTACAAAATGCCGGGGACAGGCAGATCGATAACGGATATAGTAATAAACGTGTGAACATTGTGTCTGCCACTTTGCCACCCGAGAAAATAAAGCAATAATAATGGGCAATTCGTCGAGTGTTAAATTTGAGAATCGAAATAAATTTCTTCAAAAATTATGTGAGTGATCATTTGATTAACCATAAATATTAGATTTTAAGTTCAAATTTGATATATAAAAGAAATTTTATTATATAGAACGTAATACAATACGGATGTAAACAGATAAACGCAAACTAAATAAATAAAAGATATACTGCAATAAAAAGCTATACCGATCCGCCAGTATTAATTAATCTAATTAATAAAAGGCTACATGTTTGTCTGTCTGTCTATCTGTCTCCATATGTTCAAACTCTATCTCTGTCGTAGCTACAAGACACAAAAAGGCGCTAGGGGCCTCAAATGTTTGGATTTTTTTATAGACCGTTCCTTTATGAGTCTTTAGACGGTTAATATAATTTTTAAAAATCTGGGATTTATTTTATGTGTGGGAAAAGTGAAATTATCATATATTTTATTAATTCAATATCTATAGTTGCATGAACAAGGATATTTGAAAAGAAACTGTCAACTTCGAGTGAAGCTAGAACTTCATTGTTAGATTCTACTGAATAGAATATATCGATCAGAGGAATAAACCCCATGACAAGGGGGTGAATATGACATAAGTTATGGAGGGTTTTTGCCTGTTTGTGTACAGGTGTACGTATTTGCGATATAATCGGATGAAGGAGGTAGTTTTATCTAGTTTTACGTTTCCTTATATATATATATATATATATATATATATATATATATATATATATATATATATAAACTACCAGTTCAGCCAGGTTTTACTTGGGCCCTATATACTGTTCGTAAATGTATGTGCATGTGTATGTATATATTTAAAACTTTGACTCACGTAACGGTAACCTACGTCTAAATTACAAGTTTTGAGATCCAAAATTGGCAGAGGTGTTTGGTAGAGTCTAGTAAATCTTTCAACTATTTCCTCTTGGCAGCAAAATTTTCGCCCAAAAACGGATTAAAAACTTTGCTGAATGTCTGAATACCCATTATGTAAAATACCTAATGTTTAGACGGAAAATTGGCTTGGTAATTTGATAGAGACCGCAGATGTCAATTTTTTAAAACTTGGACCCAATTTTAGCAACTTAACATTAATTGTTTGGAACTCAAATGGAATGAAAAAGTTCGATCCATGTCGATATTACCTACATCTAAAATTTCAAGTGTTAAGACTCAAAATTGGCGGAGGAGTTTGGTAGAGTTCTTAAAGTACAAATCATTTATTTTTTACCCCTTGTCAGCCAAATTTCTGGCCAAAAACCGATTAAAAACATTTTCCCAAATGTCTATACCCCTTATGTCAAATCTCGAGTCTGTAGATTGAAAATTTACAGAGTAGCTTGGTACTGAAATGTACACACATAGACACACACGTAGACAATTTCACCCCCATACAGCCCCCATATATATTGTATTTAATGTCAGAAACTACAAGCAAGTGTTCACTTTCCTAAATTTGTACATCAATCTAAAATCAACAAAAATACATAGTAAGGCGTGAACACTTGCTTGTAGTTTTTGACATTAAATACACATGTGGGCGCAATATATATACCTAGGTCACATGTAATAACAATGTTTGATTTTACACTTGTTTTTGCGAGAAAATGTAACCCGCGTCTGATATACAAACGCTGTTTTCCTACTGTTACCCATGCGGAACTGGCCGGGATTAACAACGTTTAACTTTTGTGATCGATTTTATTGATTTCCTCTCCAGGAATTTAGACTTAAGTTTGATTTGCGTTTGATATAAGTTTTTCTTTGGAACGGACTTGATTTGAATTTTTATCACACATGTTTTTATTCTGTACCTGGCCACCAGCTTAGTTTGCCGAAGTTTAAATTAAAACATTTCAGCTTGACTATTAATGAGTGTAAAGGAAAGAGAAGAGAAACACCCACACCTACCCACACATATATGTGTGTATGTGTGTTATACATGCATATATATATATATATATATATATATATATATACATGCATATATGCGTATATATATAAATATATATATACATTTATGCGTATATATGTATATATATATATGCGTTTATATGTATATATACACATATATACATATATGCGTATATATGTATATATATATACATATATACGCATATATGTATATATACATATATGCGTATATATATTTATGTATATTTATATATTTACATATATATGCATGCATATATATATATATCGAGAGATGAAGAAAGGGGCAAACAAGATTATATATGCATCAAGTTGCCT
>NC_136513.1:97892847-97900347 GCF_053919585.1 Euprymna scolopes
TTCGATAGAAGCCTGCTTATTATGTAGAATGAGACAATATCGGTTTTGATTGCGTAGAAAAAATCGTACTCAACTAAAGTGGATGCTGAGTATGCACAGAACTACGTAAGTCTTAGCAGATTTCTAATCCAATGGCAGAGAAAAGAACAGATATAACACTCTGATAAGAAAATCAGGATTATTTTGAAAACTTAGTTCAGCTTAAAAAGTGGCGACGATGCTGGATTCTGCAAGAAATGGTGTTTTATGAATGCAGAAATGCAATCAATAATGCTTGTGTGAGCAGAAAATCATACTACACACACACACACACACACACACACACACACACACACACATATATATATATATATATATATATATATATATATGGGCGGGCCATATCCGGTGAAGTACTGCTTAAAGAATATTTACATGGCTTGACTAAGTACATTGCAAATCTCGTGAGCGATGTGTTTTCCCATCTCTACCAACATTTCCCTAAAAAGCCACGTTTCTATTCTGTTTCCCTCGATTTTCATGGCTTCAATCAATGGTTTTCACTTTATAAACGTTATCAACAAACCACATCTACAACTAATGTCTATAATTCCTATCCCCCCCTCTCTCTCTCTCTCTCTCTCTCTCTCTGTATCTTAAGCTAAACAAGACATCCATAATCACAGTTTTTCTACAACTACCCGACTCAAGAAACATAATACCCCACTGCTTACAATATGGTTGGTTTCAAGTCTAATATAAACAAATGCCTGTTGAGTACTCCTTTTAAATAATCAAATTCTTCCTAATTTCTACCATCATCGTAATTGAACCACAAAGGTAACATAAATGAATGAAAAAAAGTAGAATCCAGGAGAGGATTAAATTAAATCTTATTCGTTTCATGTGTGATGTTATTGTAGATTAGTGTGGGCGGCCCGGTGTTAACTGGTCGAAAAAATAAATGTGACAGCGGGGAAAATCGTGACAACGGGATGTGAGGGGGGGGGCTTGTCCAAAAAATTTTGATGGACAGAGGCGGGGGAGGGCCGCCCGGATTTGCCTTGTCATAAAAAAAAAATGTAAGAACTGGGATGCCTGCTAGAAATAACTGCGTGCCGTCAGCCAGAAGCCAAATCGAAAACAAAAGTTAGTAAGTGAAAAAAATACAGGTGCTGAATACAAACTCACATAACTGAAAATAATATACCTATGTAGCCACAAATACATAAGTACTGCGAAGTACCTAATTATAGTTATTTTAAACGAAATAAGGTATCAACGCTCAGCGCATGCGTGGTTAATGCTAAAAACTTGAAACAAGCACTTCGTCAGCCTCTTTTTGTTATTAATGTTTTGTATTGGTTTTACTTACCGAACTTGTATGAATTAAAGAAGTTTTAAACTATTAGAAAAATAAAAATGAAAGAAAATAAAAGAAAATGAAAGAAAGTTTATTTTTAATTGAAGAATCGTAAATGGATTGGATTTTTTGTTTCTTTAAAATTAAAAAAAAAATTACACTCAGTTGATATAAAAAAGTCTAAATAAGGAAATTGTTTTCTGTTTTAATAAAATTAGCCGCCCAAATTACAAAATAACTCTGCTTAAATGCCAAAAAAGATCATCGGTAGGTGAGCGCGAACCTCAAAATTTATGTTCATGAGTAAACCTCCTTATCCACTGGGCTACATATTTCTATTTATAAATAACCTTGAAAAAGATTTGTATTTAAAGTAATTCAGAGACCAGTGGTTGACGCATGCTCAGTTGTTGAAATCGTCTAGAATGAGATGAATGTAGGTGACCCCGCCTGATATAAAACGCAATTTTCTCACAAAAATTGCCAGGTTTCACATATTTTGGACCGAGAAGTTGTTCTTTCTGACGATGAGAAGTTGTTGCTTGTATAATGCGCATGACAAAAATTTTAGCAGACATAGAAACACACACGAACACACGAACAAATAGACAGGTAACCATTATAAAATAGATTACTGTCATTATTCACTTTTAACACAGGCTATTCTTTGAAAATTACCTTCCGTGGCTCCTAGAGTTAGAGAAACAATAAGTCTACCTAGATTTCCAGTACTAACCAGCTCTTTCGATAATCTTTGCAAATTTGTTTGCGTGATTACAATTGCCGCTTACGACTCTTCGGTAGCGACTATTAACAGAAACCCAAATTGTCAACAAAAAAAAAAGTATGGTGCTTGTTAAATCGTGTTTTTTGTTTTGTTTGTTTTTTTAAGCAAAAACCAATATTACGTACTTAATTGTCATGTCGATAATATTAATGAATCCAAAAATTACGAAATTTCACCGAGTAGAATAAATTTTATGGGTTTGTGTTACTGTACACATACATTCGAAAAGTTGTAAAAAATATATATATAACAAATACATGTTATCAAAGGCAAGATAAGTTACTTTACTACCTAACTGGATATGTTTTTAGTATTTTTATTCAATGTAACATGTTTATTCAGCTCGAAAAACATACAATGTTTACCGATGTATTGGAAAATGTAAAATGGCGCCCGACTCTCTCTTTGACACGGTAAGTTTGGGAAAAGGAATTAAAAATAAATAAGCCTACCTAATATTCCAGTCCTGTTCGCAATTATCTAATAAATGTCTGGTTTGTTATTTCTCAATTATTTGGTGTTGAAGCGGTTTTTGCCGGCACTAAAATTTTTTCGGGGGTAGGGATTACTTACAATTATACAGTTTCAGTTTTCATAATTCCATGTGGGGTTTCTTTGTGTTTTATATCAGTAGCAGTTTCTATACGTCTGGCTCATACGCATTAGTTTCTGCATTCTGGGTGTTTCCCTAACATTTCAGCCATTTTTATTGTTATTTGTTGTATTTTCTCCGCCATATTTAAATCTCTTCCATTTTTTATGCAAAGTTTTTCCTATTAGTTGCTTTATCTCAACTTTCTTCATCTTCCACATCCTTTCGAAGTCTTTTGCGATTTCGCGTATTTGCTCCGATTATCTGTCTCCTTGCTATTCCATCATTGGTCTGTTAGAACAATAAAATCAATAACTTGGCAGAAGTTTTGTTTACTATTATGACATTCGCTCTTCTATCTTGGATAAATTTATATGTTTGTATATCTTTAAAAAGTATTTTATGAACCTACTTGTTCTTTAACATAAAAGATCAGTCATTTTTGAACGCATATGTTCATTCATGAAAAAACTTAACAAACAAATAAATGCGCGACGAACCTCACGTATTGATTTTTCAATTTTGACACTTAAATAGCCCTTTTTTCCGGATAAAAACGAATTAAAATTTGTCCACATGTCTGAATCTAAATATATACAAAATTCCAAGTTTTTAAATGAAAAATTCGTTAAGTCTATAGATTCAGAAGTGTCCTCACACATATTCTCACTTACACACACACACACACACACACACACACGCACACACACACACACAGACGCACACACATATACATGTGTGTGTGTGTGTACACGACTGTGTGTATGTGTGCGTATCTATCTATATATTATTTAATTATGGTTAACAAAGTTCAATTTAGATAAACCAAATTATCATTTGTCTTTACAATAGACCTTCTTTTTACACACAAAATATTTCATCAGATAATCAGGTTAAAAGAATTGTCTAGATAACAACCTTAGGCTATGTTGGCCTGATTAATTTTTTCAGATTGAAACAGTAAATTCCTGTAGCGACTAATGGGTATTTTGTTTCAATAAATTGAATAATTTATATCTAGATCTCTGATTGTTTGGTTGGTTGGTTGGTTGGTTTTGTTTTACGGCATATCAACCCTTTTCGGATTATTTAATGCCGAATCCAAAGATTTTGGAGAAAGTTTTTTTAATGGAATATATTTATTGTTTTCAAGTCGGTTTCAATTTAACCCATAGTTGAGATCTTAACAGGTACTACCACTTTGGGTCAGAGTGGACCTGGGAGCAATGGTGATTAAAGAGTGGCTCCACACTCCCCCAAACCCTCAAACTGGGGCCTCACCGCTGGATATAGTTTAAGGTCATATTCGGGACTTCTAGATCTCTGAGCACTATTAACAACTTCGTTGAGTAATGCAATGCATTCTATTCTTGGTTATTTTTAACCTGGGACACACACACACACACACACACACGCACACATATATATATATATATATATATATATATATATATATATATATATATAGAATAAATGACAAAAATTTATATTTCGAAATTCATGATGTTGACAATGTTATAGTTTATTCCTTTAAATCAGTTGATTTATACAATTCTTGACAGTATCTGTTTCGTAGCGCAAAATCAATCACTTAATTATCATATTAATTTGTTAATCTATTATGCCCTTAACTCATCAGAAGAAATAGCAACAATCAATCCGTCAAAAGAAATTAAAATATAATTTGACATGGCGAAAATCCGAAAATTGGAAGAAAAGCTGCAGTTACTTTTATATTTTTCCATTACGCCATATGTAATATATATATATATATACATACACATATATATATATATATATATATATATATATATATATATATATATATATATATAGATAGATATATATGTGTGTGTGTGTGTGTGTGTGCGTGTGTGTATGCATCAGCAATTTCAGAAACGTGTTGTGCAAATGTAAAAATTCTGTGAGAAAATCATCTTTCTTTAAAAAAAAAATATTTACCTTAATTCTTTAATAATCTGCAGACATTAAGAACAATCTAACCTGGAAGCTTTGCATTATTTTACATAGATTTCACTTCGAAATAAACCTAATAAACATTATATAAGTGTAATGACTAAAGTACAATTTTGTAGATTAAAATATATACAAAAATATATTCCAGTTAAGAATTTATTCGTTAAGACAAGGGATACATAGAGAATAATTATATTTATTTCCTTAATCCATAGATTTTTCAATAATGGCTCATATCATCAGAGGAAATGAAATGCAATTAACAAAATGTCCAGCTATGAATAAACACATATTTGTCTTCTTCTTCTTCTTCTTCTTCTTCTTCTTATTATTATTATTATTATTATTATTATTATTATTATTATTATATATTGAAAAAAATTTTTACAAGGTGATCACCACTTATCAAGGCCCGGAAGCAACTCAGGGATAAGGGTTATTGTAAGTACAGTACGTTAGTGTGGATATTTAATAAAGTGTCTACTCAGGAATGTGTTTACGTTGGACTTGAAGACATCCAAGTTGTAGTCAGGAGGGAAGCAGGCGTGAAGTTCTAAGTAAGAAGCTTTGTTCATGGAATCTACGTTTTGATGTAGGCATAGATAAAGAGTGTGGAAAAATAAATGTTATTTAAAAGTTATTTATATGTTGCTTAATTGCCATAGAGAAAGCATATCATGCAACATGGGGAGTACAATATGAGGATTATATTGCACTTAACAGCATGACTATAAAGAAGAAAAAAAGAAAATTATACATTATATTGGTTAGGTTTATGATAGAGTTCGAAGGTAGAGTTTTCAAGATTTAAGGTTATGCCTAAGAAATTAACCATTTTTTTTATTAGGGTCGATTTTTATAGTAAGTCCAGAATATTTAAATATTTTATGTAGGAATTTAATTGCTTTTTCGTAATTTTTATTTGTGGAGTTTGTTACGAAAAGTGCATCATCATCTGTATAGTCCTCCTTCAAGTTTGAACTGTTCATGGAGTATAGAATGAATTTCATCTAAAAGGAAAAGGCCGACCATATCAGTGACCTGAGCTGAGTCCGTTGAGCCCATTAAAACGTTGAAATGGTTAGACGTATTTTTCTGGTCCAATACTTGTTGTCAAAGGTTATTAAAGATTTTCTAGCTATGAGTATTACTTTAATTTCGTCCTGTGCTTTATTAGTTATTTTTCGTGCAATTAAGAGAGATTTATTTAGTAGAATCCGCGATATTGATTGGTAATATGATTCAATGTCAAAAGAAACTAATTTAAGATTATTTTTATCTTGAATGTTAGAAAACCAATCGATTACCTGTGTTGAAGATTGTCATAGTGGGTATTTTATTAAAGATTTGATTTTTGGGGTAATTCTATCTTATATGTTTTTACTAACTAATCCTATATCAGATTTTGAGGCAAACAATTAAAAGGTATATATATATATATATATATATATATATATATATATATATATATATATATATATAATTCTTAATTTTTATTAAAAACATATTATTATAACCTTATATTTAAGCCGAATTCAGATTTATAATTGTATTCTATTTTTTATTCTCAACCCATATTACTTTGCTTATCAACTCTAACAAGTAAATATTTTCCTTTTTATTTTATTTTTTCTAGATACGTCTGCCTTACTTAAAAAATGCTAGGTTTATTTATGGTGTCTTTTACATATGAAAAACCCACCCAATACTTTTGCTGATGAGGATACTTTGTTTAAAAAAACACTATATGTCAAAATTACTGTCCGTGATCTAATATATATCACAATAAAAACATCGTTTCCGAAACGATCGTACAAATTATTGACTTTGTTGTTGTTCCTTCTTATGAAACAGATTTTTAATTTTTAATTCTAATTTGAATTTTAAATCATCAATCACATTACTAAATATTAAAGTAACTCTAGGATATTTGCCTATCGAGCTTATTATATATCTGAATTACAACGAGCACTGTTCTTTTCTTGTATTTTAATTAAATTAGTAATTTTACTATCGCATTAAAATACATTCCGCTTTTTAGACAACTGTTCTAACCCCCTTTAAATTATATATATATATATATATATATATATATATATATATATAAAATAAGATAAAAGTTACAATAAGTTTACTAAGGTAATCAAAATGGTAAACTTAAAATATATTATAAATATTAAAGAGTTAATATTTACAAGTAAAATAAACTCAGCCAGATATAAAAAGCTCAATTTTTTCTTTTTCCTCCTGTTCCCCTTACCTCACCCTTTTTTTTACCAAGTAAGATCTTTGACTTACTTGTAGTCTCATTAAATACTTTTATATGCAAAATCCGATCCTGCATTTTGCTAATTCCTGCCCTCTGATGAGAAGGAGAGTATTTCTTCGAAACTCCGCGGATTAAGGACTATCCACTTATCTTGTGCTTCCTTTTTTAAAATTAAATATGTTTTTAACTCTTTTTCAAGGTGTCTTTTAACATATTTTATTAATCATTTGTTCATATATATATATATATATATATATATATGTATATATATATATATATATATATATATAAACAATACCAATAATAAATGCTCAATCGTAACTTAAGTTGTTGCAAACAATTCTGTGTTTATATAGAGTTAAGCTCCATACACCTCCCAAAATATTCGCCCTATAATATATAATATATAATAATAATAATAATAATAATAATAATAATAATAATAATAATAATAATAATAGTGCCACTCAAATTCCAGTATAAACCAATGGCCACTGCCAGCGAGGCAAGAGGCTGTTGCGATGATGCAAATT
>NC_136513.1:97902847-98255347 GCF_053919585.1 Euprymna scolopes
GCTGTCCGTCTGTCTACCTGTCCGTCTGTCTACCTGTCCGTCTCAGCTTTTCTCAGAAACTCTTTGGTACATCTTGCTGAACTATTGTATAAACCTATCTTATAGTAAACTTCAGAAAACTAAGAATTATGATTCTTCTTGATAAATGGTGACTTTTTGTAAAAAAAGGTGCAGCGAACTATGCATACATATATAACGCATATATAAACATCTTCTTAGTTGTTATGGTTTCATTTTGTGTGGTGTTCGTTTTTGTAGTTTTATTGCATTTAAACCCCAAAGAAGTCGGAGTGAAACTTCGCTATATGGGACTACAACTAAAACATAATTTGCTAATACTATATTACACATAAATTTCTGCATGTCAGAGAAGCAGACATTTGAGTGAAAATACTATTAATGTATAAGCCTTTCAGGCATCTCGGGATCTCTATAATGTAGGAGTGTAATTTGCATGCTTATCGGGTTCGTCGAGGGTATTTACATCGAGGGGTTAATGAGCTTGCCATTTGGCGTAACACTTTTCATTAAAATACGCGTAAAATAGGCAAATATTTCATCGATTGGACAGAGGTTTCAGCCTAGCTGACAGTGCGGGCTCTATTTGATATTATACATTTTTTACCTTTATTATATCTAAGATGTTATATCATTATATTAAATTGTAAGCATGCGTATTTGGACACGAAAGTAATCAATAGACTAGCCAAACTAGGTGCAGCACTATCGATTCACTGCACCTGTATGGTATCTATAAGATCGATGACCTCGATACATATGTAAACGAAGTCGCTTTCTTATTAGAAGTCATTTAAGAACCTCCTTGAAGCCTTCCAATAAAATGGAGTGCTGAATGTCGTTAAAAATTCACGTCTCCTATCCCCAAGTAGATGCATCAAAACAAAACCATCGTTTCCATTAAGATCTTCGCATGGCAGAGAAATAGCATTACTAAGGATTTGGCTATGGAATAAAAACGAAACAAAAAAAATGTAATGTCGGCTCACTGTCGGATGATATTTTACGACAACTGGGACTAAATTTACAAAAGAGGAAAATCACTTAGGGCGCTTCTTTATTGCAAAATATTGTATATCTTCGTTATCTTTAAGTAGATGGAATAAAAAAATGTATGAGATATTTATTAACGTTTGCCATTATACTGTTTATGTTTTCTTATGACAATCTTCAGAAATTATATAGATCTGAAATATTGAACATCCTCTGTGTCCATTGTTGAATACAATGTTGAACAAAATTGTGTGACGTTAAAACGAATACACAAATTAAATGTTATTAAAGTGTGTATATATATATATATACTAGCATTTCAGCCCGGCGTCGCACGGGTGTTTGGAGGTGTATGCTGAGCAAGAGAAAAAAAACCCCGAAAAACGCGGTCAATTTTTTTATAAACTTTGACCCCTATTATGACCCCTTAACATTTATTGTTTTGGGCTCAAATCAAGTTATTAAGTTAGATCCATGTCCAAGGAACCTATATCTAAAATTTCAAGCGTTTAGACCCAAAATTGTCGGAGGAGTTTGGTAGAGTTCTCAAAGGTCAAATCGTTGAACTTTGACCCCTTAACAGCCAAATTTCTGGCCAAAACCGATCACATAGATTTTCCCAAATCTCAGTACCCTGTATATCAAATTTTGAGTATGTTGACTAAAAATTGACAGAGTTATTGCGTAGGAAAATGTACACAGACAGACAGCCACACAGACACGTTCATAGATTATATATAGATTTTATAGATATATAGATTTACTTGCGGGGGAGTAAATAAAATTTGTACACTAAATAGTAGGATATAATATTATCTTTATATTTTGATAAATATGGTTAAAGTAAAAAAAAACATATATGATACATTCCATTATATAAACTCATACACATTCATACGTATGCATATATATCAATGTTGTGATGATTAATCGGAATCGGGAATCGAAAAAATGGGAACTTTTTGGTTATCGGCATCAGTATCAAAATCGGAAAATATGTGCGTATTTTCCGATGACAAAAACGATTCTTTTAATAATTTTTTAATTTAAGAAATTCTTTTCACTGCCGGTAGTCAATTTAATGGAATATTAAATATTTATTGATTTAAACTTCGAGTAATAGTAAAATCTCCAGATCACCTCCTCACACGTTTTATGTTTGAAATAATGCATGCACATCTAATATGCGTTTCAATGATAATCGGGGCAAAGTAACCATTTTATAGTTTGATATTCAGAAGTTTATACAGAATCGGAATCGCTAATTGTATCGGAATCGGAAAAAAATATTGGGATCGTCGCATCAATAATATATATCTAAATTCCTATAAATTTATTTTTTTGTAGTGATATTCATATTAAACCCCCTTTTTTTCCAATTTATTTAGAAAGAAAATAAAACATTGTTATATATAGGTCGTGATATTGCATTTATTTGCAAAAGATTCCATGAACAAAGCTTCTTTCTTAGAACTGCACGCCTGTGGAATTGTCTTCCGTTTTCCTGCTTTCCGGCTGACTACAATATGGTTGTGTTCAAGTCTAAAGTAAATAAGTTCTTGATGAGCCGTTCCATATAAGTTATTAAATTTACCAAATTTTCATTACTAATGATTACTATATTGACCAATTTCTACTGTACACTCTTTAACCCTTATCCTTGAGTGGCCTTTGGGCCTTGATAATGTGGTGATGCCTGTGTAAAAAAAAAAAAAAAAAAGATCTTGCTTACTTGCGTTTCTTTAAAACATTTATTTTAATTACTTCCATATGAGCTTTTTTTAAATTTTCTTATGAGGTGATCACCTTTAGTAAACTATAACGTGTAATTATATTCACGCAAATATTCTACATGATTTATACTTGCGTAATATTTGTGTAAAAAGGACATAGTAAACAAAAACCTCTTTCTATATATATTAATTCATGCGTATATATAGATTTGTTTTTAAAAAATGTCCTACCAAACTTATCCGTCAACAGCCATGAGACTGATTATATAGGGTATTCGAACACATGCCAAACTTTATATTTGGGTTTTAGCCGGGGAAAATCGATGCAACATTGGTAAAAAGGGGAATTCGCCAGGTGGAGGTCTTACGACGGCATCGTGAATATGCAAGCGCAACATAATAGCTATTTAGTCACGTTTTAAGTTTTAGTCTTACAGAAAACATGTCTTCATAGTTCAGGCACTAACGTCAAAGAAAAAGTAAATTGTAAGCTAAACGTTTTGGTTCGATTCTCAGTACTGGTACAAGTCATTTTTTAACATTTTAAATCATGACTATGTATTGGGGCCATTATAATATAATAATAAATACAACATCTGCATTAACTACAATATCATATTCAGTTTTCCGCACTTCTTCGCAAAAATCTGTGAGTCTTTAATCAATGAATCACTGGTTCCCTACCTTGAAAGTGCTAAGCCGCTTCCAGACTAACAATATGGATTTAGATAATCCCGTTCTACTACAGATGTTTTAACCGTCATCTCTAAACGCATAGGATAAGACTGGGAAAGCTAGAGCTGTAACTGTCGATATATCCAAAGACTGTGACTAGGTTTGCTACAAAAGGCTTCTCACAAAAAATAAAATCTAATAGTATTTTTAGACGGATACTCGTCATAATAAGATTCTTCCTAGACTAAAGATAAAATATATGTTAAGCTTGACGGCCGTCCGTCCAAACAACATTATATCAATGCAGGTATGCAGCAAGAATCGATCTATGAACCATTTATTATTTCTATTATTCATTTATTATTGATCTGATAGAATTTTGCCTCAGATGTGAATAATTGCTGTCTACATCACCCTCTATAATATATACATATATATATATATATATATATATATATATATATTTATTTACCAGTGGTGAAAAAAAAACCGGACTAAAGTGCTCAATGTGTAGTCAGAGCAGTATATAGGAAATTTATTACTGTGAGTCCAGAATGAGTTTACAAATTGTTTCAACTAGAGGAAAATCCTCAAAGAGAGGAAAAATCCAACTAGCATCATCAGAATTGAATGAGTCCATCTATGAATTCTGATGATGCTAGTTGGATTTTTCCTCTCTTTGAGGATTTTCCTCTAGTTGAAACAATTTGTAAACTCATTCTGGACTCACAGTAATAAATTTCCTATATATATATATATATATATATATATATATATATATATATAAATATATATATATATATATATATATGAATCTATGACAGAAACTCTACAAAAGCACCTACTGTCGACAGTTAAATGGGACCGCATGAAGGGTAACCTTTAAAACTAAGTTCATTTCCTTTAAATGTTTTCCATACTACCCACTAATATGACAAAATATCATATCTAAAAGCGCATCTTTCAAACTCTCTGACATAACATCCACAGGCATGAATTGGAACAAATGCAGTGAGGAAGTTGCGAATGCTTCTGCCAAGGTCGTGAAAATAAATCAGACCAGAGAGAATCTCTTCTATCTTTACAAATCATCAATTCGCATATGCCTGGCATTTTGTTGTCACATTTTGACTATAGAATCCTAAACTAGATTTTCACTATTACTGGTGAAACTATAACTATGAATCAATCACGATACATTGAACAAATTCTGCTCAAGTTCGGAATGCAACATTGCAAGCCGCGTTCAACTTTCGTCGAAATGGGCATAAATAAAAATATAGGGACCGAAGTAACATCCATAGATAATCGAATATACAGGGAAATGGTAGGGAGCCTCATCAATGTGATGACCGCAACTAGGCTGACATATATCACACTGTAACAAAGCTATCTCAAAACTTATCGAAACCGACAATTAAGGACATTAATCGTGCAAAACAAATATTTCGCTATATAAAAGGAACAAAGGAATAATCTTTAATATTTAAAAAGTCTACATATCCTCTAAATTTAGAAGGATTTTCAGATTCAAATTGGGGTAACTCTGAGGATAGAAAAAGTATAGTGGGGTATTGTTTTAGACTGTCAAAGACTGGACCTATGATCTCTTGGAAAACTAAAATGCAACAAATTGTTACCCTTTCTACTTGTGAAGCAGAATATGGGTCTCTTACTCATTCTGCGCAGGAGGCAATTTTTCTGAACAGCCTTCTAAAATCTATTTTAAAACCAGATCTAAGTAAAACACCTATAGTAATTCATTGTGATAACCAGAGCAGTATCTTATTAGCAAATAATTCTATGATTCATCAAAGGTCGAAGCATATTGATATGAAATAAGGAAAAAATCTATTACTCTTACTCATGTGACGTCTGAAAATAATATAGCCGACATTTTTATTAAACCTTTAAAAAGAATAAAATAAAGGCATTTTATAACCGAACTTTTTGGAATCTAATTATGAATATATCTCTTTTCAGACCCCCAAAAAGAGAAGCATATACAGTCAAAATCACACGAAAAAAAAAAAAAAAGAAAAAGAAAATTGTAAAGTGTCCCGGGCACGACGTTAAACTACGACCATTTCTAACTTACTAACCAAATTAACCAACTAATAACCAACATAATGTTTCCAGTTTTTGTTAAAAAAAGTCACTTGTTAAAACCTTTTCTTTGTAAATTTCCCATTTGTCAAATAATTCTTTTTGTGTCTTTTTTTGGCAAACATTTGTTAAAAAAATGTATATTTGTGAATTTTTGTGCATATGTTTATATATATTTGGACAGTATTCTATTTGTATATGTATAAAGAAAACTGAATGTGTTTAAAAAAAATGACTTCTTTTTGCACACATTATACCAATATATTAATATTTTTTTTTACCAATAAGGATAAAGACAACTTTCCCCAAAACCAGAAGAAGAAAAAAAAAAAAAAACAATTATTTTATTGGTTTATTTTTATTTGTTTATTTATTTGTATAATTTTATTTATTTTTCTTTCCTTTTCTCAAGTCAAACCAAAATTGAACCCGAAAGGATTTTTCCATTATATCAAAAAGGGGGGGGTGTAAAATGTTTTTGACTCATGATAGGGGGGAGTAGAGATTTAATTGCTGTCCACCACAGCAATATGTGGCACAAGGTCGGAAGGTGAGGATCCAACAGGCTCTCCTAAAGAAGGGGCACTCATGCAATTGTAAAAATTGCCTGAGTAACCCCGTCGGCATTCCCCAGTCGGGGCGCCTCAGGCAGTAAGTGATAAACTTACGCCACCGGAAAGCCCAGTGGCAAGGCCTGAGAGGGTGGACATCCTAAGTATTACCCAGGCGGTGTACCTCAGTCCGACAGGTGCTGAGCCGGTTCCCGGCCCCTCACCTGTCGGGTTGAGTGTCAAGTAACGAATCCTTGACAAGTACTTCTACCCTGTCTCCCTGCAGCCGACGCTGCTAGGAGACCTTCCCCATCACGAGTAATGGGGGGGATGTGACGAATGGATTTGCCAATCATTTTTATAACCACCGGCTGTGCTAAACAACCAATGAAAACTTTCAAAATTATTATGAAAATTGTCGAATTTTGGATTCAATCAGTTCGCCGTTAACTACGCCACGAACTACATTTGATTCTTGGCCGCCATCTTGGTAAACTGCCAATTACTGATCTGAACTACGCCGCCATCTTTGTTCAACACAATGTCTCAAAATCTAAGAGACAATGTAAAAAAAATGCGCCTGAAATCTAATAAATATGTGTGCGTCTCTCTCTCTTTCTCTCTCTCTCTCTCTCTCTCTCTCTCTCTTTCTCTCTCTTTGCCTTCAAAAATAACATTCATGATGGAAAGACATATCGTAGACTGGCAGAATTGAAAAATCGTCACCAAGTATACAAAAGCTGAAAATACAAAACCGAGTAGACAAACACCAAACACACACAGAAACACCATGTCATGGTCACACCTTTAAGCAGCTTCGTGGTATTGTGTTCCACAATCGAGCGGCTCTACGATAAAAAAAAAAAAAAACTAAGCCTAGGCACAGTTAAAGAGTAAGGGAAATTGGTAAAAATTGTTGTAGGTAGTATGCTGTTTGCCGCGGAATACTTATCGTAGTAAAGCTCAGTAACTGCTACGAAAATAACAATAGAACAAAGGTAGGCTCGCAACGTCTCTTATGAGACGAGGGCTGCAGACAGGAGAAAATGATATCGTATACCAAATTTTGAAGTTGTTTTCTACCCTGTTGAGACAGGAAAGGATGCTCAGAGCACGCCCGCCTTAGATGTGGCAAAAGTACTCCATCCTAGGATGTACTTGGCTCTCATACAGACAGAGGAGTGTGTCGGCAGTGAGATACTTACGAATACAACATTTTGCGAGGGGTTTCCCTCTTTGAAACTCATGACGAAAGTATTATAGTTCGCAACATAGATGTCTTTACAACAGTTTCCGTTTATAAACAAGCTTATTCGAACTGTGTTTATTCTATAAACAATTGTAAATCATTAATAATGTTCTTCATTTCAAAACTATTAATTATTTTGCCTCATTAACTATTCATCAACATTTTCTTTCAAAAAACGACAAAAAGCCTAACAGCATAATTATCCTTGACATGGGTATTTTAGAATATATATACCATTATATTATATATATTTTAGAAGCCGATGAATATGATATACCAATTAAAATTCATCTAGAGCAAATCGGTTGAACACTATTAGGTTTAGTGCCACTACAGTACAGTACAACCATATTAGCCGTAATATCCGAGTGGTTTTTTGCCTTGATAATCGGCGATCAACTAGTAAACAAAACGTGAAACAAGTTCGCTTAGTCCACAAATCATAAATGTAAAATAATCAAGCTGAAGTGCTGTAAATACAGAAAAAAAGACACCGAGTAAATTTCGATATAAATTATCTTGGTTTTCTTGTAATGCAGTAAATCGTGTTTACATTGATGTTGCAGTTTCATGGCAATATGATTTATGTCAAACGCCGATCGATGCTTTTGACAGTAAAATATGTGATCCACTTCCTC
This sequence comes from Euprymna scolopes, assembly GCF_053919585.1. NCBI lineage: Eukaryota > Metazoa > Mollusca > Cephalopoda > Sepiida > Sepiolidae > Euprymna > Euprymna scolopes. The sequence goes on from NC_136513.1 coordinate 97,910,811, forward strand.
CGCGTGAGATTTTTGTTTTATAGGCGAGATCGTAGCGCTTACCAACTTCCAAGTTATTACTTTATTGGATGTACAAAACAATGACGATAACATTTTCGTTGGTCTGTATTTCATCATCATCATCATCATCATCATCATCATCATCATCATCATAATTGTTATAGTCTTCGTAATCGTCACCATTATCGTAATCATTATCATCATCACCACCACCACCACCACCACCACCACCACCACCACCACCACCACCACCACCACCACCACCATCATCATCATCATCATTGTTATAGTCTTCGTAATCGTCACCATCATCGTAATCATCATCATCATCATCACCACCACCACCACCACCACCACCACCACCACCGCCACCGCCACCACCATCATCACCATCATCATTGTTATAGTCTTCGTAATCGTCACCATCATCGTAATCATTAGCATCATCATCAGGTTTGTCGTCATCGTCATCATCATATTCGTCATCATCATCGTCATCGTCAGCCTAGTCGTTGCCATCATGGAGCGTTTTCTGCTAATTCTACAGCAACAAACTTTATTGTTTCTCGCTGCTTCGTTGTCTTTTAGTCCAGGAACATCTATTACCCAGAGTTGGTTACCGTTTTACTTACTTCCCCACGACGAGAAAACTAGACACAAGGTCACTTCTAATGTGGATGGTATCCAACAACTTTAAAAGATGCACTTTATATTAGAAACATACTTCACAATAGTAACATGTAATAACTGTATCCCTGGACCTCCTTCTCACTAATGCTTTGCTGAGAATATATTTTACTCTTGTGTTTTACCTGCTTTTCTTTTGCAAATTTTTACCATACTTTCTAGACATACTTCAAAATACGATACTCTATTTTAGATGTGTTTGTAACTACTTGTCCTTGAATATCTAGAAGTGTAAGCAATTTTGAGTTTCAGAACAGTTTCAGATGGTTCGCTGTTACACACAAGTCCTGGCAGGTGACTTGTTTGTAGTAGACAGTTCCACAGAACAAAATATTCTTACCGTGTCGAAACCTGGGAAAAGAACATGTGAAATTCCTCCAGAAAAGGTTTACTATTTATGAAGCAATTCTGGTTTTTGATTGGTTGGTAGCAGAACGTGAATTTATTTTATTCGTCAGTTCTTAGCAGCATCGTTTATAAATAGAATCGTCCGACTGTGTGGGATCCTACCCCATTATAGTCTCTTATGATGGGATGTCTCCCAGCGTCTTCGGTTGCAGGGAGACAGGGTAGTACCAGTCAAGGATTCGTCACTTGACACTCAGTCCAACAGGTGAGGTGCCGGGAACCGGCCCAGCACCTGTTGGACTGAGGTACACCGCCTGGGTAATACCTAAGAGGTCCACCCTTCCAGGCCATGCCACCGGGCTTTCCGGTGGGGCAAGTTTATTGCTTGCTGCCTGAGGCGCCCCGACCGGGGATGCCGACGGGGTTACTCAGGCAATTTTTAAAATTGCAGGAGTGCCCCTCCTTTAGGGGAGCCTGCGGGGTTCCCACTTTCCGGCCTTGTGCCACATTTTGCTGAGGTGGGCAGCAAATAAATATCTACCCCATTATAGTCTCTTATGATGGGATGTCTCCCAGCGTCTTCGGTTGCAGGGAGACAGGGTAGTACCAGTCAAGGATTCGTCACTTGACACTCAGTCCAACAGGTGAGGTGCCGGGAACCGGCCCAGCACCTGTTGGACTGAGGTACACCGCCTGGGTAATACCTAGGAGGTCCACCCTCCCAGGCTTTGCCACCGGGCTTTCCGGTGGGGCAAGTTTATTGCTTGCTGCCTGAGGCGCCCCGACCGGGGAATGCCGACGGGGTTACTCAGGCAATTTTTAAAATTGCAGGTGTGCTTCTTCTTTTAGGGGAGCCTGCGGGGTTCCCACTTTCCAGGCCTTGTGCCAAATAATGCGGAGGTGGGCAGCATTTAAATAACTACCCCATTATAGAACCAAAATATTGCAACAGAATACAATACTTAGATACATTATCATGACTTTTCTCGGCGGCAGACTTATTTTGCACTTTCCACCGTTGCTTTTAGACTCACTGCAATATACATTTATCACTTCTTAGCTGCTTTCAAAAAGTCATATCTTATGTCAATGGTTAAAAACACGCAGCCGCTGATATCAAGTCGAATATTCATGGTAAAACGTAGTACGTCGGTAACCATAACCCATCGAGCGTATTTTCTTTCACTTTTAACCATGTCATTTGCTTCGAATTGATAGCCGTATTTATAGATGTGGATGAGTTCATTTGCATGTGAGTTTTCGTTTTACGTTTTTTTTTTCTTATTTCTTTATAGGATTTTCTATTGTTGGGATTAATTGTTAAGTGTTCGTACCTTTGTTCTGTAAATAACTTAATTCATGGAAGGTATATCTTGACGCTGACAAAAATACCAAATTGATTAAGAACATAGTATTTGCCCAGTACACAAGAGACGGAGAAATTCACGTCTGTTTATTCCTATGTTCACACGAAGAAGCTGCACAGCAAAGAGAGTAAGAACACGTTGCACTACGTGTCTTTTATACAAAAATCAATCAAAGGGAGATAACTCAATGTGCCTTCTTTAACGTCGACGTAATCAGTTAACGGATAAAGGAAGGCGACCTCAATCTGTTTATCTCACGGTTAAAGAGAGAAAACTCTTCAGTATTTAAAAATCCAACATCATTGATATCTCAAAAATTGACACCTGATGTCGGGTTTCCATTCACCGCGTGCGTATTAACTCGACTCATTTTAGGAATACTTTTCTAGGGAATATACATTTCAGTCTAGGGCCTTATGTTTATTTGCAGATGAGGAGGTTGAATTTTATATTTATTTTTCAGGGAGAAATCGGCTTCCTAACATGTACAGCGCATTGTATTTTAAATTGATCACTTATGTTGCACTGACAAGGATCAAGATTGCTTAACTTCAGAGAACTAACGGTAATCGGCTTGTTTATGTGATTATGTCTTGCATATTAGTAAATATGAATGTATGAAATAAAGAGATACGATAAAGAACTTCACATTTAAGCAGAAGTAAATTCCCTTAAGACCGACCTTTCCTTGATGCGGTAGTTTTAGAGTAATTCCTTCTTGGACTTCGATTTCTGACGGAGCCACTCATAGTTATCATATTTTTCATAACACGCTGTTATAGCGTCTGACTTGCGATAGGGCTCTGCTGAAAACTCAGAAGGCATTGACGTTAGGACCTGTCGTCCTCTGATCGCCTCTGCTACTGCGTGTGGTAAGCCAAAACCTGTCAGAGTTGAACTGCGGATTGATGGACTAAAACTGTCAATGTTATTTTGCGTCATCCTTTCGTGTTCGTTTTTATCTAAGCGTTACTCAACTTCGTATTCAACTCCTGAGACTTTCTGCTCGCGACGTTAAAAGAAAAAAAAACCTCACTTCGGCACGTTTAGTAGTGACTAGTGAGGTATTTATGTTGATCAGACAATCCTGATGCTTGATCTTTATAAACGATATCTAAGAGTGCAACTCGCTTAATAAACAGACCCAGCAGTGACCATGGCATTTTCAAATTAGCGCCTAACGAATGCAAACCACTGAGCTTATACAAACAACTAAAAATATATACCGTTGGAAAGTGAAAAACCCGCAAGTCAACTTTCTTTCTATCACGCGGGGCAACGTCATGTCTGTTATGACGTCAGCTGATTACATCTTTGTGCGAATAAAGAACGCAAAATCTAAGTGACTCTCGTATGAAAACAAGTAAACAAAGATTTATAGAAATAGACGTTGCCTGGATTAGTATGTGACTATAGATGACTAGCATGGTTAATCAGCGTTGTCCCGTAGCATAAACAATGAAACAGATTAATTAACAAAGGTTTCTCAAATACATCTCCGTTCTGCATCTACTTCTAAATTTCCCTTTTCAATCTCTATTACACTTTTTTTCCTATCATTCCACTCCATAACTCTATCTTTTTTTAAGGTTTAAAATTGTAGAAGTAGCGATGATCTTATCTCATAATCTTGGTTATAAAATTCAAGAGAGTTACAAAATTCAAAGTAAACTGATGCTTTACTTTATATATATATATATATATATATATAGTTATTGTTGTTTTTTCAAGCGATACATATGGTTAATATTGGCTCCGTCTCGAAGCTCATTTTTTTATTTACTTAGAAAGTCGCCCTTTTTAATTTGTTTGGACGTATATAACATTTTTATTTATTTATTATTCTTAAAACAGTAATCTAGGTACACGCGTGTTTTGAGGTCATTACCTCTCGTCAGCGTAGTTCCACTGTTTCTAGGGATCGAACCCCAGACCATGTTTACCACAGTCCGGTGCCTTTACCGTTAGGCCATAATCCCTAGATTAATTATAATATTTATTTTTATCGCTTATAAATTTAGATTTTGTTATTGCTGTTTTTTTTCAAATATATATATATATATATATATATATATATATATATATATATATATATATAAATGTAATTCTTGGTTCGTTCAAAGTTAATACAACCATATTTTTACATTACCAATTTATTTGAAATTTTCAGACAAATCACTTTAGAGTTGAGGGATGTTTCCATGTTATTAAAATAAATTTACATCGCCAATAATTAAAACATTAAATAAAATAAATGTATTTTTGTAAGCCGTTAGTGCGAACCTGTTTTGTTGATAGAACTGAACTTCCGGTTCGATTCATTTCACACACCACGATTTGACGAAACAAATTAGAAGATTTCATTTTTGTTTACTCGATCATTAAAAAAAAACATAATTAATTTATTTATCTTCCAATTTTTTTTATTTAAACATTTTTTCTTTATTATATAAGGCAAAAAAAGAAGTTTGTCGCTTACTTTTTGAGTCGAAGTCGTTTTTTATTTTTGTTTTTATTTTTCGATATAAGAAAACATGTGACTTTTTTATTATTAACACTATAAATTGTTTGGTAAAAGTACAAGTTTTTTTCGAAGAAATTTTACGGATTGGTAACGTGCTTAAATAATATTTGGTGCCAATGCAGAGAGTGGTCCGCGCTATTTTTTAAATCGTATTTCCATGTTTAATTAAAGTTTTATGTTTTTTATTCAATTGTAAGCTTAAAATACAGATTAGGTAAAAACCATCCTCCCCTCCCCATGTAAAGAATGGCTTTTTAAATAACGTTATTATTTCAGCACGGATCACTCTCTGCATGAGTACCCTATTTTCACCTCGCAATTTAATAAACAAAACATGGTACTTATGCAGAGAAAGTACCGTGATAAAATTATAACGTTATTTAGAAAGCCATTCTTAACATGGGGAGGGCATTTCGTAACTAGTGTTTACTTTCACCTAACATTTTAATAAACAAAAGATGCTACTTATGCAGAGAAGGTACCGTGCTGAAATAATCCTATTAAGAAAGTCATTCTTAACATGGGAAAGAGAGGATGTTCTGTAACTATTTTATACTTTCACCTAACAATTTAATAAACAAAAGATAGTACATATGCAGAGAAGGTACGTGCTGAAATAGTACCGTTATTTAGAAAACTATTCTTAACATGGGGAGGGAGTTTTGCATCTATTCTATACTTTCACCTAACAATTCAATAAACAAAAATAGATAGTACGTATGCATAGAAAATACCGTGCTGAAATAATGTTATTTGGAAAGACATTCTTAACATGGGGACGGTATTTTGTAACTATTCTGTCCTTTAACCAAACAATTTAAAAACAAACATGGTACTTATGCAGAGAAGCTACCCTGCTGAAATACTGACGTTATTATTTAGAAAGCCATTCTTAACATGGGAATAGGGGTGTTTTGTAACTATTCTGGACTTTCACCTAACAATTTAATAAACAAAAGTTAAACTTAAGCAGACAAGGAACTGTACTGAAGCATTAACATTATTTAGAAATCAATTCTTAACATAAGGAGGGAGGATGTTTTCTAACTATTCTGTACTTTCGGTGCTAATGCAGAGAGTAATCCACGCTATTTTTTTAAATCTTATTTCCACGTTTAATTAAAGTTTCATGATATGTTTTTTATTCAATTGTAAGGTTAAAGTACAGAATGGGTACAAAACCCCCTAATGTTAAGAATGGCTTTTAAAATAATAACGTTATTAGTTCAGCAAGGATCACTCTCTGCATGAATACCAATTAATGCTTTGTTGTTTGCTTTTTTACCGTATTTTTTGTTTTTTTTAAAGAAAACATTTTTTATTAAAAATTGAAAGTACACGTTTTTTCTTTTTTTTTACAGAAGTTGTTTTATATAAGAAAATATGAATGCTTTTTCTTTATTAAAGAAATTGGGTACTTGATCCGTGCTTAAATAATTACGTTATTATTTAAAAAGCCATTCTTAACATGGGGAGAATAGGGTGTTTTGTACCTATTCTGTACTTTAACCTTACAATTGAATAAAAAAAACGGTAAATTTATAGATTAGGTCGGCCTCCACGACTTTCTATGCTCATTACGGAAATCGCATTGAAATTTTGCAGAAATAAGTAGTTATCGAGATATAAAAAGTTGTATAATGCATTGTAATCTCTGGGGGCCATCTTTTTTACACGCTTGCGCGCGTCATAAACAAATCTACGCGCGTAACAATGATGGCCGCAAAAGAATACAATGCATAAAACATCTATGTATATCTCGATAACTACTTATTTCTGCAAAATTTCAATGCGATTTCAGTATTCAGCATAGTCGGAAACCTTTAAAAGTCGTCATTTAAAAGAAATTTGTGGTGGGGGACCTAATCTAAAAAATACCAAAAAACATAAAACTTTAATTAAACTTGGAAATACGATTTAAAAAAATAGCGCGGATCAGTAAGGGCATTAGCGCCCATTAATCGACTAACGTGACCTTATTGCCAAATAAGCTCCGGCTACAATGTTGAACGCGCCGTTCACATTGTTTTTTTTTTCAAGTTAAATTCAACTTTCACAATATCTTTTTATTTTTTTATAATTTCACAATATCTTTTTTAATAATAAATTGTTAGTTAAAAGCTCAGAATAGTTACAAAACACCATCCCCTCTCTATAGTAAGAATGGCTGAAAAAAAAATTAGGTACTCATGTAGAGAATGATCCGTGCTGAAATAATAACGTTATAATTTAAAAAGCCATTCTTAACATGGGAGATGTTTTGTACCTATTCTGTACTTTAACCTTACAATTGAATAAAAAAAAACATATAATAAAACTTTAATTAAACTTGGAAATACGATTTAAAAAACAGCGCGGATCAGTAAGTTCATTAGCACCAGAAATTTTTAGGTGAAATACAGAAAAGTTTCTACCAAGAAAACCATTACGTTTTTTTGCTATTCTTACCAAGGGGAGGGGATGGTGTTTTGTTACTATATTGTGCTTTCAACAAACACTTTATTAAAAAACAAAAGGTAAATTTTCACATTATGTCCACCTCCACAATTTTTAACATGGAGAGGTTGTTTTTTTTTATTCTGAAAGCCGTTCTTAACATGGGGAGAATGGTGATATTTATTCCAAAAGCAGTTTTTAAAAGATGAAAGACAGGTAAAAGGTTAAAACATGTGGTTAGGCATGGGTGTTGTTTATTCCGAAAGCCATTCTTAATATGTGGAGGTTGGGAGTGTTTATTCATGGCCTTCAGTGAATTATAGTGTATAGTACAGGTCTTTATATCTCGAAAACTAATTGCCTCTGCAAATTTTAAATGAGATTTTCTTACTCAGCATAGTCGAAAATTGTGGAGGTGGACCTAATGTAAAAAAAAATACCCTCCCCCCAAAAAGATATCGTGAAATTAAATTTAAGCGCGGTACTAAAAAGAATTAGACAGAAAAATACACCTTTGGGTTTGTACTTGCACAAAGAATTGAAAAAGTTGTCAACAAAAACACAAACATATAACAAGTAAATATTTTCAAAGGCAAGATAAGTTACTTTTCTACCTAATTGTATAATTTTTAGTGTTTTTATTGGGTTTGTACTACTATACATATAGATTCCAAAAAGTTATCAAAAAATAAATGTATAACACATATTATCAAAGGCAAGATATGCTACTTTATTACCAAAATGGATAATTTTTTTTGTTTTTTTAATGTAAAATGTTTATTCGGCCCGAAAAACACAACGTTTACTGCTATATTTGAAAATGACAAATGGCTGCAGACTGTGTTAAACACATTAGGTTTGGGAAAATGAGTTAAAACTAAAAAAACTATACAAATACTGTTAAAAACCACCGAATACATGTCTGCCTATGTCACGGTAACATATATTGAGTGAGTTCCTGGCAGTATGTTGTATAGTTTGTTAGTTTTAACTCATTTTCCCAAACTTAACGTGTTCAACACAGGTAGCTTCATTTGTATTTTCAAATATACAGATAAATACTACATGTTTTCGAACCGATTACACATTTTACACTAAATAAAAACACTAAAATATTATCCCGTTAGGTAGAAAAGTAACTTATCTTGCCTTTGATAACATTTATTTGTTATATTTATTTTTTCAACAGCTTTTTCGTTTCTGCTTTTAGTAATACAAACCCGTTTTATTTACTATAACGTTTAGTCGGCTCGAAAAACAGTGTTTATCAGTGTATTTGAAAAATACAAACGGTGACGGACACTGTTGATGATGTTAAGTTTGAGAAAATGATTTAAAACTAAAAAGCTATACAAAATACTATCAGAAACCCACCGAATATGTCAGCCTATGTCACAATAACATATAATCAGTAGGTGTCTGACACTGTTTTGTATAGTTTTTAACTGATTTTCTCAAAATTAACGTATTCAACAGAGTCTGCGACCATTCGTCTTTTTCAAATACATAGATAAACACTGAGTTTTTTGAGCCGATTAAACATTTTACATTAAATAAAAACACTAAAAAATTATCCAGTTAGATAGAAACGTAATTTACCTTACCTTTGCTTTCATTTATTCGTTTTTTGAAAACTTTTTCGAATCTGTGTATAGTACCCCCCCCCCTTAGCCAAATATTAATTAAAAACTCACATTTGTGAATACAATAAAAAAAGAAAATTATTTAGCATTTCAACGTTTTAGCAACTTTCGGCTAGATCCACTGAATGTTGGCCGAGCCCAAGCCATAATTCTGCAAGAGTTTCATTTTTTTTTTCATTTTTGCCTTTTTTTTATTACTTTTTGGGGTGGATTGCTGTACTAAGAATAAAAGAAACATTAATTTTCTCATTTTATTAGAATTTCCATTACACCAAATTAAGCCACAGCAACGCGATTAATAGGTTAAAAGTTCAACGATTTAACCTTGGAGAATTCTACCAAACTCCTCCGACAATTTTGGGTCTATGTACTTGAAATTTTAGAGATAGATTCCTTGGATATGGATCTAACTTAATAACTGGATTTGAGCCCAAAACAATAAAATTTAAGGGGTCATTATAGGGGTCAAACTTAAAAAAAAATGACCTCTGCGGTCTGTTCCAAATTACTCAGACAATTTCTGGTTTAAATATTTATAAATTTTACATGCAGTGTATTCAGAGATAGGACAACCTTTTTCATCAGTTTGGGTTGAAAACTTTTAGTTACCAATATATAAATGTATGTATGGATGTCTGTTTGCGTGCCTGCCTTAAACTTTCAATAGAGGCGACAAATTTTCATAAAATCAATATCGTTTTGACGCTCGATCCTTCAGACGACAAATGCCGAAAAATTGGCTAAAAGCATAAATTTCTTCACCCTAAACTGGCCACTTTTCTACAGGGAGGAGCCGATCGAACCAGTTTGTAAAATAAACTCTTAATTCTTTTATAACACAGGGGCGCGTTCAAGATAAATATTTCTTTTTGGAGCATAAGTCTTCAAGAAATGCGTTCTTCTCAACAGAGGAAAACTATTAGCGAAGCTATGAATTGTATCATTCTGTTATTAATTAATAAAGGCATTAAATAAAAACTAGTAAGAAATGAAAAAATAGTGCAAAGATTTTATGAAATAGGGAAAAAGATTAAAAAAGGATGCATTAAATGTCAGGAATTAAAAAAAAAACAAACAAACAGATAAAATATATATTATCAATACGTAAGGGTAATAGAGGACAGTGCTCCCATATGAATATTCCGGAAGTTGATACTGATGATACGAAGAGTCAAATTAAAATCCAAAATGTGTGTCGCAATCTAAACTCTTTGCAATAATTCAAATATGTCTTATCAAAGTTTGCAGAAAAATACGTTTGCACACAGGAAAGAAGTAACGATTATTTAAATCCTTTCATTTTTTTTTTCTTTTAAGGACAATTAAGTCGGCGTACTACTTCCATGTCCTGTAAAATTGGATTTAATTGATAGCAGAAAAACAAATTTTCAAAAGAACACCGGTATTAAATTTACAACGGAAAAGGAAGCATAAAAAGAAGAAAGAAAATAAAGAAAAAATAACAGAAAAAAAGAGAAAAGAATGAAAAAATCGATTAGATACTGTGGATTCAAGACCTAGACACCAGGACCTACAAACAATTACGTAATGTGCTAAAAGCACGCATCCATATGTATTTACAGGTGATGTCCATCAAACAGGAGTGAAAAGCGAATAAAATTATGCGCTAACATACAGAAACAATCTTAATAACATTTGAATACTGATAATGATTATGAAAATGATGATAATAATGGAAGTAAACACACACATACACGCATATATATATATATATATATATATATATATATATATATATATATATATATATATATATATATATATACTAGCAGAAGTACCCGTCGTGACTGGGTTAAAAAACAGCCTACAGAAATTGGACTCTGATTGATGAAAGTATGATAGGTTATAAAAAGGAAGAACTTGTAAAGAGATAGGTTTTGATACTCAAATATTTTACCCTAAGCAAAATATGATGAAAGTAAAGAAAATTGTCGCGAAAGTATACTTTTTATATCAATTTTGTTTCCATTCGTAGCCAAGAGTGACAAACAGAATGATGTTTACTTACAAAAAGCAAATGTTATATATATAATAATATAAATATACAAAAATAAATGTTACCATATTTTAAGTAGTTTGTAAAAAAAAAAAATTATTCACGAACCGATTAAAAAAATCAAAATGGCAGTGACATTTATATGGATACCCCCGTTTTAAATTTGAAGGAGGGGCACCTGAGCATTCTGTGTTAACAATTTAAGAGAGTTCCGTCAGCATAAGGAATATATATAAACCTATTTTAATGTTATCCGTTATTTTGTACTTGAGGAATATTCGATTATGGCATGTGTAGTCTATCTAAAAATTCATTAAATTAGTTATCGCCTCAAATTTCGTTTAAATTTATTTCAAGTAAAGAGCATTAAAAACTATTTCAAAACAAAAAACAATATGAATTGAACTATATTGACTATAGTAACATTTATTTCTTTTAATTTATTTTTTCGGGTAGTCGTTTGTTGGCTTTTCTGCTAAACACTCTTACTAAATAATATCGACGAAATATCGAAAAACAAAGAAACAAAAACAGTTTTGAAAAATAATAAAGCTTTACTTACTTTAGTAAAATAATCCGAAACAGCAAAATGGGATATTAAAAAAGTAAACACGTAATTACTTTAGTTTTTTAAAGCAAAGAATCGATATAAATATGAATAAGAAGAAAATGGCGCCCTTTTCAAGCAGAACAGCTTTGTTTCAGTTTTACAGTATTGAGCGGTGTAGTGTTGCGAAATAGGATTCAAAATTGTACTATTGTAATGTAAAGAACACACAGAAAGGGTTGAAATCAACCGAATTCCTTCTAGTCAACTTACAAAAAAAAAGCTTAAACCCTATATAAATAAAAATAAAAAGGTTATGTAAATATTTTTAAACAGACACATTATCACGTGAGCAGGTTTTTTTCCTTCTTTTGTGAAGATAACAAGTAACGTTCTTTTTTTATTATTTATCTATTTTCCTATTTTTTAAAGAGTGCTACGTGCAAATGGAGAAGGAAAAACAGAGTTATGCTTAATTTGTTTCGAGAATTGTCTAAAGTTTCGACTTTTTTTGGCTTTCACTTTAATAAGAACGTGAATTTATGAAGTGAATTTATTCAACAAAATATGATTCAACTAAAAAAAATTAAAAAAAGCTAACGTGCATTAAGATTAAAGTAAAAGTGTTAATGTGGACCCTCACCCCTTTTAAAAACTCTTGTTAAACTTTTTAACATATTAACATTCTATGGAGATCAGGCGCGAACGAACACCCAATAATTTTATTATACCATATTTCTTAAAACTGAAACATAACTATCAAAGTATTCTTACGCAAATAGATAAGAAAAGTCTTTGTTAAAGTTTATGCCATATTTCCATGGAGTACAGGCGTGCACGCAGGCCCCATAATTTTATTATACCATCCCTATTTAAGTTAAAACATTCTTATCAAAGTATCCTTATGTACATCTATATCAAAAACCCTTGTAAACCTTTTTTTCCCATTTTTTATTTCCATACTTTGGGGACAGGCGCGAACGCAGACCCCACAATTTGTATGAACCACCGTTCTGCCAGATCAAACATACCCATTCCTGATCCTCGATACATCTATCATTATATGTAATCAATTTTTTAAAATAGTCAACCATATAGAAACCTATTCGTGACCAGGCACACACACACACACACACACACACACACACACACGTTCAGCTTTATATCATAGATATTCCAAGTAGAAAGATATCCAAAAATTAAGAATAACTGAATTTCAACTAGGGTCATTGATAATGCTCCATGAAAAGGAGCAAATTATATTTTATTATTCATTGTATAAATGCAGTCATATCTTGCCACGATGTGCAGACCAGTTCAATCATATTTGATTTCATTAGGCAAGAAAATTTTATTTTCCTGATGTTAAATAATAATAATAATAATAATAATAATAATAATAATAATAATAATAATAATGTGTGTGTGTGCCTTGCGTTCATTAGTTATTTACGTTTTTCTTTGATAGCGCGCACTTTTTCTGATTGTATATATATATATATATATATATATATATATATATATATATATATATATATATATATATATACATTTGAGTATCTGCGTGTCTGTTTCAGGTTTTCATAAATAATAAAATTGTTGAAAGACACAATAATTGTCGATACCCTCTACAAACGAATGTCTACGAACATGACTTCTTTTCCAATTGATTTCCAAGGAAACAACACAGGATCTGTATTCATATCTGTGTATTATCTGTAAATAGTTCCATTGGTCGAAATATTCGTTACCACTATTTTCCACCAAACAAACATTTTATTTGTGAAAAGAAAGTACACCAAAGTAATGGCTACTTTCATAGAAAGCAACGCTTTTAGTTATCATCAAAATTGTGCTTCGTAAACCCTTTCTTGAAGAGAGCGATAATCGTAGCTTCGGTTTGGTATCCATTGTTACAAGTTCCACTGATATTTTGTAGACGCCATTAAGATATGGTTTTCGGAAGTTTATGTAGACGCTTTAGAAGAGCAAGTATTGATATCATGAAGCCATGAAAGAAGAAACAAGTACTAAGATGAAATCCGAAGATGTCTGGAGCTGAACATTAGAATTGAGAACTCATTAGCGTTTTTGAAGGAGTCGCACGCGTTTCAAACCCAGGTTAGCTTACCCGCATACCTACTCACACAAACGGGGGGGGTATAGCTAAACTGTCTGAAAGTGGATGATTGAATTTTATTGTCTAAACGGTCACTATTCATCTGGTTTCGAGAATAACAGTTAAACGGGTTATTTGATCAATTATCCTCATGGAAGAAAATATTTAGCGGATAAGACAGAACATTAGTATAGAGAGCTTGATTTAACTTCCCAAAACGGGTAAGAAGCGGAGTCTCCCTTGAAAATGAAAAGAGGAACCATATTTTTGGACCCACACACATCCACAAACACACACACACACACACACACACACACACACATACATATATATATATATATATATATATATATATATATGACATGTAAGCCTACGAAATAGAAAAGATGCTATACAGGGTGTCCACAAAGTCTGGCTACATTATGTAGAGCCAGACTTTGTGGAAGCATCCTGTAGATTATGTAGCCAGACTTTGTAGGCACCCTGTATATATATATATATATATATATATATATATATATATATATATATATATATATATATATATATATATACACCCACATAGTGTTGTTATACATCCTAGGTCTAGCTCCAGTAATAATAGGGCGGCGTCCCTGTACAGGCTTCCTTGCAGATCGCTATTGTTGAAACTGTGTTTAAGTTCATTTAATAGGAAGATTCCGACCAAATCTGTCACTAGGCAGAATCTGACGCGCTCATCACTATATCGAAGTTATCAGGGGTGTCTTTTCTTGTCCACAGTTTATTATCAATATTTGCTAGTAGAATTAGTCTAATTTCTAAATCGGAGAGGTCTGAGTTATTTTTGCAAGGATGAGTGCCTTGTTTAATAGTATAGGAGAGATAGATCGGCAATTCCTAATGAATCCAACTCTAGACGCCACATCCCCACTATGTTACCTAGCATCTTCTCTACTCTTCTGATTACAAGCATTAGGCTTCGAAATGCCTTGGCATAAAAGAGCACATTCTATCCCAACTAATCGATTGTATTCCCTTATTGAATAAATGAACCAATCTCTATTCACTAATATATAGTTCTGTGACTTCATTTCCCACTCCTATTCTTTTCATATATAAGCTCCAAAGATAGTTGTTGAGCTTTATAATGCCCAGATAGGTCTCCCTTCATAGAATTAAGCTCGCTCTTTTCTTCTAAGGCTCTAGCTAACCTATAATATTTTAATTAAAATAAATGAGAATATTTAATACAGATCTAAACCTCTGATTTTACGCTATAAATTACCACAACGTTACGAAACCCTATAGAGATGAATATTAGACCTTATATATATATATATATATATATATATATATATATATATATATATATATATATATATATATATATATATAAGGTCTAATATTCATCTATATAGGTTTTCATAACGTTGTGGTAATTTATAGAGTAATCCCCACCCTCCCACGAAATACAATTGTCTATTCTCCAGCATCACCTGCGGATTAAATTTGTCTTTTTAGGTTCGTGACATTTAACTTTCGTTCAAGTGAATATGTAAAAATAATTTGATAAAATTAACCGTTGGTTCTTTGAAAATGTTTTATAAAAGTTGAAATATTGATAAACGTTATGAATTGCGTTTGATAATGTGACATTCAACCATGTAGTTAGAAGTGGAGGTGGACGCTTATCTACAACGCTTTGTCCACCATACAAAGGAAACAGTCAGTTCTGAAATAATCTATCTACATCTATAGAAAATAGTACTATTATTTAAGATAAATAAATGATTTTAAACAGCGAAATGTTAATCGATATTTATCAAATATTTATCATTTATGTTTTTTTAAAAGATAAATGTTTTCCTTTCCAAATTATATTATCAGTCAAATACGTGCAATGGTTTGATATTGAAAAATAGTTGCTCGATTGGATAAAAGATGGGACACTAAGAAGGCGCATGTAGTAAATAGAAGAAAAAAGCGATCAACTAGCAAATATGTATCATTCCGATATTCGGTTGTTGAGTACTCCGTCTGGCAACTAGTTATTATAGCCCGATTGCGTGGCTTCTGAATTCTCTCACATTTAAATGTTAACTGCCAATAATCCAGATGAAAGGTACTAGACCGCAAACGCAATTTGGGCTTTGTTGATTAGGTTCCAACTTCACAACCAGCAGTAAGAATCACTTCCTGCACTGATAGTTACATAAACATGAACACTAAATTTGTAAGCACGAAAATACTAATATTTATTTTTAATATTATATGTATATATTATGTATATGTGTGTGTATGTTTATCTTTATCTACAAGAGCCACTACTAAACTAATCAATCATTATGAATGTTAAAAGACATTTGATAGACGTTCTGATTTCAAATTTCTAAATAATAATCAGATAGACACATTCTATTTTGTTTTCAGTTAAAAGAACAATAAAAGACAAACAAATATTTAGTTTAGAACATAAACGGTATAACTATAAATATGCAATTAATAATGATAGAAAAAAATAATTCAGACTAAAGGAAGAAGTAAACTGAAGTATGAAATGAGAAGTCATGTATTGCAGATGCATCTATAAAAGGTAAAATGTCTCCCTTTGCCTGTGTTTGTGTGTGTACATTTCCCTACCAATTTACTCTGTCAATTTTCAATCTACAGACTCGAGATTTTACATAATGGGTATTGAGATTTGGGTAAATCTATTTAATTCGTTTCGGCAAGAAATCTGGCTGTCAATAGGTCAAAGTTCAACGATATTACCTTTGAAAACTCTACCAAACTCCTCCGCCAGTTTTGGATCTATACACATGAAATTTTAGATGTAGGTTCCTTGGACATGGATCAAACATTTAAATCTTATTTTTACCACAACAATAAATATAAGAGATCAAAATTGTAGTCAAAGACTTCTCAGCCAATTTTTGGTCTAAACATTTCAAATTTTACATAAAGTGTATTTGGACATAGGGCAAGCCTTTTAATCAGTTTTGGCCATGATTCAATAGATTTTACCTTTGCGGTCTCTAGCAAACTACCAGCAAATTTTGGGTCTAAACATTTGAAATTTTACATAAAGTGTATTCGGAGATGCAACAAGCTTCTTAATCAGTTTTGGGCGTAAATTAAGCTGCCAAGAGGTCGAAGTTTAAAGAGTTGACCTTTTCAGTTTCTACCAAACTCCTCCACCAATTGTTGGTCTAAATACTTGAAATTTTAGATGTATGCTACCTAGCCATGAGTTAAACTTTTATATATATATATATATATATATATATATATATATGCACATAAATAATGAAACGTACATAGGCCCCGAGTAAAGCTGGGTTGAACTGCTGGTGATGAATAAACGTCTTTTATTCAAACGTGAAATAGAAATCGGAATTCTCTCCTTCTAATGTCCATTGCAGCAACGTTACATGTCCATTGCAACAGCGTTACATGTCCATTGCAGCAGCGTTACATGTCCATTGCAACAGCGTTACATGTCCATTGCAACAGCGTTACATGTCCATTGCAACAGCGTTACAGGTCCATATTGATATTTTTCCGCATTGAGTCATCAGCAAAATTAGAACTCATTGATTTTACCAAATCAATTTTCTGTTTAAAGTAACAACGTTTCTATTTTTCTGATTTGTCAACGTAGAAATATTAAACATGAAATGCTTATAACAGACTGTTTCTTAATTACGAAACATGTGATGTAAAATATGGAAATAATTTACATTTTGAATCAAATAAATTGTAATATTATTATACCCTTGGAATTTAGAGTAACTGATTTATATATATATATATATATATATATAGAGAGAGAGAGAGAGAGAGAGAGAGAGGGGGAGAGAGAGAGAGAAAACAAAAAAAGAGATATAAAATAAGGAGAGGGAGATAGAGAGGACATAAAGAGAGGGAGGGTGTAGGGGCATGTTTTGTTGTGTAGGGAAATTGGCCATAAGGAACTGCGAATATTATTCCCCGGAGTCGACTTTTAATTCTGTCTAGTTCACGAATACCGCTCGTTGCGTTATTGTATAATCTCATTACGTAATACTTTAGTAACTTATTGTTTTAAACAATGCCTCTAATTCTGGCAAAGAATAGCCTAAAATATATGTTAATATAATTTGTTACAAACTGAATGTCGAAAATTGAATATTTGGTGCAGAATCCTAATTAGTTCACAAATGTAGTGGTGTAAGTTGTTTTCTCTTTTCCTTTCTACAATCTTTTCAATCAAATGAACTGTTGCTTTCTTCTCTTTACTGGATTGTTCATAGTTAGCGCTTGACTGATCTTCTATCTATTTTGCACCTTGTAAAATATTTGTTTTCTGTTGCTAGAATTTCTCTGCTCTATTCTTATTTACAAGAGTGCTCCAATCGATTGCACCTCCAGATAATACGTTAACAACAATGACTCGTCTTTTACCTCAGCAAATAAGAACTTTCATTTCTTCCTCAGTGTGTCGAATGCAAGCCGAAAGTTCTACATGCAAATGCTTTCAGTCTGTGCAACACTACATCTTCTCTTACACAATAGTAATATCGTTAGACTATCTCTACTGCATCGGGACATTATTAATATTAATAAGCGGTGAACTGAGCTACTCTATAACTCCCACCGTTTTAATCATCCACAGCTAAAAGTTTCGTTTCCCTCTGTACTAAAACAGGAACAGAACTTCCATGGACGAAGCAATTTTCACAGGACACCTTTAAGAAATATGATGTTTAAATATTGCTTCCCCAATAACTACCTGATTGTCGTCCTTAAGTCTGAGTGTAATCAAATATTGTATCGATTTTTATTTTTTTTTTAAATATATTAACTACATTGATGTTATGGCATATCAACTTTTTATTTCGTTAAGCAACAGTTATATATATACCTCATTAAGCAACAATTACATATATACCTCATTAAGCAACAATTACATATATACCTCGTTAAGCAACAGTTACAGATATACCTCGTTAAGCTACAATTGCATATATACCTCATTAAGCAACAGTTTCAGATATACCTCATTAAGCAACAACTACATATATACGTCGTTAAGCAACAATTACATATATACCTCGTTAAGCAATAGTTACAGATATACATCCTTAAGCTACAATTGCATATATACCTCATTAAGCAACAGTTACAGATATACCTCATTAAGCAACAATTAAATATATACGTCGTTAAGCAACAGTAACATATATACCTCGTTAAGCAAAGTTACAGATATATATCGTTAAGCAACAGTTACAGATATACCTAAGTAAGCAACAATTACATATATACCTCATTAAATAACAGTTACCGATATACCTCATTAAGCAACAATTACATATATACCTCGTTAAGCAACAGTTACAGATATACCTCATTAAGCAACAATTGCATATACACCTCATTAAGCAACAGTTACATATATACATCATTAAGCAACTATTACAGATTTTTAATAACCAAGTTACACAGACAATATATTCAACCCCCAATCCTTGGTAGTGTTTCTTTCATATGTACATATACATATCGATGTATAACGCCATGTCAACCCTTTTTGACCCAAAGGTGTTTAACACGGTAAACTAACTGTTCATCTAGCTGTTAGGGACATGTCTTAGTCTGTCTCTGGAATCTTTTTCATAACACGCAATAATTGCAACACAAAACTCTAATAAGTAATCTTTGTACAATTCCACAGACAGAAATTTAGGTTTTGTAGAAATTAGCACTGTACAACTGGGTTTAAACCATAAGTCATTCGGTTCCTCGTAAATTTATTTTTTAAAAATATATAGTTTTGATGATGAATGGGCTCAAGCTTAATATATATTAAATTGTTTTAAATATTAATATCTGATAAACTCATCACATTTTCACTCACAAGTAATCTATAATAAGTTAAAATTTATACCCTTTGACATAGATAAATATTACCAATCGATGTCTCTTATCCTATTAAACAAGGCATTAAACCATAGCAAAAAAATCAGACCTCTCCGAATTAGAAATTAGGCTAATATTACTAACCCGAACAAAAAGCATTAATACAATTTAATAACAAACCCTGGACAAGTAAAGACACCTAAGATTACTTTGATATGGTGATGGGTCCGTCGGACTCTAACAAGTGACTAATTTGGTTTGACTTTCTCCATTAAATGAATTTAAATGTAGATTTTAGAATAGCGATTTACACGGAGACCTCGATAGGGACGACGCTTTATTAGTAATTGGACCAAACCCAGTTAATATAATAGAACCATTATTAAATTAAAAGAATCCTTTGGTAGCTTAGTATTACAATAAATACAAAAAAACATCAAACTTCCTGGAGTAACCTTAAACCTATAAGCCGCATCTATCACTACACTATATATTCTCAAACAATCCTTAATATGTCATTAAATCGCCTCCAGAATCAGTATTGAACAAAATTTCTAACCTATCTGCAAACTATAGCATATTCGAAGTATGACTTTTACAATACTGCACTAGTAACCGCAGGATACATTGAAAGAAATGAAGTACACTACAAATAATAGTAAGATGTTTACCACCCTAACCATAATAACCTATAACATGACCAAATGCAAATAAAGAAAAAATGCAATAATACCGAATTCTAATAAACATGAGCAAAATAAACATACGAACAATAACGCAGAAAAAGAGCAACCCCCCTCGCCACACAATTAGAAGAAATAACAACATTATCCTTAAAGAATTCTTCACAATAATAGAAAACTCATTTAAACATCCTCACAAATACAGCTCTATCCTAAATTAAAAGTCCATCAAAATATCCTGCTATAATAATAACAATAATAATAATAATAATAATAATAATAATAATAATAATAATATACTACGCATAACATAACGCTGACAATTATAATTTCTAATAATAAAAAATAAAATCTGCACAGCGAAATATTAACAATGCTTCAAACCAACATACTCTAACTGTAACTGCAATGTCCCCGACAATTGCCCACTTGAGAATTACTATATGTACTTAGGCGTCATATACTAATGCACAATGACAGAATTGTCGCTTATTCACAGGAAGCAACTTCAGGACCAGTCAAACCCAAATAACATGAACCACACACAATGATACTCATAACTTAACAAATAATGACACATTTACCGAACTACCAATACCACAGCCAGTAGGAATAGGCAGAACCTAATCACGCAATTAACAATCTCTGGCGCACCTGAACTCAACTACCTCTCCATAAACATTAGACCCTCGAATATACTACAACCTCCCACAAAATACACAGATACAAAGGGCTATCCTCCTTTCAGATAACAACCTAGAATCTCTAACCACCTGCAATCGTTCTCTAAGGAAAAACCTACCCTCCATAATCTAATAATAATCCTTAAAGGAAAAACAAAACAAAATTTTTTGATTAAAATGGAAAATACTAAAACAGTCTAGATAATAAAACCGAATGGAAAATACTAAAACAGTCTAGATAATAAAACCGAGATTCACAATACTTCCTCAAACACGGAGGCAACCGCGATTATTACAGTAGCAGAAAAAAAATAAATATCATTAATAACTGAGAAATAATTAAATATCCTTAATAACTGAGAAATAATACTCAGATGAAGGCACAAAAGAAAATTTAAATATGGAAACGCTCTGAACTCTGCCGACAAACGTCCAAACAAGGACCCATACCTGTGGCGCCTTAGATCAACCGTCTGACATAAACCCTACCTGCCTCCCTACAATCATTTTCCATTGATATAAACGGTGTACCAACTTCTTTTACATGCCCAATCTAGCACTCAGTATGTGACACTGGATATACGCTTATTTTTAATTCAACCGGAGAACTTCTGCCATTTCTACTGCCTATTATCTCACTATAACTTATCGATAGGGATTCTCTCCCAGCACATTCTCCATTGCTACATTTACTTTTAACGACAAGCTTCTGGAGAGAAGCTTTCGGCTTCAGAAATACCATGTTATAAAGAGCTCTTATTATCCTACACCTTTGATTAATGTACCATACTTATTAAATAAATGAATCAATTTATATACATTAGTATATATTTTTATAGTTTCATCTTCTTATTTTATTGATACTCCGATACAATTTATTGAGTTTGCATTATTCCGATAGGTCTCCTCTTAAAAGAATCGATCCTCTTCTTATTCTTTTAACTTCTTCATATATATATATATATATATATATATATATATATATATATATATATATATATATATATACATATATATATATATATATATATATATATATACATATATATATATATATGTGTGTGTGTGTGTGTGCGTATATATATATATATATTATTATTATTATTAAAATAGGATAAAAGTCCGACGATATGATAAAAACGGAGGTGGAAAAGCCTAAATACTTAACCACGTTTCGTTCGTTTGGTGTGCGCTTTTTCAAGAATAAAAATTTGAAATCCTTAGCAACGAGAAAATTATTAAGGAGTATATATGAACTGAGGCAGGGGGGATAGTATATTATATATATATTTACAAGTGTATATACAATATGTGCTAAAAAAAATTAAGGCAGGTCTTAATTATTTTCATTGATAATCTTTTACATAAGTTCGGAGAAATTTAAAATATCCTTTCGTCTGTTTGATAAAATAATAGGGGTGGAAGATTTAAGCGGATTTCATCAAACGACGTGTAGATTTATTACATGTTCTTTATAAAAATACAAAATTGTGTTCATCCTCCATATTATGTGAAAAATGGCATTCAAGGCGTTTGTTTGTTTTTATGTCCTTTTATATGCGTATATTCTCTTGTGAAGATTGTGTTGTGCTTCGCCAATGAATATCTGTTTATAATCACTACCGGGTATGGAGTATATAGATTTTCAGATCAAAGCTGTCATATACTTCTTTATATATATATATATATATATATATATATATATATATATATATATATATATATATATATATGATGAAAGTAATGGAAATGGTATTCCGACACTTTTTCCCAATAAGAATATAAACTTGCGTTCATAGTTTTAAAATTATATTAACGACTACATGACGTCACTAAAATTTCCTTCTCTTTAACAGCGCCAGCTCCCCCCTCCTTTTTGAAATTCCAGCATCAATTTTTCGTTTCTCTCAAATAGAACTGCGTCACACTGTACACGTGAAACATTTTCAAATATTTTGTACTGGTATATTTTTTGGTTTCTTAATTTCATTCATCCAGAGGAAGTCTCGAAATAAAGACGAAACGTTGATGAACACATAATACGGTTTGTTCCTTTTTATTTTCTCTCTCTCTCTCTCTCTCTCTCTCTCTCTCTCTTTATATATATATATATATATATATATATATATATATATATATATATATATATATAAGGAGTATATGCCAGCTTTGATCTTGAAATATGTATACTCCATACCATATATATTTAAAAACGATATTTTTAAAATATGAAATTCTGAGTCTTAAACGCTCGTCTAGCGTTTTTTTTCTATGCTCGTTCATTTTGCATTAGTTCCAGTTTTTTTTTGTTGTCGAAGAGATTATACCGATTTTCCACAGTATATTATTACTGTTTTCGGTGTATCGAAACCAATGGTACGACCTTGAAATATGTATATATAGTGTCATAATATATATTGTATCTTCAGCTCTCATATCTACGATCGAGCACTTTATTGGATTTTTTTTCATCACCCCCGGACACGCTATATATATATATATATATATATATATATATATATATATATATATATATATATATGTGTGTGTGTGTGTGTGTGTGTGTGTGTGTGTGTGTGTGTTAAAACGAGATCAATTTTTAACAGTCAAATGTAATTGAAAACGTTGATACTTGGTTAGAAATAACCTATGTTTCATTTATTTTTCGTTTCGCTATGCCAAATGCCATTTAAGTTCACTTTTTATTTTAAAATAACTATTTCAGCTAAGAAATGAGAATTACGTCAAAGGATAAAACTGGTCAACGACAAATTTGTTGTTTGCATGTTTTCAACTAATTTACAACTATACTGATGACCTGAATAAAAATCTAATCAAGTTTTTGGGCTATGGCCACATGTTATTTTTTTATGAGTTTGTCCTCATATACGAATGTATGACGCATTGAAGGTGAAGTTAGTGGGGGTAAAATGACATTTCGATTAATTTTGGAGTGGAAATGGCGATTTTAATGACAACAAGTATTCAGATCCAATAGTACTGATCGATTATGTCAAACAGTATCATTTTAAATTCATAAAACCTTGGCATCTTCAAAAAAAAATGTTCGACAGCTTGCTAAGCATTTTACACAGAAAGACTGGCCGGTGCAGGACGAATTTGTGTCTGTCAATGAAAGGGACGCCATTAATGACCTTTCAGTGTACAGAACACTCTTTCCACTTCTTTACATCAAACTCACCTTAATTAAACATTGCACCACGACTCTAGACAAAGACAATAACTGCTTCACTTAGTAGTGCGAGGATGGAGAAAATGAAAATTGGCATCTTCCACAGTTCTCAGATTCGGCAGTTCATCAGGTATCCAGATTCAAAAAGTCAAAGAACGAACTAGAACTGGAAGTTTGGAAGGCATTTGTCCTGGAAGTGAAGAAATTTGACTAGAAACTACGCAACATGCTTATAGAAATCTACAAGTATTTTTTTCATGTGAGAACTTTGGTTCAACGAAAAATATGGAAACCAGCAATCAGGATCGATGATACGCAGTTGTGATGCCTGACTACTGGTGGAACTTGAAGAGAGACTTATCTGCCGCTGAGCATTTCATTAGATCAAAAAATATCGAACCTCAAGCCCTGAAGTTTGAACAATAATGAGGCAACATGCTATTTAGGTGTAATTATCTTCAATGCCTTCAGTTTACAATGACCGGTGGTTCTATTAGGTAATCAATATATATTGCCGGTAAAATATTTTTCTCATAAAACATATTTCAAATGATATGCGTTGACGAAACTAGCTGATAATCTCACAAAAATGCAATC
This sequence comes from Euprymna scolopes, assembly GCF_053919585.1. Taxonomy (NCBI): domain Eukaryota; kingdom Metazoa; phylum Mollusca; class Cephalopoda; order Sepiida; family Sepiolidae; genus Euprymna; species Euprymna scolopes. The sequence goes on from NC_136513.1 coordinate 97,935,538, forward strand.
GGTTTTGTCACAAAATCTTATTTTTTCAAATCAAATCAGATATTCAAAAGAGTAATTTTACCTTAAATCAGTTGTGTAGCATTTTTAACGTATGTTTCATGATTTCTGGATTATAAATTATTGGCTCGGGAGATCCCATTTATTATAAAAGAGGATAGAAGATGATAACATGTTACGAACATTACATTAGTATAAAGATGCGTTAATTTAATGTTCGTCGTATTTTATCAGCTTCTCTCCCCCATTTTAATAGAATCTTCGAATCACGGAAGACTCAATGTAAAAATTATATTTAACAAAAATGATGTCGCCTTTTTGCGTGAAACTAAAATATACAATATTTAACTTCTGGCTAGGATTCCAGGGTTTCGTTTTTAGTGGCCCAAAGGCCACTCGAGGATAAGGGTTAAAGAGTATACAGTGGTCAAAAGGACAATATTATAGTAATCGTTAGAAGTATAAATTTTTAAAAATTGGATTACTTAATGGGACCTGCTCACCAAGTACTTGTTTACATTGGACTTGAAAACGGTAGTATCTGTTATTTCCAAAGGTGGTATAACAATATCGTGGGGTTTCCATTCGCCTCGGGCGTGCATACAATGGAAATATGTAACAGACTCTAATAAGAATATTGGAGATGAACCATAATAATTAGATATATTCTGACATTACATGAACAAGATTACTCAGATAAAGACTTCTATAATTTGAACAAAAGGACTACACTATTATCGCAGGGTCTTCATTCACTCTGAACGTCCGTAGAATACCCAGCAGCATAATTTTGCATATTATACTGACCAGGTTAAACGGTCTTTGACTTCGATTTTCTAAGAAGAATAAAACATGTGTCAACGCGATAATGACGTACTAGTAGCAGTGACTATATAGTCGTTCCAAAAATATATTGAAGTCAAGATTCTGGCAGGATCACTCTCGACAGATAGACATGTTTGGCACCGATGTTTGAACCGTAACCCAGCTAACAGGTCTCGAATCTAAATCTAAGAAGAATCAGCATCAGAGTCAGTTATCATGTAGACATTTCTTCCTTTCTTTGCAACCTCTAAGTATAGAACAACCTTATCATTGCAACGCCGCAAGTGCAAACGTTTAGGTTAGTGAACATCTATGACTAATGCGGAAAAATTCATTCATATACGATCCTTTTATAAAAGCTTGGTTTTAAATTGATGCTGATGATGATTATGCTTATGATGATGACCATCATCATCATTAACAACAATATTGTTTTATAATGCGAAGAAATATTATCATTCAAATTAGTCTTGGAGCTAAATACCAAATATAGCGTGATCATTGTATGTAAAATTATATTGAAAATACCTTCTTTACAATCGAAAGAAAAAATATTTTGTAGGTTGAACTTTTTCTACCTCTAATAATTCCGAAAATCAATCTTAGTGAAATTAGAATTGATTCGGTGTGTTACATCCTTAGTCCGTGTGTAAAGTCTTGAAAAAAGGCTAAATACAATTTCTGAAACCCAAATCATCTTATAAAAGGAGCTAATTCACGAAATTTGAGTTAAAAAATGCCAATCTACCGATCCCGAATAATGGCTTCAGAGTACCCATTTTTTGTGTAGTCTTGGTTTCTAATATAATTTTAATAAACTATGACCATTCTTGGAATAGTATATATATATATATATATATATATATATATATATATATATATATATATATATATATATATATTGTAATACATTTGTAAAAATGTATAATAAATTACGTTTATTAATTTTCCAACCGAGAAAAAAATATTTGCAATATCTTTTATTTTTTTATTTTTACACATAAAAGGACGGTTGCTATCTGCTTGTTTCATTATGTAAACAAAACGGGAGGAAAATGAGGAGGAGGCTTATGAAAAGGAGGAGAAGGGAGAGAACAGGGAGCTCCTATGAACGAAGGGTGGAAGAGGAAAGAGAAATCAAAGCTCAGACGAGAGTGAGAAAGGGAGAGAAAAGATAGAGAGAATCTATAAACCAAATAGAGTGATGAAGAGATATAGACCGTTTAGAGAGAGAGAGAGACAGAGCGAGAAAGAGAGACAGAGAGAGAGAGCGAGAGAGAGGCTTTTATAGAGAGAAGGGACTGGCAAGAGTCGTCAAAAGTTAGTCGGAGCTTTGCGCTGAGATGCGAAGGTAGGGGTTGGCAAAGACAGCGAAAGAAGAAGAAGAAGAAGACGACGACGACGACGACCCAGAACCGAATATAGAGGCGAACATCAATGAGACGAAGGCGGCGGTGACAGCAAAAGTCAGTTTTGACTAGCGGCCAAAGCGAAAAGACCGACTGAACAAGAATGAACCCAACGACGATATAGCTTGGCGAAAAATCGAATAAATGGATAAATACTAACGACTGATCAGTGACTTCATATAAGCTTCAGAAATGAGGATTTGGAGCAAACAATGCGCGCGCATAACAGTTGTAAACAACGAAGGAAGGCAATTTAATGTAAAGAAACTAAAGGACAAAAATCTAAAAATAAAACAAAATACATTTTAACAGGAAATCCGTGACTTATCCATCCAAAATTTCTGTCTCTTGCATCTCTCTCATATAACTTATGATCAATATATACAAGAGGGTGTGTTTAAATATGATATTTTAATTTTTTCAGATTTTATATATATTAGTACAACGTCGGGATTTCAAAAATAAAAAAAAGTATTTGGTGCCATTAACTAGAATCGAAACCCGAAGAAAAGCTGCAGCATTCAAAGCTGGGTACGTTACCACTATACCTACATGATACGCATATAAACTGATTTAAAATTAAAATTAAAATTTAAAAATAATCTAATATAATGTAGAAAATGCATAACGATTTTTTAAATTTTCGATCACTTAAAAACTCTTTTAACCCGCTAAAGATCGATAAAAGATGTGTCCGTAAAAATCCGATCATCTAAAGCGACTTTTAGTCTCGGAGGGGATAGAGTTGGAAAATACTGAGACAGACAGATAAACAGCATTTTATATATTAGATATGCATGTATAATTTTCATTTTTCCCAAAAGTCGTATTTTATATACCGGAATATTATAATGTCAATCAGGTGTTTTTTCTTCATCTCAATTTATTAACTGTCTCATCAGAAAATGGTAATTTATAAAGTACAATTCTTGAACAGAAAAAGATGTTTAAGTAATTTTTCTATTTTATAAAAATAAAATAAATCAAAACAAAAACTTACATCACGTGAAATAGTCATATTTAGCTCAATTTAATGGCTTACCTGCAAAAGAACAAAAGAAACATCCAGATATTAGAAAACAGTGAATTCAAATATCAGATTACATTTATTTGTGTACAAAGGTTATACAAATGTGATGGATATCTTGTAAAATCTTTTTATTTAAAGACAATGTAGTTTTATAGTATAAAACATCTCGTTTTATTGAAAGACAATGTAGTTTTATAATATAAAAACACCCGGTTTATTGAAAGACAATGTAGTTTTATAATATAAAAAAAATCCGTTTTATTAAAAGACACTGTAGTTTTATAATATAAAAAAAAATCTCGTTTTATTGAAAGAAAAAGTATTTTAATAATATAAAAAAGAACAGCCGGTTTATTGAAAGACAATATAGTTTAATAATATAAAAAAATTCCGTTTTATTGAAAGACAATGTAGTTTTATAATATAAAAAAACACCCGGTTTATTGAAAGACAATGTAGTTTTATAATATAAAATCACCCATTTATTGAAAGACAATGTAGTTTTATAATATAAAAAAGCACCCGTTTATTGAAAGATAATGTAGTTTTATATTATAAAAAAATCCAGTTTTATTGAAAGACAATCTAATTTTATAATATAAAACAGCAGCCGTTTTATTGAACGACAATGTATTTTCATAATATAAAAACACCCGGTTTATTGAAAGAAAATGTAGTTTTATAATATAAAAAAAACCGGTTTATTGAAGGACAATGTAGTTTTTTAATATAAAAAATCTCGTTTTATTGAAAGAAAATGTAGTGTTATAATATAAAAAAACACACGGTTTATTGAAACACAATGTAGTTTTATATTATAAAAAAGCACACGGTTTATTGAAAGACAATGTAGTTTTATAATATAAAAAATCCCGTTTTATTGAAAGACAATGTAGTTTTATAATATAAAAAAACCCGGTTTATTGAAAGACAATGTAGCTTTATTATATAAAAAACCCGGTTTATTGAAAGACAATTTAGTTTTACAATATAAAAAATACCCGGTTTATTGAAAGACAATGTAGTTTTACAATATAAAAAATACCCGGTTTATTTAAAGACAATGTAGTTGTATAATAAAAAAAACACCCGGTTTATTGAAAGACAATGCAGTTTTATAATATTAAAAAAACCCGGTTTATTGAAAGACAATTTAGTTTTCTAATATAAAAAAACACCTTGTTTATTGAAAGACAATGTATTTTTAAAATATAAAAAAATCCCGTTTTATGAAAGAAATGCAGCAGTGTTTATTTACGTCCTCTACATGTGTTTAGGCACATGGTTATGTGCGGTACCTACAAATATGAGTGAGCAACCTGGTCGGCATGCACCAGTAGGTATGTATCAGGCGATCAGTAAGGAACTTACTCATTGTTAATGAGATGTGTGTAAAGAGTGAAATTTTACCCTTCGTCAGAACGAAACACACCAGCAGTGAAATTACAACATATTAGAGTGACAGATTTACAGACCACAAAAATACCTAATGTCTGAAGATGTATACATTCATTCGTTCGTCTTGGTAGATTAAAAAATAACAAGTGATGATGCATGATCCGCCGAGGGTGCACAGTTAAAGAGCATAAAAAATAACTAAGTTAAGCATTTGCACCCCCATTAAGCCACCAAAATCCCTAGCAGACGTCAAATCCTGGTGAAAAAGAAAAAACTGTGCACTTTTAAGCCTTAACATAAGTAACTGTGGGTTTAGCACCATGCAAAAAACTTCCTCTGAACTCAATCCACACACTACCAAAAAGAGGTCAAAAATGCAACAAACAGTGATGTGGAGTTTGTGATATAATAACAGAAGGAAACACAAACATAAAGGAAACATAAACAAATAAAAAGATCTAAACTGCACTTCCAGAAATGTAGTGTATGCACTTAGACGCACATTATGCCACAAATCTTACATAAGCGGCACAAACAAGCCTCAGTAATACTATGGCTTTAAATAAGAGCAACATAAAAATTGCAGAAAACAGACACCGTTATGTTTCAAAACGAGTAGTTGCCAAATCTTCAAAATAAAACCAATCTACCAAACGGACAATTACTTTACTTATTTACACAGCTAAAATGTTAATAACGAGATTCACACCCAGAGTTGAACAGAGCATATCATCGACAGAAAAACAAAAGAAATGCAAAACACACCTGCACACACGTACGTATGCATGTGTATACCACAACACATAAATCAGAAGAAACAAAACATTAAAAGATATACATGAACACGCATACACACATACGGTCACAGACATGGGCACAACACCCCCTATCTCTATTGTAACATATTTAACAATACAATGCTTACTTTAATACAATACCCATAACACTAAGAAATACCTAGAATAACAGTGTAGTATCTGTCTTGATACAACACCAACCTTTTATTATATATATATATATTTTCTTGAAAAATGATTTCTGAATCAACAGAAAAATATTTGACATTGAAGAGTAAATGCATTTTGAGTGCGGCTGGTTCCTTTCTTCTCTCATGGTAAGTCCTCATCAACAGAAAAATATTCAACAAAATGTTTACCCGGAAAATTATTTTACCGAAAACTATTAATATTAATTAATATTAAACTATAAAAAGTAAGATACTAGAATTAAAAATAAAAATAATATTTTATTTGCACTCAATCAGGTGTGCCTTATGCACTAATAAAAATGTAATTGACATTTTGTTGCACTTTTTAAGATTTTAAATATTTATAAATGTTCTCAATATAGTGACACACAATATGGTTTCCGCTCTGCAAGATCTACCGCAGATGTGCTGACGGTTATACCCCACCGGATTAATGAATCTCTTGACGAAGGCTTCCTTTCTAGGGCAATTGCTCTTGACATATAAAAGGGCTTCGACAAGGTATGGCATAAGGGTCTACTTCACAAGATTTCCAGCTACGGTATAACTGGAAATGTTTTCTCAATCATTAAATCATTTCCCTCCGATAGGCACATAAGAGTAGTGGTAGATGGACAAAAATCGGAGGCCTGCAATATAAATGCTGGAGTCCCCCAGGGGTCAATCCTGGGCCCAACTCTCTTCCTGATATACATCAATGACCTCCCTAAAACATACTTAAATAATTCGTAGACATCTATGCTGATGACACGACCATCTACGGCAACACAGCAAAGGCTGTAAATTACAAAGTTCTCTCTGATTCTCTCTCCTCTGATCTCGAGCGCGTGGTTCAGTGGGGAAAGATGTGGCTGGTTACCTTTAATGCATCCAAAACCAAACTCCTATCCTTAAATCATCAACGCTCTGATCCCCATCTGGCATCAATTGTGATGGATGGCTCTCGTCTGGGTGAGGCCCCGTGTTTTGACAATCTTCTGGGTTTGACCTTTACTCCTGATCTGAAATGGAACACGTACATCAAGTCTGTTGCCAAGGTCGCTGGAAAGGTGGTGGGATCCTTCTTCCGCTCCAGAAGATATCTCACTACTGATGCAATTCTCTATCTATATAAAAGCCAAGTACGTCCGAGGATGGAATACTGTTGCCATATCTGGGCAGGAGCTGCTAAAACAGCCTATCCTGCCTTGACAGAGTACAAAATAGACTTCGTGGCTTAGTGGGGGATGCCCTTTTCTCTACCCTGCAACCTATCTCCCACAGAAGAGACGTTGCGAGCCTATCCTTGTTTTATCGTTATTTCCATGGCAGGTGCTCGTCTGAACTCCAATCTCTGGTCCCCCCTCGCCAATCTTTCACGAAAAACACCCGTCTAGCTGAATCCACTGTGAAAATTTTCCCCCACTCTATATCTGTGCCTAAATCAAAACGCGGATTCCATGAACAAAGCTTCTTTCTTAGAACTGTACGCCTGTGGAACTCTGTTCCGTCTGCCTGCTTCCCACCGGACTACAACTTGGATGTCTTCAAGTCCAACGTTAATAAGTTCCTAATGAACCTCCCCCTTAAGTAAGCACTTCATCAAATCTCCACACTAATGCAATCTACTTGCAATAACCCTTATCCCTGAGTGGCTTCCGGGCCTTGATAAGTGGTGATCACTGTGTAAAAAAAAAATAAAAAACGATTATTATATTGATTATAATATTTTGACAACCGAAATAAAAGTAATTGCATATTAAACATTACAAGGAAAATGCAAAATTATCCAATTATATCCATACATTTTAGCAAATTATGTAAATATATTTTGTAGCTAATGATTATTTAGAAAATGAATCTTAAATGTATTATATTTTAATAGAAAAAAAAAGAAAGATTGAAAAATGTTTAATCAATAAATAATCAATACATTTTGTCATTACAGAAAAGGATGATTGAATTCATTGATAATGGCTGAAGTTTGACGGACAGAGAATGTAAACTTTTTATTTTCATTGTTTAGAAACAAGATCTAAAATTATTTATGATCTTGTTTTCAGATAAGGCGATCATATTTTAATCACATAAAATATTGACGAAGGTAAGAAATATTTTCGAACAACGCTGGATGTCGCGTGTTGAGACTGTGTGCAAACACACATACGCGGGCATTCGGCAAGGTAAAGTAAGCGGATTATAAGTGCAGATCTCTCAAAACTGACGTCGCCGAATGTGAATATTCCAAGTAGGTTACTAAACAGCTGCAAGAAAACAGGTTGATATAAACAAGTGAAACGAAAGAGAAGGGAGTAAAAGAGCGACGGTAAGCCACGAGTCATGTCACTGCGCTTTTACACTGAAATTGGCTCCATCATATGGCTACTTATACAGCGCACAACACAAAGCGAGAAATAAATGAGTGTTTTATTTTTTTTTTTCGAACAAACGATTTTCTTGTTGCGAACTGGTTCTTGGCTGATCAGAAACTGCCATTTGTTCAATCCGGCTTCATCACATGGGATTGATAAACTAGTATTTATATAAATTTAACGCGATTTTAAAAAGTAATTGCGATATAAATATTTAACTAATAGAATTATAAATATCTACGCAAACAGAATTTCTTAACAGATAAAACCAACATTCGTTCACATTGTGTACTCGCAAGAAAAGGCAAGATTAATAATTGAAAGTTATTGATTTTGCAAATCAATATTTTCGAAAACAAGAGAAAAAAGTCAGTTAAAACTTAAAGTGATTAAATTTTCGGTAAGAAATGCTGGAATGCCATCGGCATTTCTCTAATAACAAAATGAAAAAAAAAACACGTGGCCGCATTCATTTGTCAATCTATCCATTTAATTAACTGTTATATTTGAGTGAACTTTAGCATATACACGTAGAGATGTATCTTGTCTATATATAAAATTTGATGCTTTTTTATTTATTTATTTTTTTTTACAAGGGTGTCACCACTTATCAAGGCCCAGAGGCCACTCGAGGATACGGGTTAATAGGTATACATTAGTCATTGTGATTTTAGCATAGTAAACAGTGGGAATCTTGTAACTTGGATTACTTAGGGGGACGATTCAATTAGAACTTGTTCACATTGGACTTTTTTTTTTCATAGGTATCAACTCATTATCAAGGCCAAGAGGCCACTCAATGATAAGGGTTAAAATGCTTTTGTCTGTTTGTCATCTTTGCTTTCTCCTATTGGAAGAAACCTTATAGAAACAACATAAAATATAAAGATGTACTCTCTGTAAAATATCAAGGTGATTAGCCGTTGCCAACAATTGAATGAGAATCAAAAAATGTTTACCCTTCTATAATTTATTTTCCTCGAAATCAGGAAAACGGCCCATTTATCAATCAACTCTAATTAGGGACCCATCGCGGTGCACATGAAGAAAGCTATACATGCCTCCTCGCATTAATATAGTCCGCAATACCTTGTCGTTTATGTACTGTAGAAGACCTAAATAGAAATATTCATTTCGAACGAATCCGTCATATCCAATAACTACTTTTTATTGTATACAATTATTTGAATTAAAGCCAAGTATCATGTTTCACTTGCGCTCTAAACAAAAACGGTAATTTTCAACGCGCCCATGTCATCTCAAAGAACCTACTGTTGATTTTATGTGCAGCGCCTCTCGAATTATGTTGTAATAAAACTGATTTAACGATCTTGTGATGTTAGACTGTAGAAGGTGTTAACTTTAGTCAAAATCACCTGTTCCTTCTTTCATCCGATTTGTTCAGTTATAGATTACTGATACTTATCGAATACATTCCAATAAAAGCTCTATATAAGAACACTTCCGCGTACATAAAGTACACTTGTGTGAAATTTCAAAATAAATTGACCCATCCGTTTAGAAGTACATAGCCGAGAGGTGATTTCTTAGCGCGCAGCGATACGGGAAGAAGGGGACCACAAAGCGTTGTTGATAGAACTCACTTCTTTTTCGTTTCTGCCAGTCTTTACATAAGGAGACATAATTTTGGCTTTCTGTAAATGAGAGGAGGGGAACCCCCTCTCTCAGCACTAGTTAGGACTATCTAGGTAGCTAGCGCAATCTAATAATTTAAAAAGTTTAAGTATTGGTAGTTTTTAATTGTTTTTTAAAACATAAAATATAGTCATATATTTATGTATAGAAATGCAATAGTTTAGGTTTCTCATACATGTTACAACTAGCATTTCAGCCCGGTGTTGCGCAGGTGTTTGGATGTGTATGTTGAGCAAAAAAAAAAAAAAAAAAAAACAGTGGTAGTAGGAAGGCAGGCTCAAACCCGTACCGCAAAGGTGGAAAAGAACGGGGTAAAACCTAACGTTTATGCTGTTACGACCACCGCCACACCGGAAGCGACATTTTTTAAAATTAAGGCTAGAATAGGAGAGGATAACTTTAAAACTATCAGCGAAAAAAGTGTAGAAAAGTGCCTAGTTGAAGGGGAAGATATTAATGTTTTTAGCCAATTTTTCGATATTTGTCGTATGAAAGATCGAACTTTAAAACCATACTGATCTTAGTAAAATCCGTCGCGTCTATTGAAAGTTTAAGGCAGTCATGCAAACAGACATAATACATACATTTATATATTGGTAACTAAATATTTTCAACCCAAACTGATGAAAAAGCTTGCCCTATCTCTGAATACCCTTTACGTAAAATTTAAAATATTTAGACCAGAAATTGTCTGAGTAATTTGCAAGAGACCACAGAGGTAATTTTTTTTAACTTTGACTTCTATTATGACCCCTTCACATTTATTGTTTTGGGCTCAAATCAAGTTATTAAGTTAGATCCATGTCCAAGGAATCTATATCTAAAATTTCAAGTGCGTAGACCCAAAATTGTTGGAGGAGTTTGGTAGAGTTCTCAAAAGTCAAATCGTTGAACTTTGACCCCTTAATCGCCAAATTTCTAGCCAAAAATGGATCACATCGATTTTACCAAATCTCAGTACCCTGTATATCAAATTTAAAGTCTGTAGACTAAAAATTGACAGAGTTATTGCATAGGGAAATGTACATAGGCACAAAGACACACGCACAGAGACACGTTCATTTCATAGATATATAGGTATATAGATAGATTATGTTGCGTGTTGTTTTGTTCCGCCTGAAATGTTGAAACGGTGTCTGAAGACGATTCCGAACAAAGGAACCAACCAACGTCAAGAAAACTCCAGCTGAAAAACCACCATGATGAGGACTTACCATGAGAGAAGAAAGGAACCAGCCGCACTCAAAATGCATTTACTCTTCAATGTCAACCGACTGATCTTCATATTCCTATAGACTAGCCCATCGTGTCACAGTCTGGTACCACTTCCAAGACATTTACGTAACACGCGAGATGGCCATGCTATTGACCGGCGCATAGTGTTACATATATATATAAAAGTGAGATCTATATGTGAGGAAATTCTCAACTATATACTCAACGAATTTTTCATCTAGAGACTTGAAATTTTGTATATAGAGTATCCACATATGACAAACTTTTTAATCCGTTTTCATCCAGACAAAGGGGCTTCTAAAAGATTAAAATTGCAAAATATGTACGGGGAGCCATGTTTGTCTGTTTTCAACTGTTTCACGAATGCGCATACGTTAATTGTTCACATGACAGATTCCTTATCTTACGAGTAAGTAGGTTTAAAAAACTTTTTCAAGATCGTGTCAAGCTGATTTAATGTTTATAGTACTTGGTGAATTGTCTTTAGATTTTGAGTTCGATATCAGCTCGCATATTTTTAGTCGCGTGCAAGCGACTCTATAAGTCACTCTGTCGGTCGGTCGGTCGGGTGGTCTGTCGGTAACATTTTCTGCTTGGCCTTTTTGGTTAAGATCAAAGGTCTGTTCTTAATAGAGGCTGTTCTTAGCTTTTCTTGGCTCGGTGGGGGAGCAAATAAATACCCTTTTCTTGGCCTTTTGGCCAAGATCAAAGTGAAAAAAAAAAAAAATGCACACACAACATACAGAAATGAATATACAAATTGTACATAGTTAAATTTTACATTGAACGCTGGGGTTATTAGTTAGATTAGGATCCACAGAGTGATTGAGGTATTTTGGTAAATGTTGCCAGTCAAGAGTAAGACTTCAAAGTCTCATCTGTTACATAGTCAAAAAGACCCTGTACCCTCCCCCTCCCAATTTCTTGTAGGGCCTTGTGCCTAATTTTGTTGAATTGAATTTTTTGTACGTTTTTTATGTTCAATTTTTTCTTTCTCAATAAAATATATAAACAAGATCAAAGTGTAGTATCTGTTCCGGCAGATACTGCACTTGAGATAATTTGTACCAGTCAATGGAGGGGAAACCCTCTATACTGGGACAATTATTATTTTTGGTAACCAGAGTGACCCCTTTTAGGGGAGCTGGTTTTTACCTCACATTAAAAACGGCCTTGTGCCTAATTTGCTCAGTGGGGGAGCAAATAAATACCATCTATTCCGGCAGATACTGCAAGCTATGACTAGCAAAGACCGGATGTGGGGGCAACCCCACATGCCTGACCTTTAACCAGCTCCCATTTCCCACCTCTCGGGAGCTGGTCCCCTTTTTCCCTTCCCCCTCCCTTCACTCCTCACATTAAAAATTGGCTTTGTGCCTAATTTGCTCGGTGGGGGAGCAAATAAATACCATCTATTCCGACAGATACTGCAAGCAAAGACAATATGTGGAAGAAACCCCTAAATGTAAGAGCAACCCTTCATATCAATTGTCACTATCCAGCTCCCCTACTCTCCGGGGAGTTGGCCCCTATTATCCCTTCACTCCTCACATTAAAAATCGGCCTTGTGCCTTATTTGCTCGGTTGGGGAGCAAATAAATACAGCTTTTCTTGGCATTCTGGCCAAGATCAAAGTGTAGTATCTGTCCCGGCAGATACTGCAAGCAAAGACCATATGTGAAGGGAAACTCCAGATATAAGACCTTGGTAAATGTAGGGGCAACCCTTCATACCAGTTGTCAATATCCAGCTCCCCTACTCCCCGGGGAGTTGGCCCCCATTTCCCCTTCACTCCTCACATTAAAAATCGGCCTTGTGCCTAATTTGTTCGGTGGGGGAGACAAATAAATACCTCGGTGGGGGGGAGTAAATAAATACTCTTTTCTTGGCCTTTTGTGCCAAGATCAAAGTGTAGTATCTGTTCTTACTGCATGCTGTACTTATGTTTTTAACTTTGTGATATAAACTGGGGGATCACTTTTCTGTATTAATTTTATGTAAAGTGATCACCCATTTTACAACCAGTCAGTCTCAAAGTCATTCAAGTCATTCTCCAGATCATTCAAGTTGTTTTTGAAGGATTCCACTTATTTTTCTAAGCATTCAAGTAATTTTTAAGGTCATTCAATTCATCCTTAAGTTCAGTAAAGTCATTCTAAGTCATTTACTTTTTATTTATTTAAGTCATTTCAGTCCATTTTTCGGTCATTTTAGTTTATCTTTAAGAATTTCATGTCAATCCTATATTCAAGCATTCGTTCATTACACGAGAGCACGCGATTAATGGCTATCGGCCTTGTTTTTTTTACTTAGAAGTTTACTGTGTAGATAAACCATAATACTAGCATGCACATGTGTCATTATCTGTAAGAATCTTAACATAATATCGTATTTAAATATTTCCCATCTGTAAAGACGAAGAGAACAAATGTGGTGTCAACCAAATTACTGATGCGCTTCTCGATTTCAACATATACTTTAATATTGCAGATTATCCATCTCAAATATTACTTTATTAAATATCTAGCAAGGCTACTTGGAATTTCCCGGAATAATAATGTAATATATTTCTATTAGAACTCATATTTATCTACCTATCGTTATTATTCTCTTTTTCTCTCTCACGCTTGCCCCCCTTCTCCTTTTCTAAAACCTTTTTTCTTTGCCATATCATTTATATTACCTTTTATAAAACAGATCCTTCTACAAGTGATTCTGTAGTTTCAGTCTAAATTATTACATGGTATAAAAAACGGTAGTGACTTAATCCATAGTACCAAAATCATTCATTTTGAACGAACCCCAGTCATATCAGTGAATATAAATACTTTAAGGGATTAGAGCGTCGAAATTTAGCACAGCTGACCCTCAGAAAAAAATGTTTTTTCTTTATTTATATATTATTCATCCAGAGCAATGCTGATCAATAATGTACTAAGTCTGTGGGTCTTTGTTTTCTAGTTTTGACATTATGTCAGCGTAATTAATATATTGACAGAAAGCTGCTTTGTAATATAATAAATTTCATGTGAAAATAGTCAGAATTTTCTTTTGAAATCTATACATAATAACACTAAAACTCGGCCCAGTAAACCCTGAAAATGTGTATACTTTTACACACCGACAAAACGTGAGCATTTGTTTTTTTTTCTTTTTGATGAACATACACATATACAGATAGACAGATGTCATTTATATAATAAATGATGCCTTCAAGTCTGCATTGGGAAAAGCAAAAACATAAAATAAATCCTTATCTGTAATCTGATCATCTGCAAAACTTTTGGAGGAATAAACGTACGTTTTCATGAAAGTTGCTTCGGACAAATCATGAAACCACTTGTAATCAGTTAAAAAGAAGGATAATTATATACTAACGAAAAAAGAAAGAGGAAGGTAGACTTATTTTTATTATTTCCAAACAAATTAGTGTCTAAAATGACACTGACAGTTCAGAGAGAAAAATAATCGAACCAACAGTCGAAATAAAAGCAGGAGACTGACTGTCGTCATCAACACGAAAACAGTAAATGTTTTGTTATGTGTTTTTATATAAAAATAAATGAAAATAAAAATATCGGGAAAAGCAATAAGAAAAAAGGACCTTACACTTTAACTAGCAGGGAGACCCGGTATTGAATAGGGCTGAACGATGATAAACGAGTGTTTTCAATCGAATCAATTGTCTGCTTTAGTAGGGACCCCATCGCAGCGCACCGAGAACAAGCTTCACATCCCAGTAATGCCTACAATGAATGCTCCTTCAGTATTTTACGATACCCATCATAGGGGTGCCTGCGCGTGAAATTTTTGTAGTAGATGTGCGAAATCCAACCAAACTTCTCCTGAGTCGACATTGTTAAATGCCAGTTGCAAGTAAAATAAAACAATGGCCCTTGTAATGTAGATACATAATAAATTCGATAGGCATATATATCCTAGAGCTATTTTAATATTGAGTAAGATGATTGATAATTTGTAATTAAAAATTAAAAATCGGTTTCACATAGAAGAACAAACAAAATCAATAAATTGTACGATCCTTTCGGAAACGATGTTTCTATTGAGATAGACAATGAGTCTTGGACAATAATTTTATCATTTAGTTTTTTGAAACAAAATCTCCTCATCAGCAAAAATATTGGGTGTTTTTTTAACACCAAAAATAAAACTAGCATTTTTAAAAAATAAGGCAGATGTATCTTTTAATGGTTCGTCTTTTAAAGCTAGTAAGTATCAGCGTTAGTGCATTCATTGGGATGTTAAATGTAGTTTATGAATGCTTGAAACTCTCAATGAAAACATCATTTCCGAAACGATCGTACAATTTATTAATTTTGTTTGTTCTTCCTTGTGAAACCGATTTTTAATGTTTAATTTTAATTAAAAATTATCAATAACCTTACTCAATATATATATATATATATATATATATATATATATATATATATATATATATATTGTATTGGTAGTAATTATTTGTTTGTTTAAAACAAAATATATAAGTGTGTCACCCAAAAGAGTGCTCAATGTTTAGGCAGAGCCAAAATAAGTGAAGTTAGTTTACAAACAAATGGCTACACATAAGCATACATGTTTCAGCGAAAACCCAGTAAGGGAATCGCTTCGTCAGGCCAAGGACAACTGAGTTCTAAATTTTAGCATTGAATGTATGTGCTAACTAGCAAGATTTATAGACTACATAAAAAATGTCATTTTATTAAATACGCTTCTCTTAAGCCATTCATTGAAACTCCATGGAATAAAAAAATTGTTCCCTTGGTCGAAAAAAAATCTTTGTAAAAATTTAATTTACAGAATTTATATCCAATTGTTCTTTATTTCAATCTCCCGACTATGTAGTAGATGGATGTTGGTTCGATTCCTTGTTGGGGATATTGCAGCACTGATGAGCTATGATACAACGAAATAGTCTATATGGGGATTGCTATACACACACATACATGCACACACACACACACGCACACACCCATATATATATATACACTTCCTGTGAAAATATTTTTTATGCCATCGGAAGAGCTGGTTTTGGTCGGTCTCGGTGGAAGGAGTGCCGTCTAGGGAACCCAAACAAACAAATTAGCTATAGTTCTTTTTTTCTAATAGAAAGGATTTTTAAAACATATTCCTGCTGAAAAGCGATTCAAATGTAATTCTGACATTTACATTTCTCATCCAGACAATGACGCAGGAGTGGTTATTCTCGACAACCAAGAATATGTTGCAAAAATGCTTTCTATTTTAAACAACAATAGCAAATTTGTTTGTATGGCTTCCCTGGACGACACTCCTTCCACTGAGGCTAAACTCCAAAACAAGCTTCTTCCATGGAATAAATGTAAGTTTTTGTCGAAGAAGGTATATAATACTAATTGGCCGGTAGGCTCACAATATCCCAGAATATATATATATATATACATATATATATATATATATATATATATATATTCATATTCATGCCTGTTTGTTTGTTTATTTATCTGCTTGTTCACAATTTGATTAATATATACAAAGTTTCCTTACTCAACTCTTTCATTTATTTCTATATAATATCGTTCTTGCAAACTAGATACAATAAAGCGATCACCTCATTTGCATATTACATAAGGAAAATCGATTTTATTAAATAGCGGTATCACAGTTAATGTTTCTAGCGAAAGAAGGGTTATAAATGTTCTATTTAAAATTGTTATTTAATAAATGTTTAACAATAATTATATTGATAACATATTTAATTAAATTTATTTGAAATTATTATTCCAACATTGATTTTTTAAAATCTTTATTTTAGAGTTATTTGCCCCTCGGAACATAAAGAAACAACAAACTACCACGAAATAATGGTAATCTCAATAAATTTCTAGCTTTAAAAAATAATTCCGAGTAAAATGTTTGGCTTTTATTGTTTTTTTAATATAAAAAACACTAATAACTGAAGATTGCATGTGTTTGTTTTTTATTATTCTATAAACGGATATATCATACATTTTTTACGATGTGACCCACTTAAAAAATAAAAATCTATTTTTTCGCCTAATACGTTTAAATAGCCTTTATAAATAATATGAAAGAATTTTTGTAAAGAATAAAAATAACATTTTAGAACAGGGGATCACTTTTCAATATTAATTTAACGTAAAATGAGCATCCACTTTTTGGCCATCAAGCGTTTAACAAGACGTGTCACTTCTAGCATATTTTCAAGTGGCGATCGAGGGGGGGACAAAACATGACAAATACATTTTTTTTTTTTTTATTGCTGGTCGCGGGAATTACATTTACAACATTAAATAACGATGAATTTAATTAATTTTTATGAGACTACTCTAACAATTTAATAAACAAAACAAACCCGAAAATATGACAAATTACATGGGGGGCATTACAACGACGAAAAATTTCATTTAATTGTTTTTGGAATTAATTTTTGCGAGATCTTTATTTTTTTAGGGCTTCTGCCTACTTGGTTATTATTATTATTTTTTTGCGATAGCACGGCATTCGCTGCTATTTTTACTGAAAATAAGGTGTTATGATTTAGTTTTAATTATTTATTTTAGGGGGATCCAGTGCTCAATATCCGGAAAATAATTTCATCTCTTTTTAGCCTTTCTGCCAAAATATCTGGTAGAGAGAGTATCAGGTCCTTATTCTGGGGGGAGAGACGATTACATGTACATGTTTTAATCCGTTTATTTATTTTTGGAATTGTTGTGTGTGTATCCATGTTTCCCATGATGAAAATGATTAGCATAGCAGGGGTGTTCCAAACGAAACTTCATGTCAACCCAGGCAACGCCGGTTACCCATGATAGTATATATATGTAGGTATTTCATTTTTATAATTTGAAAATGATAATTTTCAAATATAGAACTTTTTTATTGTTTGTTTACAAAGAATACAGTTTAATGAATATATTTCCTTAACCCATGAGTTACCGGTATTTATTCATCTCCCCCGAGGAAAAAACATTAGCAAATGTTATAATTGGTTTACACCCTATTTGCTAAACGCAATAAACATGAAAAATAAAAGTTTTTAAAGTTTTTAAATCATTTTAGCTACATAGGGAAATGAGATATTGAGACAAAAAATGATATTGAACTTCAAATCCAAAATGCTTGCTAAAATGCATTTCCTAATTCTGAGGAATATATATATATATATATATATATATATATATATATAATATTTATTATGACACTATATATACATATTTCAAGGTCGTACCATTGGTTTCGATACACCGAAAACAGTAATAATATACTGTGGAAAATCGGTATTATCTCTTCGGCGACAAAGAAAAATCTGGAACTAATGCAAAATGAACGAACATAGAAGAAACGCTAGACGAGCGTTTAAGACTCAGAATTTCACATTTAAAAAATATCGTTTTAAAACCGACGCCAACAGATTATGATTATAGAAGAAACTAAGGAAGAAAGTGTGTGTGTGTGTGTGTGTGCTCGTGCGTACGTGCGTGTGTGCGTGCGTGTGTGTGTGTGTGTGTGTGTGTGTGTGTGTGCATGCATAGCGGGTGCTATGGAAAACTCTCTAAAAAATATAAAAGTCCTGTTAAAGCCATATCAATAAATAAAAGAAGGACAGTTAACGATAATAAATAATGAAAAAGGCATGAATATATTAATATGATTTTAAAATTTTAAATCATTTAAATTAATTAAATTAAATAAAATAAGGATAAAGATAAATAAGGTAAATTTAATAAATAAATAAAAAATAAGAACTTTAAAAGAATTTTTAATTTTTAAAAAAATATTAATATGTTAATTATGAGAGAATAATAGTGAATGGAGAAATTTAAGATAATTAAAATAATTAAAGGAAATTAATCAATATTAAAAGACTTAACAACTATCAGATGCGAAGGTTGTGGGGGGGGAGGGGGATAGTTTCTCTATAAAGGTTATATTTATTATTGGGGGATTTTTATGGTAAAGTTAAGGATATTAGGTGGTGAGAAAGGTTGAGATATGAGTAGAAGAGAGAGTTGGTTTGGAGTTTAGAATGAGAGGTGAATGTGGAATTTAGGTGTCTCTGCGTGAATAGGGTGTCTTGGTGTAAATAGGGTGTGTGATAGTAAGGAGGTAAGGTGGCGAGGAATGTTGAGGTATGATTAGAAGAGAGATGGTTTGAGGTTTAGAGTGAGAGGTGAATGTGGTATTAAGGTGTCTATGTGTGAATTAGGAGTCTTTGTGTAAATGGGGTGAGAATCGGTTGTTATGCTGTTGTTAGGCCATTTGGCGAGGAGGAATTTTCTTTTGTGGGGACATTGTCTGAAGATTTCGTTTTTAATATTCATACAGGCTATGGATGGGTTATTGATAGCCTGAAGGATCCTAAATTTTTCAGTAGTGCAAAGTGAGCAAGTCTTGGAGGTTGGGTCGTAAGATTTTTTAATATCCATGATCGACCATTTTTATATATATATATATATATATATATATATATATATATATATAGGAAATTTATTACTGTGAGTCAAGAATGAGTTTACATATTGTTTTAGCTAGAGGAAGATCCTCAAAAAGAGGAAAAAACAAACTAGCATCGTCAGAATTCATAGATGGACTAAGTTATAATATCTAATAAGAATGGGAAAATCGTAGATGACGAGGAGTTAGAAAAGTAGGGGGAGTGGAAGGGAGAGGACGTTGGAATTTAGAGTAGTAGCAGTGTATATAATAAGAGGTGGGTTTATAATTAAATATTAATTATGTGTAAATTCTTGTATACGTTTTTTTTTAGTTTATAATGGTTTAAAATTAAAAGACGCTATTCTTATTTATAACGGCATGAGTAACAGTTAATTTAAAGGATCATCATGGCAACAGGTTGGAAAGTTAATGTTAACATTAACTCTCCAACCTGTTGCCATGGTAATCCTTTAATATATATATATATATATATATATATATTGAGTATAAAGATTAATAATTGTAAATTATTAATCAGTTTCAAAAAGATGAGTAAACAAAATCTAATTGAGTGTACGATCGTTTCGGAAACGATAATTATTTTATTACAATTAAAAAAACCACATCGACCGAAAAATAGTTCCTTTTGCCAACAGTCCCATACATTCGTAATTTGGAAATATATATTTTTTAAATGAGTGTCAGTATTTTCGGGAATAGGTATCATTTAAAATAATTATAGTTTTAAGTATTGACTATCAAATAGACAGCTGTAGGTTTGAAGCTTAGTTAGGGATAAGTTCTAGTCTAGTCAAACTGTGATGTAGCAAAACAGTCTGTCTGCCTGTCTGTCTGTCTGTCTCTCTCTCTCTCTCTCTCTCTATATATATATATATATATATATATATATATAAGAGAGAGAGAAAGAAATAGATACAGGCATATATTGATCGTAGACTAAAACATTCAGCAAGCAAGGAAAATACACGATTAGAATAAATTAGACTGTATGACCTTAGTCTGAACTGTCCATCATGGTAAAGTGTATAACGGAGGTATACTTATAAAAATGTTTAACAATTTGGATATCCTTAGCAAAACGACGTAATGTTTTCATTGTTCAACCATCCTTTGTCTTTTGTGTTCTAACCCCGAATTTGACATCTTACGCAAGGATAATTGAAAAACCTAACTGGCCAAAAAATTGAATTATTCATTTCTTGATAAAAGTCGAACTCAAAGGTATATTAAATTATCAGCGTATTAATTCGGCGTTATTAAGCTAATTTCATAGCTTTCTTGCCACGTCGC
Organism: Euprymna scolopes; assembly: GCF_053919585.1. Classification (NCBI taxonomy): domain Eukaryota; kingdom Metazoa; phylum Mollusca; class Cephalopoda; order Sepiida; family Sepiolidae; genus Euprymna; species Euprymna scolopes. The sequence goes on from NC_136513.1 coordinate 97,956,199, forward strand.
AGTGTTTCATCATAGATTTGTTGTTTGCATGGACGTGGCTTTCAGACAACAAATAAGTACCGCACAGTTTACCACGTCTCAGCTCCTGCTCCGTGATTTATTATTTCTTCGAGAACAGTATTCCAAATCATAGAAATTATGTATGCAACAACCGTAAAACTATATGCTTCACTGGAAAGTCGTTGAAATATACATGTGTTTTGTCGATATATTATTGATATGGAATTATGAATAAATATTAATTGAGCTGAAACTCTAAAAGTTGAGTTAGAATATATCCTTATCTATATCTATTATTCTAGCTAAAAAATAATGTCGTTTTTTAACACGAAGTTGAACGTTAAAATACATTATTTTTTCTGCAACCTCATATATATATTTATATATATATATATATATATATATATATATATAATATAAAGCTGAACGTCTGTGTGTGTGTGTGTGTCTGGTCACGAATAGGTTCCTATATGGTTGACTATTTAAAAAAAAACTGATTATATAATGATAGAAGATGTATCGAGGATCAGGAATGGGTATGGCTGATCCGGCAGAACATTGGTTCATAAAAATTGTGGGGTCTGCGTTCGCGCCTGCTCATAAAGTATGGAAATAAAAAATTAAAAAATTAAAAAACCGTTTACAAGTGTTTTTGATATAGATGTACATAAGAATACTTGGATAAGTATTTTTCAAGTTAAATCGGGATGGTATAATAAAATTGTGGGGTCTGCGTTCGCGCCTGTACTCCATGGAAATATGGCACAAACTTTAACAAATACTTTTCATATCTATTTTGTTTCAGTTTTAAGAAATATAGTATAATAAAATTATTGGGTGTTCGTTCGCACATGACCTCCATAGAATGTAAACATGTCACAAAGTTTAACAAGAGTTTTTAAAATGGATGAGGGTCCCCATTAACATCTTTACTTTAATCTTAATTCACTTTGGCTTTTACTTATTTTTTGAGTTGAATCATATTGTGTTGAATAAATTCACCTCATAAATTCACGTTCTTATTAAAGTTAAAGCCCCCCCCCAAATAGTCGCAACTTTGGACAATTCTCGACACAAATATTTAGCATAACTCTATTTTTTCCTTCTTCTGTTTCACGTGGCACTCTTTCGAAAATTGATAAATAATAAAAAATAAGAACGTTACTTGTTATCGTTTTAAAAGAAGGAACAAACCCTGCTCACATGATTACGTGTCTTTTTAAAAACATTTACATAACTTTTTTATTTTTATTTATATATCTGTTTAAGCTTTTTTTCGTCAGTGTACTAGAAGGAAATCAGATGATTACAACCTTTTCAGTCTGTTCTTTACATTAAAATAGTACAACCTTGAATCCGACGGCGCAATACTACACCGTTTAATACTGTAAAACTGAAATGAAGTTTGAAAAGGGCGCAATTTTCTTCTTATTCAAGTCTCGTGGTTTAATTTTAAATTCTGAAAAAAAAAACAACATATAGAGGCATGTATTCGATTTAAGAATTTAATTCTTGACAAAGGAATATATAGAAAGGGTTATTTTAATTTCCTTAATCCATGGATTTTCAACAATGTGTCATATCATCAGAGGAAATGAAATGCAGTTAGCAAAATGTTCAGCTGCGAATCGACGCTATTTTGCTTTTCAGCACAATTATTGAAAATAGTTTTTGGGTGGATGTGGATAATTGTATGGAGAAAACTATACAAAAAGAGAAGTTGATACAACCTGGGTAGTCCATTATCGGAACGAGTCCAATGTCATTCGGGATTACAAATCCAGGTGGGTAGAAAATAGGCCCATGGGAGAAAGTGATATTTCGATATAGCGAAAGCGTACTGCTCAATCCTGATATTTCGAAAAGTATACCGGGCTGTCTTATTCGTTGTTGCGTTGATTGTGTGATATTTGCATTGGTCCAAATGTTTTCTCGGTGTTGACAGAGTATATCCGAAATTGGGTGGATATACCATTCTATTGTAATTATCCTCATATATATATATATATATATATATATATATATATATATATATATATATATATATATATAAAACCCAGTGTGGGTTTCGGTCGGGTCGCGGCACCATTGACATGATATTTTCCTTACGCCAGGTGGCAGAAAAGGTTCGTGAGAAAAATCAGGAATTATATATGGTGTTTGTTGACCTGACGAAGGCCTTCGACATTGTGAATCGCGATGCTCTTTGGCAAGTTTTAAGAAGGCTTGGTATTCCAGAAAACATGCTGAACGTGATCATTTCCTTTCACGAGGGGATGAAGGCCATTGTTGTATCAGATGATATGATGTCTGATCCATTTGATGTTACGAATGGGACCAAACAGGGATGTGTAATGGCGCCAGTCCTCTTTGCGCTCTTCTTTTCACTAATGCAGAAACATGCATTTGATGATTTGGATACTGGTGTCAAGTTTTAATTTCGGTCATCCAGTGGCTTATTTAACCATTAATGGTTTAAGGCTAAGACTCTTCTTCACACCGAAATTATTCGCGACTTGCTCTTCGCTGACGATGCCGCACTAGTAGCCACATCGTTTGAGGAAGCCCAGGTTCTTCTTGATCGATTTTCAGCCGCGTGCAAGGCCTTTGGCCTGACAATTAGCATAAGGAAGACTGAGGTAGTGAATCAGCCACACCTTACTCCAAAACAAGTTGAAGGCGTAAAGCAAAATCCACCAGAGTATAGATTTCCTGTGCGCAAGGCGAAAGTCGACGGTCATGATATCAATTATGTCAAGTCCTTTCCTTACCTTGCTAGCAAGGTGAACCAGGGCAGTTCTCTTGATGATGAAATTGTCAACAGGATTGCTAAGGCCACTTCTGCCTTTGGAAATCTTCGCCATCGCTTGTTGAACGAAAGGGGTATTCGACTAGACACAAAAATCCTTGTCTACCGTGCTGTTGTTCTTTCCATTCTTCTTTATGGATCTGAGTCATGGACTCCGTACAGACATCACATTAATCAGCTGGACGTTTTCCACAAAAGCTGTCTACGCTCCATATGTGGTCTTAGCCTCCGCGATAAGGTATCAAATGCCGAATTATTCACAAAATGCAAAATATGTGGCATTGAATCATTCCTTATTCAATCGCAATTGCGGTGGGCTGGTCATGTATTGAGGATGCCCGATGACAGAATTCCAAAAATTGCGATGTACAGTCAATTTGAGGGCGGTAAAAGAATTGTCGGACGTCCTTGGCTTAGGTACAAGGACAAGTTGAAGAGTAACTTGTCTGCAGTGAACATACCATACAGGAGTCTTGAAGATGAGGTGAATGACCGAAAAGGATGGATATCAAGGTGTTTTGAAGGTCCCCAGAGATTCAATGTGGAAGCTTAAGGCAACTGAAAGAAAACAGAGTAAGAGAAAAACGACCAGCAGCCGCGGCAATATATGCAGCGTTAACTCCACATTCATGTTCTATTTGTGGCCTTGTTTGCAAGTCCCTTGCTGGACTAAAAAATCATCAGAGGCAAAAGCATAAATGAGTTTTAGAAATACGGGTTGTCCGAACCTCATACGTCGAAAGCGACGGGAGAGTTCATCATATATATATATATATATATATATATATATATATATATATATATATATATATATATATATATATATATATAATGAGTTATAATAAAAAAGCGAGAGTTCTTGCTTTAAAGAATATTATGATTAAAACGATCAACAGACTAAGACAAAAATTTACTAGTAAATTTGGCGAAGTGTGAGCTTTAAAATAACTTTGAATTTATTTCATCCCCATCAGGGCTTAATTTTTACTTAAGATCATTGACCCATTTCTGCTGTCATCTAGTTAAATTAAAAGGCCGCTTTTAAGAAAGAGTTACTGTTATCGCAATGTCGGCACCGATAATTGATACAGAAATGTGCGATTTGGCACGCCCAGTGTAAGGTCAAGAGCGAAAGGAGCTTTCTATCATGTCTGAAAGTGATACAATTTTCAGCGAACAAGATAGGAGATGCGCCACTGTACAACTCATGCTCTTTACCGATCCAAGTTATTACAACAGAACCATTCCTAGCACCCTCAAAATGTACATCCTCGGGGTCCAACGATCGAGGGCACAACTCAACGAAGTTTCTGGCCATAGTTATGGTCTTTGGTGTGGTTTCAAATGAGGGTCACATATTACAACCTCACATCTTCGAAGTCGGCTTGAAAGTCAACACCAAAGTGTACCTGGATGTGCTGAAGAGTGTAGCGATAACCATAAACAATTATGCGGGTTCTGGCAGACCCTGGCACGCCCAGTGTAAGGTCAAGAGCGAAAGGAGCTTTCTATCATGTCTGAAAGTGATACAATTTTCAGCGAACAAGATAGGAGACTAGGAGACACATTGAATCTCTGGGGACCTTCAAAACACCTTGATATCCATCCTTTTCGGTCATTCACCTCATCTTCAAGACTCCTGTATGGTATGTTCACTGCAGACAAGTTACTCTTCAACTTGTCCTTGTACCTAAGCCAAGGACGTCCGACAATTCTTTTACCGCCCTCAAATTGACTGTACATCGCAATTTTTGGAATTCTGTCATCGGGCATCCTCAATACATGACCAGCCCACCGTTGTGGCAGCAAGACAAGGCGCCGGGCCACAAGTTCAAAGAGACCCGTGCTTGGATTAAGAAGGAGTGCTACAACTTTGTACACTTCTCTAACTGGTGCAAGTTGCCCCGCCAACCTGCACCTGCTAGACTACTTCCTTTGGAGATACATCGAGAACATAACAAACATGAGCTCCCACAAGACCACAGCTAGTATGATCACCGGCATTCGCCGAGTATTCGCCGGGCTCCCGCCGGCAATTGTCGAAACGGCATCTTCCTCTTTACGGACACATATCATAGCGGTGATTGAGACTGAAAGCGCCTACACTGAATTGATATCAAATTTACTATATAAGAAAATTTTCTGAATAGATGTTTTTCAATAAAGTTTTATTGTCGTGTGTTTATAGAGGAAAGGTTGATGTCAGTGTAGTTGTCTTTTCTTTTGGAAGAGGAATTAATCGTTCTACTTTGTATGAAAGCGTATTTTACGACCGGGCAATGACAGGAAGCTTGCTATTACACACACACACACATACATACATACATATATATATATATATATATATATATATATATATATATATATATATAACAGGAAGCTTGCTATCTCACACACACACACTCACACACACACACACACACATATATATATATATATATATATATATATATATATATATATATATATATATATATGCGGAGGTGTAATTCCTGAAACCTTATACATTAAAAGCGTCATAGATTAAAAGCGTTATACATTAGAATTCATAATCTTACTATAAATAATATTGCATTCGCGAAAAGCAGAAATGTGTTAAAATGTCTCGCATAGCGCGTAATGGAGGGACTTTGACAATAGTGCCCACGAACTTGCTGATTTTAATACTCGAATTTTTAATCGACCTATATTTTATTCAACTTCTCCTCGACTTTATAGATTTTAACTTATCATCACCTAACGCGGTTTAATGTGTATTTTAGTTTTCATTTATAATTTCCATTTTCGCTCCTTCTCACTTTTACTTCCTCAACACCTGAAGATGATTCGTGGACAGATCAAAAGCTCTCGTAACTGTTAGAATTATGGAACTTTCATCAATATTATCAATTTTGATATAAAAAAAAAAATTATATGGAAAATCGAAAAAATAAAAAAGTATCATGAAGCTAAGCATCTCCTACACTGAATATTCGGCGTTTCATTCACTCTAGGATTCCTCAGCCTGAGAAATCCTAGAGTGGATGAAACGCAGAATATTCAGTGTAGATTAATCGCCATATATAGTTTATAAATTACTAACTAGCTCTACCTACGTATTGAGCACTTTTGAAGTAAATACTTAAAGTTTACGCATAAATCTATACTTTCGTGTATTAATTTTATGTAAGTAAATGAAGTAGTTATGTATATATATATATATATATATATATATATACGTGTTGCTTACAATAAGTTTGCAGACGTTTTTGTACAAAAACTTAAAATTGTCGTAAACTCTTGAAAATTCAGTACGTTATTGCTATACGTCTCATGAGATAAATTACCAATTCTTATGATTTAAGGTTCAAATGAACAGCTAAAGCAGGATTTGGGATACATCCTACTAAAGCCTGATTGTTATAGCTGGTGAATTTAAAAATTTCAAAGCGAAGAAACTTTAGAAGAACGATATGCAATAAACTTCTATTTTAAACTGTGAATAAAGAGTTATAGAAACATGGAACGCTTCAGCACAATCTTACATGAATCGAGCCTCAGTTTTTGAGTCATATAAGAGATTCAAGGAAAGCAAGGTGTCTGTGAGAAATTACGAGAGGTGTGGGAAGAGTCAGAACCATAGAGTTAATTGGTCAAATATATAATTTCATGGATAAGGATCGTTGTGTGTGCTCGTATGTCTATAGCGAACACAAGTGAACAGTTTGATGCCAGTGTGTGAACTATACACACATTTTTTTGCGAAGAAATGCGGAAGATTTGCACGAAGTTTGTCTCATCTCTATCTTTTTCACATACTATGAGACAGTTCCTCACCCTGTATATAGTGGTCCTGGATATGACCTTAAACTATATCCGATGGTGAGGGCTCCAGCTTGCAGGCCTTAGGGAGTGTGGAGCCACCCTTTAATTGCCATTGCTCCCAGGTCCACTATTACCCTGAGTGGTAGCACCTGTTAGGGTCCCAACTATGGGTTAAATAGAATACGACTTAAAAAACAAATATACTATAGTAAAAAAATCGTTCTCCAAAATCACCAGATTCGGCATTAAATAACCTGAAAAGGGTTGATATGCCGTAAAACAAAACAACCAACCAACCAACCAACTTATATATAGTCCAGGCCTGTCTTCCTGTAACTTTCGGTTATTCCCTAATCTCAAGAAATACCTTAGATGCTGTCGTTATGAGAAAATTGAAGAGATCAAAGTTTCTTCGGCGAGTTCATTGACACACTCACACCAAAGGACATCCATGGTGAGTTTCAGACGTTGTTTGAGAGTAATTAAAAGAAAACCAGTTTCATGTGTTTACTATCAATGAAAACTATCATACAAAAACGCCTGGAAACGTATTGAAGGTATTACGTATTAAAAAAAATGATAATAGTCGTAGTTTTATAAGGTGGCAGTATTAAACTTGGGAAATTACGTATTGTTAAATGTTTTTAAAAAACGTAATTACACTAATTTAATACGTCCAGCAGACAAACTACGAATAGTGCATGAGTTACAAAAATTTTAATATAAAAACATTACTCATGTAAAATATATCTATCGATTAAATCTGAACATGATAGGGTAATAATTTATTTTTACATTAATTAAACGTGAATAATTGTATTTGGGAATCACAGGTTACAATATATTACATTTTGGAATTAACATCCCGAATTGAGGGTGTGGTGCTTACATTTTTCAAGTGTTGGTCTAAAATTTTTAAAGTGTTTATCTAAAATTTTTAAAGTGTTAATCTAAGTGCAACATTTAAACATGTTAAATATGAATATGTATTTAAATTTAAAATAAATACGAAACAATGGAAGGAAAGAGAATATAAAATATTATTTTAAAATACCAACATTTACAATCGTAAATTAAAACAAAAAAGAATTAAATCGTTAAATATTATTTTAATATTCATAAAATTAATTGAAATAATATAATTATTATATGATTACTTGACGTTTAAACACAAATAAAAGTGGAATAAGTATTTATGCAAGTTTAATTTACCATTGTACCAAACAATATAAATAAGTTGGAAAATGATTATTAATACTTGATTGAAGAATATAAAAATAGTTCAATTAGAAGAAAGCGTTAGTTTTTTAAGTAATATTTTCGAAATTATTAATATACAAAAAAAAAAAATGAAAAATAGTAGGAGTAATAAAGCAAATAAGATTTAATAATAAGCTGACAAGGGTGTGCATATATAATTGAGCAAACTAAAATGTAAATTAATTTTTATATACTAATAGATATTAATTAAAATAAAATAAATGTATAAAAACATTTAACTAAACATTCAAATCAATATATAATAGATTGAAATAAAATATTTGCCGATAATAATTAATAATATGACTGTTAAAGGATTACAAATAATTTTATTATTACTTTAAAATTCATGGATTAAATTTAAAATAAATTATTTGATATAATTTTGATATATTACAGTACAACTAAAAATGATAAAATTGGGATATATTTGAATTCAATAAATCAGAGTAGATGAATAATTATGAAATGATAACTACCAATCATTTTTCTCCACGTTAAAAAACGGCCCCGGTGTCTAACTCTGTCCCGTGGGGAGGCATATTAAATAGGTACAATCATACCAGCAAATGGTTCATTAGAATATTATAATTAGATTTATATAATTGATAAATTAAATTCATGAATATATATCATTTTATACTGAAATTTTTAAAAGGTAAATATTTAATTTGATTTATAAATACTATATTATAAAACAACAATAAACCTAGATAAAGATTTATTTATAATGAAAAATCGTTAACTATAACTAGGTTTTGATTAATGAAAACAACTCATTTAAATTCAAAAGATACTTTTCTGACAGTTAAACTGTATTTAAAAAAATTATGATTAAATATTACAAAGGAAAATGTTAAATCAAAATTAATTAAGATAATTTAAATATAATTAAGCAATAATAAAGAATTATAAGTTATGGATTTAATTAAATTTTAATAAAACTGAATTATATGGAAAGGTTCTCAACAAATAAACAGCCACTGCTGCAGGGAGATGACGGTTGCTATGTGGTTAATGGTACTGACTGACGACCTGTCTGTTCCAAGATCGAATCCACTTCGTTCTACAGCAACACGTTGGCAACCTTCAAGCGATCCATATTGTGAGTACTTAATATCCGCCGAGAAAGCGCTCTCAAATATTTACAAAACTATTATGGATGATACCTATTTCGAAAGAATTCTTACTAGAACGAATGCCATCAATAAATACCTTGTTCATACGAAATTATAAATAATGGAGCAACAGATGAAACATTCGATCTTGCTCACAACACAATGATCATCACCATCAGCATCATAATCTACTTTATAATCATACCAATCAACTCCGCTATCATCACTATCATCTACTCCATCGCTTCTTTCCGTATATGAACCAAAATCACTCAAGACTTTCTCAGACTCGAGTTCGTCATTTGTTTTTTCTCTTACCAATGTCAGTACACGCCCTTTAAATACTGTCTCATTTTAACAGAGACGTTTGCACTCTAGAATACCAGCCACTATCTATCTCATCCGTGCCACCACCCCCGCGACAAATCAAATATATTAAACAAAACTGATATTTTTGTGCTGCTCTTATAAATGTCACTGAGACTGCAATGCGTCACTTATAGTTATGCAATGCGACAACTTTCGTGGATGTGTTTGCAGTCGGCCACTCCCGTTAGTCAACTTAGTCTTTCGTCGTTCACGTCACTCCCGAACAAGCGTAATTATGTCTCTTATACTTATATCAAGAAGAAAACTGTTTTAATGCAAAGAATTTAAAAAAATGTGCAACTTTTCTTAATATGATTTATGAAATGAAACCAAATTTCTAAACACACGTATTATGAAATAAAATTTCTAAACACAAGTATTATTTCTCTCAAACCAAGATGCGTTCTCCGCGCTTCGTACACTTATTGCTGCCTCACAAACGGGCATCGTTAAATCATTAAGTTAAGTTGTGTCTAAAATCTTTGAATTAATTATTTATAAAATATACACTTTTCAGCAAAATCAAATTTTTAAAAACTGTCTTTTAGACTACAATTCTTCACTCATAATTCTGCTATGCGACAATCTTAGAACATCTGTTCGCAGTCAGTTGTATTGCATCTGATGTAAAACACGTAATGGGAAGACGCGTGTTTATAAGGTTAGTTTACCAACACTTATAAGTTACCTTATTAAAAGGGGTTATATTCAAACAGGAAATAACATACTAAACTAAAAGCTAAAAAATTGCTGTAGATCGTGCACATTTTGTGGCAAAACTTATTTATATATATTTGTAGTCATCGACATACAGTACTGTTTCCGTGTATCACAACTCATCAGTGCCGCTAGACTAGCATCTCTCCCAAGCAAAGGATTGAACCTAGAACCGTCGTGTTGACAGTGAGCAGTTCTCCCACTCGCCCATGGAAGCGACGCCCCTAAATAACTCATAGGAAAGTCTATTTAAATAGACACCCGCCACCACTTTTATAGTGCTCAAATCGCCTGTTTGTAAACAAACAAACAATGAGCTTCGCATTTTTCAGCCAATTAAGTAGCGGGTGAGATTATTTACGACAGTACTCTACCCAAAGAGGGGGGGCTTACAATATATTTGTAGTCATCGACATACTGTGCTGTTTCGTTGTATCACAACTCATCAGTGCCGCTAGACTACCATATCTCCCAAGCCAAGGATTGAACCTAGAACCGCCGTGTTGACAGTCGGCAGTTATGGTATACGTCCACGTATGCTTTTACAATAGTAATTTCAAGGTTATGACGGCTTTTGAAGCATGAATGAAAACGATGTTATTTTTTGTATTTACCATAATATTTTTTATATTTCAAGCGGTCCTCCGGTCTTGGTCTATACTTTTTATTACTGAGAGCAAAGGCTTGGTTGAAATATAAAAATAAAATATTAAATAATAAAACAATGACGTTGTCTTCATGCTATAAAACACCTTGAATATATACACACACATATATATATATGTATATATATATATATATATGTATATACCTATAAATATTTTTTATTTGTTTTACATAAGCAATTATATGTCGTTACACATCCACGAGCATGTTTAAGTCAGCCAGTCACAAGTAACTAGAGACGTTTTCAGATGGCATCACTTATAAAAAGTATAGCTGGTTACGGACTCTGTATAAGGAATAGAGCCTGAAGAGGCCTTTAGTTACTTTTAACTTTTAACTGGTTAACCGATTAATGCTCATAAATGTGTAACGGCAGATATAAAAAGTATATTTTGCCCTTCTTTGGTGTTGAGCAACTTTTATGAACCTTGTTCAATTTTATTAATTGCTCCACTTTTGAAAGATAATCTGAATTAATTATATCTATCTATCTATATCTATGATCTATATATGTATATATGTATATATATATATATATATATATATATATATATATATATATATATATATATATATATATATATACAGTGGCGAAGGAAAGGCTGGGGAAGGCGATCCGTCCCGAGAGGATAACGTGCCAGGAGGCAGTATTTTGATATGGGAAAATAGACCTTTCACCTAACAATTTATGGCAAAAATAGCGACCCATAAACATCTGGGGTGCTTCTACACTTTATTGCCGAAATTGGAGACACCATTTTTTTTCGCCCACTTGCTATCCAAATCTAGGGGAGACATCATCATATGACCGAACGATTGCTTCCGGAAAGCGAAAGAATAAATTTACCAAAATTACATTTATTACTTCCGGAAACGTTAAATTAAACTAAAATTATCATTTATTACTTGCAGAACCGATATTACCGGAGAAAATGAATCTTGACAATTCAAAACAATGTTTAAAATTATTTATTTGTTCCAGTAATATCGGTTTACCAAGTTTCTGGAAGTAATAAATGATAATTTTAGTTTAAGGGAGTAATAAAGTTTAATTTTGGTAAATTTATTTAGTTTAATTAATCGTTTCCGGAAGTAATAAATGTAAATTTTGGTAAATTTATTCTTTCCCTTTCCGGAAGCAATCGTTCGGCCTTATAATGCTGTCTCCCCTTGATTTGGATTGCAAGTGCATGAAAAAAATTGCGTCTCCAATTTCGGCAATAAAGTGTACAAGCACCAAATCTGCTAGCTGAGTGGCAAATCTGCTTAAAATATAAAACAAAGAAAGAAAGAATAAAAAGAATAGAAACTCTAGATGCATCAGAAATTTGGACGAATTTTTGACACCCCTAACAGAAAAATTCGAATAAAATATAAAAAACTAGTAATTTCTCTTTTTAAAGTGAGTAGTTTATTCTCTATATGGAATATACTTAAAAAAAAACATTAAAGTTGTTTAAAAGATAATAGAAATATTATCTTTTATTTAAAAAAAAAAACAGTGTTTACAAAATGTTTACAAAATGCCGGCGTGCCTTCATGCAGCCATTTTTAATAAACGCAATAGAATTTTACGAGTTAAATATTTTTCAATTTTAAACCTTTAAAAATCTATCCAAATTTTTCTATAGATTCAATTTTTACGATATTTTCAGAGTCAATGTGAAATTTTATGCTCTTTCCAATAAACCAAATATAATATTTTAGACAAACGTTTGTTTTTCAAATTCACACCCCCATTTTGAAATGTTTATTAAAATTTTAATAATTAATTTATGTCTCAAAGTATTATATATCACAAATTGAAAATAAAAGATCAATAAAGAAAATATTCCTATTTAAAACAAAGAATAGTTTTCTGTAAATTTACTTGTAAAGTCCAAAGTGTAACACATTTTTTTAAAACACGTTGATTTTTTGTATGAAACCTCATGTTATGCTTACATCGTCAAGTAAATACTAGAGGCTGATGGCACATTTTTCTATCTCATTGAATGTTTTCTTTTTTTAGATATTAAAAAAATAAAATTAGTTGATGAAGAAACATTAAAATATATCAATCAAAAACTCGTGTACTTCATTAAAAGAATTTTTTTTAAATCGATGAAGGGGATTTTTTTTTGTTCTAGGGGAAAAACTTATAAGTGAATGTGCGTTTCTTTTTTAACTACGGAGAATGAAAAATACTAATTTTGGTTAACACACGCAATAAAAAAGAGACATTATTTATGCCCTTGGATGAAACCATACTTCATAAAGTTCATTTTAGCAGCAGCAGCAGCTATTTAACGCTTCGCGCAAAGCATGTTAAAAAAATGCGAGTTTCTAGGCCCCTCGCTTTAAAAAATCCTTTTATTAAAAAATACATGGAATTTAAAATATAAATATGGATATATTCTTAACAATGGTTGGGGTGCTTATAATACAATGGGGCAAGTCGTAAAAATTAAGGAATTTGCTATTTTTTATTGCTTAAAATTGCTTAAAATTGCTTAAAATTTATTTATTTGACAAAAAATGATATTTTCTACAAACATTTAATAAAAAATACAAATAAACAGTAGTTTTTTTGTTTTTTTTTTGTTTTTTTTGTTTTGTTTCTACATTTAAAATTTTACTTTATCATTTCTTTCACATAAATTTGTTATTACATCGGCAACGTTCGGCTTTATCCGGCTGTTGACCTCATGTTTTACAATATCTTTTTGTTTTTTAAATTGTTAGGTGAAAGTACAGATACCCCGGTCGGTTTCTAATGTGTGGAACCTCTAGATTGCGAAAAAGAGGTACTCTGGATAGTAACAAAAATAAAATTTGCCTTAGTCTCGAAGGATTTTTCCTCTTCTGATCAAGGAAAAACCCTCTCTTAATATCTCTCCATTCACCTCTCCCTGTCTCCCTCTCAATCTATCAACCTCTCTTTAAGCCCCTTTCTCTCTCTAACCCCCCTCTCTCTCCTCTTTTCTCATTTCCTCTATCTCACCCCCTCTCTGTTTTTTACTCTTTCTTTCTCACTTTGTCTATCTCTCAATCCCTCTATCTCTCTCTCTATCTCCTTCTCTTTCTCTATTTCACTCTCACTTTCTCTTTTCTATCCATATATCTTCCACTCTATCTGTCCGTCTCTTATCATTCATCCTATTTTAGTCTCCTAAATTAATTACAGTAAGTTAAGGCATTGTCAAACATGGATAAATCCTATTTTAGTCACCTAATTTACTTACTGTGAGATTAGAAGTTATCTGTAAATTACTGCCACCTTGAAACGCACCAGGAGGAACTGATAAAACCTTTTTAATTAAATTGATTTTGGCAGCCATTCGGTGACAAAATGACATAGCCTTAGCCCTTGCTGCAAGTGGGATACCTGCGACCTTGCTACCAAGTAGAAGAACTATTTAATATTCTTTTAAACTACTATTAAACATTAAATTTTTATAAAATCTCATGTTCAACATCTCTAAAACATCCAGTATGGGGAAAATATTGCAAAATTGTAAACTTATTGTTTTCAATGAATGCAACATGGCACGCAAAAATCACTGTAAGCTCTTGCTCAGTTCTTACAAGATTAGCATGGTAATGTCAGACCATTTGAGAATGCAGTAATATTGCTTGCGGGAGATTTCAATCAAATGTTACCTGCAATTCCTTAATAAACACCAGCAGATGAAATAAATGCTTGCCTTAAATACTCTACTTTTTGGTGCTATGTGAAGACATTAAACTTAACTCAAAATATGAGTGTCCAGTTGCAGACTGCTCGATCCGCACATAAATTTTTGCATCGTTTATAGGAAATTGGATACGTAAAAGTGCCGGCTCCTCATAGATAAGGGTGAAATTCTTTAACTCTTAACTTCTGTAATTTTATAACCTCCAAACCAGAGTTGGTCATAAAGGGTTTTCCAGATATTCAAATTAATTATACGAATTCCACTTTACTGAGCGAACGAGCTATTCTTGCAGCTGAATAGAATGAAGTACATAAACTTAACGCTATTATTCAATGTAAAATTCCAAATGAGGTAGTCCCATATAAATCCATCGACACAGTCGTGGAAGCAAATAAAGTGGTTAATTATCCAACAGCTGGATTTACCAGAGAAGGCACCGCATGTACTGCTGTTACATGATAAGGGCTGTCCCCTTTTCATGTAAGTATAAAAGTAGAGAGATTACTTAAAATGAAAATAAAATGAAAGAAAGCAGTAATCGAACCATCGGATATAAGTTTTAAAGAACAATATGTTTAAATGGAATGTCCAGTAAATTGTTAATTCTGATAAAATAAATAATAAATAAACTATTCAATTGTTAGAAAGAATGTGGATAATAAAATATGGGTTAAATAAATTAGATATGTAGGTTGTATTCCTTTGTAAAAACATCAAAGAAAAATACGTTATTGGGAAATCATAATGTCGGAAACGTGCAAAGTCGTGCATGTTGAAACACATGAATTTTGCTCACGAGGCCGGACATGCATAGATTTCTCAATATAGGAAGTGAGAGTTAGTTAGTTAGGGAGTTAGTCAGTGAAAAACTCAGAGAGGTCTGGGAATTCGAACGTCTAGGAAGCGAGACGGTCACTTTGAAACTAAAATGTGAAGCTTTGAATTCTTGATGATGAAAACCACGGCCGGTCGAGAAGAAATAAACCCATCATGTGTTTTGATAAAGCGTCTTTTTGTTTGTGATTCTTACAAAAAGGTAAAGTGAATTGTTATTATATGTCTGTGTTATAAAATGTCGTGACATACACATCTCATATCCTCAATGTTAATCTACATCTCTTATATACACTAAGACTGTCTTAACACTATCTCCTCACTCTAAGAGCTTCACGTAGCAACACATCTATTAACCTAAGAATGAACATATTTTTAATATATATGAATCGTCATAACACGAACACGGAACGAACAATCTCTCACAACATCCCTCTCTAGAACTCTCTCAACAGCATCACTTGTAATAAGACTCTCTCTCTCTCTCTCAACGACAAACACTCTAATAAGACTCTTCTAAGACTGCGCGTGTAATAAGACTCTTTCTAAGCATCACTTATAATAAGACTCTCTCAATGAAACCTATATAACACTGCTACTGAATTATCATGTTGTGAAATATAAACCAATCCAATCTTTGCAATGGCACATGGCTTGCAGTAAAAAAAAGAAACAATATATTAGAAATAACACTCTTAACATAACCTTTCACGGGTGAATATATCTCGATTCCACGCATTCCTATGATTCCACCAGATACACGATTACACTTTGGGAAATTGCACTTTCCAATTTTATTGTCGTTTGCAATAACCAACAAAGCTCAGGGAACAATCTTTACAATTGCGTGGCTTACGGCTACCGACTGTTTTTTTCACATGGACAATTCATGTTACTTATTCAAAAGTCACCAAACAAGAAAATCTCTATATCAGCTAAGAAAATGGAACAACAAAAACTGTGTACCCATAATAAATGAGAAAATTAAACCTTTAAGAAACATGCATTCTCTCATTTTGGAACTTTTTCCATTGCCCCATTTTGAGCCAGAGCAACGCGTGGCAGGATTTATATATATATATATATATATATGGGTAGGCTGATTCGCAGATTAAAAGAGAAGAATTAATAGTTACTCAAATCCAATATCAGTTTGAAACCTTTTGATGCAGGAGATCAAAGGATCCACTTGAAATATATCTTACAAGAGTCAAAGATGCGGTTCTCAAAATTGACGAACATAAAATAGAGTATGTCGATGTATGTATCTTAATCAAAATCAAGAAGGAACGAATAAAGCTGCGTTTTTCAGATGATTTAAAAGTATTTCTATTGAAGGTTTGTAACATCTTTGAATGATGACAGATGTTTTTTTTTTACATGGGGGTCATCACTTATCTAGGCCCGAAGGCCACTCAGGGATAAGGGTTATTGCGTGTACAGTAATCAATGAGATAGTATTGTAGTAATCATAAGTATTGGAGGTTTTGATAGAGTGTCTTACTAAAGGGGCGGTGTGTCAGGAGTTTGTTTATGTTGGACTTGAAGACGTCCAAGTTGTAGTCAGGTGGGACACAGCCAAGCGGCAGAGAGTTCCACTGGCGTGCAGTTCTAAGAAAGAAGCTTTGCTCATGGAATCTACGTTTGGATTTAGGCACCGATAAAGAGTGGGGAAAATTATTGACAGTAGTTTCAGCCAAACAGGTGTTTTTCGTGAAAGATTGGCGAGGGGGGACGAGGGATTGGAGCTCACACGAGCACCTGCCATGGAAATAGCGATAAAACAAAGACAGGCTTGCAACGTCTCGTCTGTGGTAGAGAGGTTGCAGTGAAGAGAAAAGGGCATCCCCACTAAACCACAAAGTCTATTTTGTACTCTGTCAAGGCAGGATAGGCTGTTTTTAGCAGCTCTCGCCCAGATGTGGCAGCAGTACTCCATCCTTGGACGTACTTGGCTTTTATAAAGATAGAGAATTGCATCAGTAGTGAAAGATCTTCTGGAACGGTAGAAGGATCCCTCCATTTTCCCAGCGTCCCTGGCAACAGATTTGATGTACGTGTTCCATTTTAGATCAGGAGTAAAGGTCAAACCCAGAAGCTTGTCAAAACATGGAGCCTCTCGAAGACGAGCGCCATCCATTTCAATTGATGCCAGATGGGGATCAGAGCGTTGATGATGTAAAGATAGAAGCTTGGTTTTGGATGCATTAAAAGTGACCAGCCACTTCTTCCCCCATTGTACCACGTGCGCAAGATCAGAGGAGAGAGAATTAGAACTTTGTAATTTACGGCCTTAAATGTGTTGCCATAGATCGTCGTGTCATCAGCATAGATGTCAACGAATGATTTAAGTATGTGTTTTGGGAGATCTTTGATGTAGATCAAGAAGAGAGTTGGACCAAGGATGGACCCCTGAGGGACTCCAGCATTAATACTGTGGGTCTCTAATTTCTGCCCATCAACCACTACTCTTATGAACCTATCGGAGAGAAATGATTTAATGATTCAGAAAACATTTCCAGTAATACCGTAGCTGGAAATCTTGTGAAGTAAGCCCTTATGCCATACCTTATCGAAGGCCTTCGATATGTCAAGAGCAATTGCCCTGGAAAGGAAACCTTTGTCAAGAGTTAAAAGTATTGAAACAGTTCAACTATATGCAAAAAATCTTTGAACAAAACGAATACCTTTCTAGCGGAATTAATGAAATTACAGCCACACACATGCTATCTATCTATCTATCTATCTATCTATCTATCTCTCTATCCATACACACATAGAATATTAATATGCTATGAATCGATGCACATTTATTAGTACAACAGTTCTCCGTACATACGTTGACATTAAAAATGCAGACATTAAACTTGTGATTTGAAAGAAGAAGGAAGAAAGAATCATCATTTGTAGAAATAAGCGCTTGGGTAAACAGAACTGAGAAGGGGAGAATAACGAAATGCATATATATCTATTATATAAAGAGAACCTGTCTGCGTCTTTGTGTGTTTGTGCGTGTATCTGCTACAAACATTTATCATACGAATTCTACACGCATCAACAATGTTAGGAGAAGTGATCCCTCGGACAAATAATATGTAAAAATAAGAAAAAATGGTCAATTATTTCCTACAGAAATTGAGTTTTATTTCAAGCAGGGTTACGTAAAATCCTCACGTTCTGAACGATTTCTACAACCTGCGCAAGCGTCCACCAGTCTTCCCTGAATTACTGTAAATACAAGAAATTTCAACGTGATTTCATGTGATCGAGTGGATTAGGACGTTGACTCGTAACAATTAGTTTGATGTTCGAGTACACCTACTAATGGAGGTTTATTATATAAAAAATACAACACCTCCTTAATTCGATTTTATCAGAGGTTTTAATATAACGATAGTCAAATTCCCATTAAAAAGAAACAACAATCAGATTCAATCACCATTCTTCATTTTAAACCATAGTAAAAACACAGTTTTCATTATACTTGTGACGCTTAAACCAACGCAAAGAACATTAATAACGAAAAAGGAATTGAAGAATTGCAGATTGAAATGTTTCGACGGCTTTTTAATGAAAACAAATTTTATACCATTAATCGTGCATACGCTAAACGTTGATATCTTCTTTTCTTTAAAATAAATATAATTTTCGAGTAATAACGTGGCCACATGAGTTAAAAGTTCTGATATTTACATCTTTCTGCTTACAAAGTTTTACTATAAAATATGAAAATATATAATAATATAAAATTTGTCTATAACATATAAAAATATATAAAACTACAAAATTTGTCTATAAAATATAAAAATATATAAAAATACAAAATTTGTCTATAAAATATAAAAATATATAAAAATGCAAAATTTGTCTATAAAACATAAAAATATATAAAAATACAAAATTTGTCTACAAAATATAAAAATACAATATTGTCTATAAAATATAAAAATACAATATTGTCTATAAAATATAAAATATATAAAAATACAAAATTTGTCTATAAATTTTAAAAATATATAAAAATACACAATTTGTCTATAAAATATAAAAATATATAAAAATAAAAATTTTTCTATAAAATATAAAAATACAAAATTTGTCTATAAAATATAAAAATATATAAAAATACAAAATTTTTCTATAAAATATAAAAATACAAAATGTTCTATAAAATATAAAAATACAAAATCTGTCTATAAAATATAAAAATATATAAAAATACAAAATTTGTCTGTAAAATATAAAAATATATAAAAATACAAAATTTTTCTATAAAATATAAAAATACAAAATGTTCTATAAAATATAAAAATACAAAATTTTTCTATAAAATATAAAAATATATATAAAACTACAAAATTTGTCCATAAAATATAAAAATATATAAAAATACAAAATGTTTCTATGAAATATAAAAATACAACATTTTCTATAAAATATAAAAATACAAAATTTTGTTATAAAATATAAAAATATCTAAAAATACAAATTTTTTCTATAAAATATAAAAATATATAAAAATACAAAATTTTGCTATAGTTTCGCTTCTGCTGATGATACCCGACATTTTTGCACCAACCCTCCCGACACTCACAATTTTTTTTTACAATCAGGAAACGCTGTGCGCCTCCCTTGGTACATGTTTATTTGATCTCCCCTCCACCGGTGTCATAATTTATGGTTTAAGTGGCTGTTGCGACTAGGCTGTTACAATTTTTGACGAGCCTTCCCCGCAAGTATATATATATATATATATATATATATATATATATATATATATATATATATATAGGAGCAAACAGTTAATAAAACATGTTAAGAAACATTTGGAAAAAAAGCTAAAATCATATTTAATCTGAAAAGGAGACACTTGATAAGTGGATAGTCCTTAATCTGCGGAGTTTCGAAGAAATACTTTCCTTGTCATCAGAATGTAGGAATTAGCGCAATGCATGATCGGATTATGCATACAAAAGTATTTGATGAAATAAAAAGTTAGTCAAAGATCTTACTTGATAACAAAAATGGAGCAGAGGAAATATGGTGAAGAAAAACGTGATTACGCGTGAATGGATAGTCTGGTGAAAGGTAAATAATGCAATGACGGTTTATCATATATATATATATATATATATATATATATATATATATATATATATATATATAAAGTAATGTGATTGATAATTTAAAATTTAAAAATCAAATTATAATTAAATTAAAAATCCGTTTCATAAGAAGGAACAACAACAAAATCAATTATCTGTACGATCGTTTCGGAAAACAACGCTTTTTATTGTGGTAGACATCAAGTTACGTACAATAATTACATATAGTTCTTTAATAAGCAAGGTCTCCTCGTCAGCAAATTTTGAAGGGTTTTTATTAATTACTTAATATTGAATTAGCTCTAGGATATTTACCTATCGAGCTTATTATATATCTAAATTACATTTAATTAAACTAGTAATTTCACTGTTACATTAAAATACACTCAGCTCTTTAGACTATTGTTCTAATCTCCTTTAAATTATATATATATATATATATATATATATATAAAGTGAAATTGTGTGTATGTGTGTGTGTGTGTCTGTGTGTGTACATTCCCTACCAAACTATTCTGCTAATTTTTAATCTACAGACTCGTGATTTGACATAAGGGGGTATTGAGATTTGGAGGAATCTTTTTAATCAGTTTCCGACCAGAAACTTTGCTGTCAAAGAATGAAAGTTCAACGATTTGCCCGTTGAAAACTCTACCAAACTCTTCCATCCATTTTGGATCTAAACACTGGAAATTTTAGGTGTAGGTTACTTAGATATGGATATAACCTTTTTTTTTTTTTAAAATATTTGAGTCCAAAACAATAAATGTTAGGGGGTCCAAATTGGGGGCAAATTAAAAAAAAATTACTTCTGCGGTCACTACCAAATGATTGTTCTAAACATTTGTAATTTTATATAAAGTGCATCCAGATATAAGGCAAGCTTTTAAATCGGGTTTTGGCTGATAATTAAGCTGTCAAAGGGTCAAAGTTAAGAAGATTTAACCATTGCGATCTCTAGCAAACTATTCAGCGAATTTGGAGTCTAAACATGTACAAGTTTAAAATAAAATGTATTTAGACATGCAGCAAGATTTTAATCAGTTCTGCAGCGAGAATTTGGCTGCCAAGATGTCAAAGTTTAGGGAGTTAACCTTTGAAGGCTATACCAAACTCTTTTGCCAATTTTGGGTCAAAGCACTTAAAATGTTTGATGTAAGTACATGGACATGAGTCAAACTAAGATATATATATATATATATAATATTTAATATATATATATATTTTTTTACACAGTGATCACCACTTATCAAGGCTCGGAAGCCACTCATGGATAAGGGTTATTGCAAGTACATTACGTTAGTGTGGAGATTTGATTAAGTGTTTACTTAAGGGGGCGGTCCATTAGGAATTTCTTAACATTGGACTTGAAGACATCCAAGTTGTAGTCCGGGGGGAAGCAGGCAAACGGAACAGAGTTCTACAGGCGTGCAGTTCTAAGAAAGAAGCTTTGTTCATGGAATCCGCGTTTTTATTTAAGCACAGATATAGAGTGGGGGAAATTTTTCACAGTGAATTCAGCTAGACGGGTGTTTTTCGTGAACGATTGGCGAGGGGGACCAGAGATTGGAGCTCAGACGAGCACCTGCCATATATATATATATATATATATATATATATATATATATATATATATATATACACACGGCACAATAACGTTGACACACGGTTCTCGCGAGATCACCGAAGTTAAGCCACGTTGAGCTTGGCCAGTACCAGATGGGTGAAATTTGGGAAATGTACGCGCTGTATGTACAGGGCCGAGTTCCAGAAATTTCAAGATTTGTATCTAGGAGCACAATAAACAACTGGGGGGTATTTCCCCCTCAACCTTCGTTAAAACATGTATCAAGGAGAAGGAAATCTGATTTAAAAACCAAAGGTAAACAGTAATACCAAAAAGTATGGATGGTTATACACAAAGCCTTCACTACTATAAAAAAAAAAAACATGTGTGGATTTCCGAGCAACTTAGTTTATGTGTCGGAAGCTCGTACGTCGAAATGGACGGGAGAGTAATCACAGAAAATAGTTTAATATAAAAGTGCTTATAGCAAATAAATAATTTTTGCATTTATTAGTAACTAGCGAGGTTGTCCGGCGTTGCCCAGGTGTTTGGAAGTGTGTGTTGAGCAAAAATAAAACAAAAAAGTGGATGTAGAAAGGCAGGTAGGCTCGAACCTTTACCGCGAAGGCAGAAAAGCAGGTGAAAAAAAAACGTGACGTCCTTGACGTTACTTTTATCACTAAACCGGAAATGGCGAACGCACAAATTAAGGCTAGTCAATCGCAAAACGGGAATGACTTTCGAAAATATCGGTGAAAAAAGCGACCGCTCTTTGTAGAAATGTGCTCAGTTGAGGGAGAATATAATGTTTTTATCCAATTTTTCAATATTTGTCGTTCGAAGTGTCGGGCTTCAATACGATATCCATCCCGTGTAAATCTGTCGTCTCTTTCGAAAGTTTTAGACCTACATACATACACACATGCATACATACATACATTCATGCATACATACATATATTTAAATTGTTTTCCATGATTTAAATCACACCTGAGATTTATATTATAGACAACAATTTAAATGTGTAAATTATATGCCTTAACCATAAAAGTCTTCTTTTCACAAACTCTACACATTAATTTCAGGTGCATTTCAGCAATTACGCGTGTAATATAATTTTCGAAATGGTCCTTTCTGTCTGATTTATCATTTACAATTTGCAAAAGTTGCTCGGCTTTCAGTCTCTTTGGAATAAAATGCCAAGCAAAGCCGAACTGAGAATAACCGACAAAACTGCAATTAAAGAAAATAAAGTGTACAGTTCGCCGCTTCAATTAAAAAAAAAAATAAATTAATGCTCGCTACCTTATATAATTATTCGTTTTATTTCGTAAGATAAACAATCATTTCACCACTTGCAAACATTTAAAACCCATTTATTCCTGAAAGTCAGTTATCTTTTTGTAATTTATGAAATATATTTCCAATTTATTAATCTGTATACATGAGTAGATGTATGGATGTGTGTGTTTAACCAGAAAAATCTTAAAATACTCGTTACATAACTCTGAAAACAGGACATAGTAACCATACATAAACGTTTTTTTATAACGAGTAAACCCCTTGGTTGTATGAATACCGTATACAGAAATATGACGGCAACTTTAAAAGCAAAATGTTCATTTCAACATATTGGTCCATGATTCCTAAATTTCAAATAGTATATATGCTTCTATTTTATTTGTCAGGTCGGTAAAAGCATATTAGTTGGACTGCCCTTCTTATATTTTGGATAGCATATTATTGGTTTGTCATTATATAGTTTGAAATAACATATTCGTTGGGCTATCATTGTGGAATTTTAAATATCATATTCAATAGTCTGTCATATATTAGTTTGGAATTACATGCCAGTCTGCCTGTCTGTCTGCCTATCTGTCTTTCGGTCTGTGATCGGTAATTTTAGAATATCATATTCGATAGTCTGTCATATTTTAGTTTGGAATTACATGTCTGTCTGCCTGTCTGTCCGTCTGTCTGTCTGTATTTATTAAGTTTGGAATTGGATATTGGTTTTTCTGTCATTTTTAAGTTTCTAATACCATATTCTTTTGATGTGATTTTTAAGTGTTGAATATTTCTTGGTTTGTCATTCTTCGTATATCTGTCTAATAACATTTTCAGCGCTAAAAGCGTAAGTGAAATGGATGCATCTTTGTAAAATCTTTTTTGTATTAGTGGAGTGTATTCAATAAGGTAACGTGATTGATTTTCTGATGTTCATCGGATTCGGCCAAGTTTTGTGTATCCGGAAATTATCGTGTTCCGTTGATTCACTGATTTAATAAATGAACATATAAGCAAGTGAAAATGTACCGACGCCCTAAATGGTCATATTTTCGGTGAGGGTCGTATTTCCTCAGCTGTAGAGCCTGTCACGCTTCCAATATGATCAATTAGAGTTGTTAGGACAAGGTCAGTTTTTTTTTTTTTAACTGTGGACAATGAATTTCCGATTTCCGAACGAGTAATGTTAATATGCCGAATCTATAATAACGGGTGACCGGAAAAAGGTTGATTGTAGAAAAAAGACGTTCTGCGCTTGTGGCATTATTTCTTGTGGTACTGAGTAGAAAATATAATACAATACGCACAAAGATACACGCCAGCTGCAATTCGTACATCTATATTCTGAGAAAACTGAGCTATTAAACCTGGCATTGTGACCTGGAACAAAAGAAGCAAACGATTTTAGAAATTAATGTCATTAACGATTTTGCGTTGAACATGCTGAGAAGGAGAAAATAACGAAATGCTGGGGATTTCTGAACGACATGAAAAGAATCTGAAATCTAAAGAAGATTTCTATTGATCTAGTAACTATATGAGCAAGCGGACTAAAAAAAACAGGAATTTTAAAACTATCTGGTAAATATACTCAGTAAACCAAGCGCATAAGAGATACAAGCAATAACACTTAAAGAGAGATACAAGCAATAACACTTAAAGAGAGATACAAACAATTACACTTAAAAGAATGTATGAGATAGCACGTGAATGCTTGGCATCCGGTAGAATTTTCCATCCTCAACTAGAAAAAATTGATACGAAAATTGAAAAAAAGAAGCTATGATAGCTCTTTTTTAATTTGTAAAACACTAAAAGCTTTCTAAATAAGCAACATTTCGTCAAGATAAAATATTATTGGCATGCGAAAATTATCACTGTCTACCATTGCAGTATTTAGTTCGATTTTGTTATTTAATTTGTTATTAATTTTTAAGTTATTTAAACTTTTTAAGGCGTCAATTTATTTTTATATTTACAAATATTTATTCATGGAGTGTGTTTGGTTGTGTTGTGGAAGAAAAACATCTTGATTTTGTTTTTGGTTTTGCAAAACATGATTTCAGTTTGCAAGGCCATCAATATTTTAGATTTTATGTGTAGAAGTTAGTATCTTAAGACATCCTGATATGGTAGCACAAACAAGAATGAGTTTATGTGGTTACTATTGTTGCCTTTGCATCCTCGTCATTCAGAGAATGATTTTGTTAATAGTAACAGAAATAGACATATACTACATAAGCACGTTTGACACACCGATCCTTGCTGTTAAGCAACGTTGAACTTGGCCAGTACTAGATGGGTGACCATTTGAGAGTTTCAGGTGCTGTATGTGCTCTCCGCTTATCTCGGCATTTGTTTCCAGTCGTCCTGGACTTCTTCTTGCCACTGGACTCAAACATTTCCGATTCAGAAGAAGTGTGGTTGAGGCTTGCGCAACCCTTGCCTCACAATTACTGTCGCAGCTTCCTTTACTCTATCATTTGTCTTTCGAGACTGAACAAAGGCACCGAGACGAGAACACAGCTGATCTAGAGGAATGAACTTTGAACATAAATATGATTATTCTTTAAGCAATTGAAGTAGCGACACGCAACACATGATGCTTCGGCATGGAGGGGAGATCAAAACATTTTAGACGATCATTGTTCACAAATAAAACGTGAAAAGCTGGGGAATAGCGGAATTGGTAATCAAGGTTTACTCCTCTAGAGTCGCATACATAATAACAGGGTAACCCAGAGCAAAATGGATTCTTTATCATGCAATGGAAACCATTCACTATGGAAAAGCTATAGTATGCAAATCACGTAATGCTGGGATGCATAAAGGCGTGCTGGAGACACGCGTGATGAGAAAGCTGGGCGAGAAACAAAGCATAACTAGTCCTTAAGCAATTTCGGTGTATAAACAAATAATTTGTTCGACTCACCAGTTCTTGAACATATACATTTAGAACATTGCCAAGGCTGTTGCAAATAAGTTTAGCGCTCTCTATCTTACAAAAAATTACTCGCACCAGCGACAACCATATATTTTACAAAACTGTCATTCAGCCAAGCATGCAATATTGTTGCCACATCTGAGCTGACGAATTTACCACTAATTACCCCCTCTTAGCCAAGGTAAAACAAAGAGTCAGAAATTTAATAGGTTCCGCACTATGTGCCAAGCTCTAACGTCTGTCCCATCGACGAACGTCGAATTATTTTATGTTTTACAAGTAATTTAAGAGAATGTGATCTGAGGACTTCGTATCAGTTTAGCCCCCTTGCCGGACATAATTCGACTGACCCTAAAACAGCAAAAGCCCATCTATTGACAGTTCAGCCCCTTTGATGCTTGAATCCCTTTTCTAATAGTTTATTCCTTCGGACTGTTTGACTTCTGAATTTCCTCCCTGTCTCCTGCTATCTATACTGCACTAACCTGCGAGAGTTAGAATATAATATGAACTGAATGGCGCATCTCAAAAACTCAGCCAACTGCTAGACCAGCTCCCATATATTCGCTTTCACGTTGCACGTGTTAATATGCCTTGTTCGACTTGTAAGACTGAATATACAAATTAACTATTCCATGAATTGTTACGTCTCTCCACATCTTTCATTGAAATGAATGCATTGTTAATTCAACACAACTATTTTTATGCAATCTTCTGTCTTATTGTAGTTTTGAATACTAGATTATTATTTTTTTTTTACACAGTGATCACCACTTGTCAAGGCCCGGAAGCCACTCAGGGATAAGGGTTATTGCAAGTACATTAGTTAGTGTGGAGATTTGATGAAGTGTTTACTTATGGGGGCGGTTCATAAAGAATTTGTTAACATTGGACTTGAAGACATCCAAGTTGTAGTCCGGTGGGAAGCAGGCAGACGGAACAGAGTTCTACAGGCGTGCAGTTCTAAGAAAGAAGCTTTGTTCATGGAATCCGCGTTTTTATTTAGGCACAGATATAGAGTGGGGGAAATTTTTCCACAGTGGATTCAGCTAGACGGGTATTTTTCGTGAAAGATTGGCGAGGGGGGAACCAGAGATTGGAGTTCAGACGAGCACCTGCCATGGAAATAAGGATAAAACAAGGATAGGCTCGCAACGTCTCTTCTGTGGGAGAGGGGTTGCAGGGTAGAGAAAAGGGCATCCCCCACTAAGCCACGAAGTCTATTTTGTACTCTGTCAAGGCAGGATAGGCTGTTTTAGCAGCTCCTGCCCAGATATGACAACAATATTCCATCCTTGGACGTACTTGGCTTTTATATAGATAGAAAATTGCATCACTAGTGAGATATCTTCTGGAGCGGTAGAAGGATTCCATCATCTTTCCAGCGACCCTGGCAACAGACTTGATGTACGTGTTCCATTTCAGATTAGGAGTAAAGGTCAAACCCAGAAGCTTGTCAAAACACGGGGCCTCACCCAGACGAGAGCCATCCATCACAATTGATGCCAGATGGGGATCAGAGCGTTGATGATGTAAGGATAGGAGTTTGGTTTTGGATGCATTAAAGGTAACCAGCCACATCTTCCCCCACTGAACCACGCACTCGAGATCAGAGGAGAGAGAATCAGAGAGAACTTAGTCATTTACAGCCTTTGATATGTTGCCGTAGATGGTCGTGTCATCAGCGTAGATGTCAGCGAATGATTTAAGGATGTGTTTAGGGAGATCTTTGATGTAGATCAGGAAGAGAGTTGGGCCCAGGATTGACCCCTGAGGGACTCCAGCATTTATATTGCAGGCCTCCGATTTTTGTCCATCTACCACTACTCTTATGGGCCTATCGGAGAGAAATGATTTAATGAATGAGAAAACATTTCCAGTTATACCGTAGCTGAAAATCTTGTGAAGTAGACCCTTATGACATAACTTGTCGAAGGCCTTTGATATGTCAAGAGCAATTGGCCTAGAAAGGAAGACTTTGTCAAGAGATTCACTAATCCTGTGGGATTTTGAAAATAGGAATTTTCTTCCAGAAGACTTCATAATCTGACTAAATACTTCGAGAATCGACAACAGCTTTTGTTATAAATGTGATTTCCTTCTTCATTTAAAAAAAAACTCAAACTAAACAATTATTACATTACTCCATTTGTGAATAAATTCAGAAAATTTAAGTCTGTTAAAATGTGTTACTTCCAAAACAATAATATTTTCTCTTTTAGGCGAATTGTTTAACTTACAATGCATTTAAAATATAACATGGATTTTATAATAGATTTACTATACAATATATATATATATATATATATATATATATATATATATATATATATATAGTCTTTGAAGTTTTTAACCTTTTAAACCATACAAAAATATTTTTTATCATTATATATATATTATATATATATTATATCATATATATATATATATATATATATATATGTATATATATAAATATATATACTTATTTCCCTTAATAAGTATTAAATACATACAGGTACTATTGTTTCATCCTTTCGGAAATCATCAGTGTTTTATCCTATTGGAAATCATCGGTGCAGTGATTCGAACCCAGAGACGACGCCATCTCTGACACCAAATCCATTCTGCCATCGGTAACCGCGAGAAATGTTGTTTAAATTTAAACATTTATTTAAAAATGTTTTTAACGTCTGTCAGAGCTATCTATATGATGATCTGCGATGCGAGCTACATTAACCAACTTTTATTTGAACTGTTAAGTGCTCAACGATAAGAAACGAATTATTTAAAGGGATTGACATATATATATAATATCCAACTGAGTACTTGCTTGCAAATAATAAAGATTTTATACAGTGTGATCACGTTCCCGATAGATCACCGAAGTTAAGCAACGTTGAGCCTGGCCAGTACTAAAATGAGTGACCAGTTGGGAATTTCAGGTGCTGTATGTACTCTCCGCTCATCCCGGCGTTGCTTACCATTTTCCAGTCGTCCTGGATTTCTCCTTGTCACTGGACTCAAGCAATACCGATTCAGGAAAAGTGTGACTGGATATTGCGCAATTTTTCCTTACAGGTTCACGTGCAGCACTCCTTACATTAAAAAAAAAAAGACAAAAAAAAGACAAAAAAAAAACAATGTGTTCTTCTAAAATAAGGTTTTAAACTTCGGACTTTACAGGTAAATTTCTAAAAAAGCGATTTTTTTTTTTTTAAATTTGAATATATTATTTATTGACCCTTTCTCTTCAATTTGTGCGACATAAATTAATTATTTACTTTTTAATAGACATTTCAAAATGGGTGACACTTGGGGGGGCGTGAATTAAAAAAAACGTTTGTCTTAAATATTATATTCGGTTTATTGGAAAGAACATAAAATTTCACATTGACCCTGAAAATATCGTAAAAATAGAATCAATAGAAAAATTTTGATAGATTTTTAAAGCTTAAAAATTGAAAAATATTGAGTTCGGAAAATTCATTACTGTTTTTTAAAAAAAAAATATTTCTATTACTTTTAAAACAACTGTAATAGTTTATTTTGGAAGTATAATCCATAAAGAAAATAAATAACCCACTTTTAACGGAGAAATTACGAGATTTTGATATTGTATTCGCAGTTTCGTGTTAGGGGTGTCAAAAATTCCTACAAAAATTCTGATACTGCTAGTGCAGCACTCCTTACATGGAGTGTCCATTTTTTCTGAGACTGAACGGAGGCTTTATAATCGATTATTTTTTAAATATATGTTTTTTATTAAAAACATATTATGGTACGCATGATGCTAGTTGTGTTTAGTTTTCGTGAAAAAATTAATCAAAACTCCAAATTGTTTGTGCTTATTCAGAATACAGTATTTATTTCCGTTTGTCATCTCGCAACAATTACGACAATGCACCATTTGATCTTCTAAAGTTGCATTTTGGGAATATTCTAATAGTGCTTGTAAATCCTTTTTCATGACTTACCCATCTTTATATATAAATATATATTTGCTCATGTATTTATTACAAGAATTAAGTGCGTTTTCAGTCATGATGCAAAGATTCTTATGCCATTCTGTAATTTGAATTTTACCTTTAACCTCTAGTAAGCAGGTATTTATTATGAATTCTCCATAATCAATTTGAATAATTTGATCAAATACTAAGATTTGTTAACCGGCATGTTAGATGACCACCCGAACTGATAAAATGTGTTGGCTAAGTTCAAATCCTGTTCGTGCACTAAAAACTTTTGTCATTGAAAATTTTGGCTACGTTTACGATGTACCTCTCATAAGTATTTGATGTTTTCCTATGAACCAATTTCATCCTGAAAAAATATCAGGAATACAAATGGCAATATTAGAATCATCAAAAGAAATACAATATGAATGCTTGTGCAATAAGCACATGCTCGCAATCTGACAACATCGCGAACCCGAATGTTTTCTCTGGTCTTTTTCACATTTATCTTCCATTATTGTTCTGCCTTGTCGTCGTCTCTAACATTGGGGGGTGTCAAGGGGTAAACAGTAGTTAACAATTATAGAAATTAAAATAAAACAAAAGGAAAACAAAACCACAAATTGTGATACATCTTGCACTATGTTCTTGTGGCACCATTGAACCCTGTGAGCTAAGGTGAACATGTTAGTAGCCCCTTGCTAAGGTCTCTATGTCGTCGGTAGATTATTTAATTTCCCCATCTCCTACATGATAAGACCTGCCTTCCAATGTTCCCAAATTGCAACTTACCTTAGTTTTAACTGTCGTCAACCGTCGCAAGACAAGACTGTCACAAAATTTCAACTGTCGAATATCGTCGTTAAATCCAATGCCACGCTCAAACATCTCAAAATATAGTAACTGGTTCCTTGGTCTTTTGTATTGGTCCCTTATACATCCCGATCTACGAATCCAGAACAGCTTTTTTGTGCACTTTTTTGTTCGTTTATAAATTTATTTCTTCAGATTTGTTGTGTTTTTTAATTTCTTTACGTCTCAACCACAAATCCTTTTATGTTCATCGTGATAATTCTTAACTTTTCATATGTCTTTTCATATAACATCGACAAAATGAAGACGAAGAAAAAATTGAATATAGTAATTTTTTTTGGTTCTTCTTATACAATTTTATTTGTATCTTCGTATACCATGCGTCCCAAAAATAGTGAAAGATCAATATTTGATTGATTTTAATATTTTATGGAACGTTTATAAAATTTCGAAATATTCTGTTGAAATCAAAGTTCTCCCGTCAAAACAAACAAAAATAAAAAAATTTTTTTTTAAAAACATCATTTTTCACATTGTTTCTATTTTCCGTCTCTTAAAACCCTTTTCTTTCAAGAGTACGTCTACTATTTCCACTTTGAGTGTTATTTTTACAACGTTTCGGTCGATACAAGCTCCGACCATCTTCAGTTTTATCTTGTTTCTTTCGAAGTTGTGAAACTGGACAGAATTTCAAGCAGAACCCTTTACTTACCGCAATGTGTAATTTTATAAGTACTATAACGAAGTGTGCTCCGATGATCTCATGAGACTTGAGCCTACTCGACGCAGATACTTGGAAAACGAATTGTAATTTTTTTTACACAGTGATTACCACTTATCAAGGCCCTTATTGTTCTGCCTTGTCGTCGTCTCTAACATTGGGGGGGTGTCAAGGGGTAAACAGTAGTTAACAAAAGGAAAACAAAACCACAAATTGTGATACATCTTGCACTATGTTCTTGTGGCACCATTGAACCTCTGTGTACTAAGGTGAACATGTTAGTAGCCCCTTGCTAAGGTCTCTATGTCGTCGGTAGATTATTTAATTTCCCCATCTCCTACATGATAAGACCTGCCTTCCAATATTCCCAAATTGCAACGTACCTTAGTTTTAACTGTCGTCAACCTGTCACAAAATTTCACCAACTATCGAATATCGTCGTTAAATCCAATGCCACGCTCAAACATATCAAAATATATTAACTGGTTCCTTTGTCTTTTGTATTGGTCCCTTATACATCTTGATCCACGAACCCAGAACAGCTTTTTTGTGCACTTATTTGTTCGTTTATAAATTTATTTCTTCACATTTGTTGTATTTTTTTTATTTCTTTACTTCTCAACCACAAATCCTTTTATGTTCATCGTGATAATTCTTAACTTTTCATATGTCTTTTCATATAACATCGACAAAATGAAGACGAAGAAAAAATTGAATATAGTAATTTTGTTTGGTTTTGCTTATACAATTTTGTTTGTATCTTCGTATACCATGCGTCCCAAAAATAGTGAAAGATCAATATTTGATTGATTTTAATATTTTATGGAACGTTTATAAAATTTCGACATATTCTGTTGACAACAAAGTTCTTCCGTCAAAACAAAACAAAATAAAAAATATATATTTTTGAAATATATCATTTTTCACATTGTTTCTATTTTCCGTCTCTTAAAAACCTTTTCTTTCAAGAGTACGTCAAAGACAAAGAGTACATCACCACCTTAATTTTTTCAATAATTAAATAGAAAACACCAGGAATGAAATCGAATTCTATTATAGATTTGAAGTGGATACGGATTTGTTAAACTAAAAAGTCAAAAACTAATTATTTATAATCATTTTTTCAAGTTTCTTTGTTATTCTTATTGTTTGGATTCTTCGGACTACTATTTCCACTTTGTTATTTTCACAACGTTTCGGTCGATATAAGCTCCGACCATCTTCAGTTTTATCTTGTTTCTTTCGGAGTTGTGAAACTGGACAGAATCTCAAGCAGAATCGTTTACTTACCGCAAGGTGCAGTTTTATAAGTACTATAACGAAATGTGCTCCGATGATCTCATGAGACTTGAGCCTACTCGACGCAGGTACTTGGAAAACGAATTGTATTTTTTTTTTACACAGTGATCACCACTTATCAAGGCCCGGAAGCCACTCAGGGATAAGGGTTATTGCAAGTACATTACATCAGTGTGGAGATTTGCTGAAGTGTTTAATGTGAAATCCTTTTTAAACTTGAAGATTCAATTATCAGTGTGGCGACTGAGAAATACTATTATGAATTATTTCGGACGTCTATCCAATCATTGCTGACAGAACGAGGGAATGCTTCCTCCGTGAAGTAAATAAAGGTTTTCGTTTGAAATTCCGTCCATATTCCTTAGTTTGATTGAAACAGTTCTGAGTTCGCCGAGATACACCTGAAGTAGGGATGGAATTACACCGACCGAAACGTTATTAAAGTACATTGAAGCTGAGAACAGTAGTCCGAAGAATCGAAATCTTCCGAAATGTTTTTCTATTATTTTTTTTACAGATAAATCTCCATTGTCTTCGTGATATTATAATGACATTCCATTAAAAAAAATAAATGATCTATAGAAATGAAAACTCTCTCATTTGTCTCACTTGACCACACTGAATGTGATCTCATAAAACCAGAGCGGACGAAGAGAGAAACCAGTCAATTATAATGTTATTTTCTGCTTGATAATAATCGATAATCACCCGACAGTGATCTCGGCTGACCGGAGAGTTGATCGACCTTAACAAAGATTAGTCTCGAAACTTAATTAGCAGTCATTTAAACAGACCTGTCTGTTCACCTCACCTAAAGTCCATTAAACTTTCCTACTTGTACAATGGCTAACACGTTTTGAAGGCGTCTTGCATAAGTCAATAATTAACGATGGATGATATACTTATGTCGTCGTGAAATATTCTATGGCTTCTAGATGCTCAACCTTAGAATATTGACAAGTATAAATTGAGCTTTGTCTTTGTTCTGAGGACAACACAGACAGCCGAACTCTTAACCGACTAGGCAGATGATGAAGGATAGTTTTACTTAGTCTGACTCATTATTATTTTCCCATCAATGCAATATTTTTCTTTAAATAAAATAATAGTATATTTATAGACATCGCTTCAGCTAAGGTATGAAGCCACTTGATGTAAGAGAATAAAACTTTTACTTCCCAAAGTTACGTGCTAGATTGAATAGATTTTGACCTAGAAACCGCAATTCTTTCCCTTTTCTCATAAACATCACTCATTTAATAAAAACTTAAAGACAAAAGTAAGGAAAGCAGGGTAAACCCAAGATGCACTGTCCACTCTTATTTTTGTAACAAATATACATATTACAAGAGAAAGCCGTGTTTGAATGAAGAGTGTCGAATTATACTTGAAGTAATATACGTGACGCAAAAGTTTTAGTGGTGAGTTTATTTGATTTTTAGTAAATTCAAGTAGAAAAGATATGTTTTGTTCATATTATTCGGGGCAGCGCACGCAATTTGGTTGAATTCAGTATTATATTGAAACGAGCAATTCTTTTTCCATTATTTTCTTACACTGTCACCCATCTACGCAAGTAACCTGATATATTTTTTTGTTTTTACAAAATTCATTCAATTTTACTTTATACTTTATATTATGCCAACTTAAGCTAGGGTTTGCTCGTGCGTGTAGTTTATTTATAGGTGTTGTTTTTTTTATCTAAAATGGTTTAATGCACACAAAGCCAGGAAGTGGTGTGTTAAAGTAAGCGATCATAAAGGATGAACTATTTGACCTAGCAAAAATAGCCTGGGCAGTCCCGTTGGCATTCTCCTTAAGCGATAAAGGTGGTGTATCTCAGTCCGACATCACGTCGTACTTGATTAGTATTACTACCCAAGTCTCCAAGCAGCTGAATCAGTAAGAAAACTTATGCTCAATAATCACAGGGTATTCTTAACGAAAATTGCAAGGCTTGATTCATATTTGGAATTACCACATCATTTTTCGTATCCATTGGAGACGAAATATTAGTCCCCCTCCGCACATTCTTACAGTTCAAGACTTACACAGATTGGCTTCACACAAAAGTCTCTTTTTATGTTAGGTCTTATACAGAATTATTACTCATTCGACATTTTTCTAAAATTAAACATGACAAAATATTCAATCGGTACGAGTCAGAATTTATACGAAATGAAAACGACTCAACACTTTCATTTAATAAACGCATTCGAATATTTTGAATGCAAATAACTATGGTTCATTAGAAAAAGAAAAAAATAGCAATACCATCTACCATTCACCATTAAGGGACATTAGAAAGCTACATTTTCAAACATCGATGTTTACATCGCCCAAAACGTTATGAGATAAACATCGAAGATGAAAAAGTAAGACAGAAAAATAAAACATAATAAAACATTTTAATTTTAATTTTAGTTTAATTGTATTCCTTACTATTTTCTTGCTTTGTTGCTTTGGTATACTTGTACATGCGACTTTTATATTTTTTGTTCCTAATAATTTTCTGCTTTTTTCCTATTGGAATTAAACATTCTAGCGGAAGCCAAACATTTGATCTGCTATCTCATATATTCCAACAATGTGATTTTTAAAAGATTCCAAACGTCCATTGAAGTGGAATTCACTGGCATCTCTCTTGCACTTGGCTCAGCGAGTATGTTTGTTTGGTTATTTTTTTTGTTTTGTTAAGGAATTCCGTGTTTAGTGTATGCATGCTTAAACGTGCATCGTATCACCATGATCTCATGTGTAATAACTACGGATTAGCAAATGCTGTCAATATAGACAAGCTAATTTAGGACAGATGTAAAGCGGAATATTTACAAATAAATAAAAAAAAGACTTTTTTATATATACACTTAACAGATATTTGTATGATATGATTTTAATTGTTTTCTTTTAGGAACTGACGACCTGTTCAATTTCAGAAAGAAAATAGTCACATTCTACTATATGTAATCGAAATGAAAAGATGTTTACCAAAAATTGTTCAGTTCACCATGTCCTTAAACGAATTATGTCTGCGAATTTGTAACCAGAAATGTCTGTATTAATTTAAACTCAATATAACACATTATATATATTAAGATGTACATTATTCTGTCATTTATGTATTATTCTGCCTTTTCTGTCCTGGACATACATGTCAGAGTGCTTCAAAAAACGCTGAATTCGCGTAATTTGACCCACACAAGCCCATCTATATCATTATAATAATATCTGTAATACTTCATTATCAATTCATCTATGACTGACATTTTCAGTGATTAACCGGACACAAAGATGTCGCAACGTCTTTCTAATGTCTTCTCAGTTCAAAAACTTACATTAATTATGGCCCGTTTATGCTTCCATAACTCTTTATGAACAGTGACGTCACGCCGTTTCCTAGACGAGCTGCATAAGCCGAGACAGGATTCACTATTTACCAGGCAGGAATAAATTTTGGGCAACAAAAATTGTAACTAAATTAATTTTACTTAAGTTGGATGACATTTACAGCCCGGCATGTAAAGAAAAATCAAACTAAACATGGTCAACTAAGAATAACACGTAAGGACGCTGGACGCTTAGTGATCGTAAATAATTTTTAAAAACCAATACAGGGTTTTATATTCCGGAATAATAATCAATATATATCTAACATATACAGTAAAATGAGTAGGTTTCCAGATTTTTTTATAATCGATTGTCTTCATATAAAATGTATATTTGATTCTGGTTTACTATTTTAATTATTTTTGCTGTTGGATCGTTGATTGTCTGGAAAAGTTGTATAAACGATTGTTTAAAATTAGATTTATCTAGAAATAAACTTTCAAGATTAGATCAAATTCCCTGAACAGTTAAAATGAACGCTGAAGAATGTAGATCCTAAACGCTGACAATACAAGCTGTGGATTCTAACAATAAAATGTTACGAATTGCATTCTGATGCTCAAAATATACTCTTTAAGCGCTAAAGATCTAACTCTTAAACGCTTAGTGCAACTCACAAACGGCATGTCTGCAAGTTGTTTATGATTCGAATCTTAAACGCGAAGAATGCAAACGCTTAACGCTAACAAAACAAGCTTTGGATGCCTTCAAGTGCAACACAAACAAATTCCTGATTAAACGCCCCCTTAAATAATGACACCTATCAAATCTCCAATACTAACTATTACTGCGATACTATCCCACTGATTAGTGTACACACAATAACCCTCATCCCCGAGTGGGTCCTGGGCCATGAAAAGTGGTGACCCCTATGTAAAAAAAAAAAAAACTCCTAGAAGTAAATCGGTCAACCTTTGGAATACACGTTTTGACCTAAAAATATTAGACACTTTAAACCTATACATTAATCCAAAAACCGACGTAAATATAGTTGGCCGTATCATTACAAATCACGTGAACTTCTCACGTCACATGTGAAGTTTGACATTCACGGACCCATTGTTTTAAGTATTACGAAGGATCGTTATTTCTTTTTTATTTCTGAAGGAAAATGCCGCCGGATTCATAAAACTGGTTAAAAGGATAAAAAATGTTTTACATTTGTTCACTTTCAATGAACAAGGGGTCGTTTGTCCCTCGAAAATTAAATTAATGCTTTATATTTGTTAAGTGTGTTTAATTATTAATTAACACGTGGCTTTAGTTTAAAGTTAAAAGTTCACCCATGGTCAAATAAGTTTTGAATGAGAATCTTTACAAGTGCTTGTATAGCAAACAATATTGATTTATTTTCCGTTGAACTGTATATTTTGTTAAACTGCATTTTTCATATTTTTTTGTTTTTCTATATAATTCTGAATAACATCCGAAAATTTATTAATTAGGTTTACGTATTTAAACGCAATACATAACTATATTGAACCCTATTTAAACAAAATTATAGATTTTTCTATTAATTTGGTTTTCAAGATAGATTTTCGCACTAGCAACTCTATATTAAACATATTTCTGTGTATTTGATTTTTTTTTAATATTTGAGAAAACTTATCGTTCGATTTTAATTTGTTTGTTCGATTATTTATTCCTTGGCATGTTGTTAAAAGTTGTCTGTGAATGGTTGAAATAATTATTTATATTACTTTAAATAAAACGCTGATAAATGTACTATTGCCAGTTTAATATCGTTGGAACGCTATATTTGAATTCAAAATTATAATTAATTTAGAAAGGGAGATAACTGCCAATTTTGAAATATGATATTCTAATAAAAAAAAAACCTTTATGGGCCCAAGGGAGATAACCACTAATTATTTATAAAGTAAATTATTTATTTATTGTCATGGTTTAAACAAAGTAAGATTAATAAAGTCCATAATAGTAATACTATTAATCTTTGTGATAGTAATTAAATACTAATATTTATAATGGTAATTATAATAGTAATAGTGCTACTACTAATAAAAAATACATATAAATTTAAAATAAAATAGATAATCTCTATATAAATAAAATGAACTCATTTTTCCCGTCTGATTTTGACATTAATAGGATTAAAAATCAAGATATTTCATGCAAATATAATATGCACAAACGGCAGAACAATATCTGAGGTGTGTTATAGGCTTATTATTTCTCAAATTCCTCGATAATCTTAGATTTCTATACTTTTTCTACTGAGAAGTCACGGCCAAAATCGGTTAAGATCAATGAAAGTGGTAAAATATTTTCTGTCTAATAAATTCCTCCTACCCTGCCACAACTTGCCACCGTTTGGGGATCGTTCACAAGGAACAGTTGAGAAGAGAACACCGGTTTGGCTTCGTAGTTCTTTCATGTGAAGTTATTTAAAATCATAAAACTAAGCTGCAGTGCTCTGTGGCGTAGTGGTTAGCGTGCTGGACAATTCACATTATATTTTCACGTTCGCGCCGATCTACCGTAGTCGTTTTTTTTTCTTTTCCTAAACAACTGGAATGGACTTTTCTTGGTGGCCGAACTGTTAACGTTGCAGATGTTTGTTTTTTTTCACACTTTATTTTCCTATTTTTACTCATGACTCCGGGTTTGATCCTTCCTACTTACCTACCATCACATTTTTTAATCCCCCCTCCGTCCCGGAAACAAACATTCGGGCAACGCCGGGTACCCACGCTAGTAAAAAATATATATCTATGTGTGTGTGTGTGTGTGTGTGTGTGTGTGTGTGTGTGTGTGTGCATTACGACTCTCTGCTAATAGAGATTATATTTTATTCGGCCACAAATCTCATTTGTTGCGAATAAAATCATGTAAGTTCTTCAAGGTTACAGAACGAAAGACTTTGTTAAATGCCGAAATAAATTAGTCGTAAAGATAACAGATCTCTTACACAAAATTGCATTAGCGATCTATGCAAAACAAGGAAACGGTTATTTGTTGTTAAGTACACTTCTGACGCCAATTGGCTTCTTCAAAAAAGAAAAGTGAAAACGACACTATTTCATGGGTGTTATGGGTGGGGGAGGGTAATTACAAACTCGTGACTAATTTACCTCAGGCACGTGACTTTCGATCGGGATTTGATAATCATCTTTGTGTGAAAGCTAGACGCGTCTCGATTGCGTTACGGTACGGGTGGGACAGAATGTCACCAGTAAATGATAAGAGTGTACCTCGCGCATCGCAACATCAAAAATAATAGAAATTAGCATATAAAAACGGCAGCGTTGATTTACAAGTAGGCTTATGTTATGTAAAAAGAGACAGATCACAATAATTAAATCAATAAATATGAAAATGATATTTGGAAAAGGTTATACGCGAACCCAGTAGGAAAAGTTTAAAAAAGAATACATATTGAAATACTAGGAATGAGGAACGATTGTCATAGTTCTTGGAAATAACTAAATATTATTTATGTCAGAGTTAGATCTAAAACAAGTTGAGAAATAATGATTAAATAAAGAGATTATGAATGAAACAATTCATTTAAGAATTTCTTTGTTGTCCAAGAGCGTGTTTTAACATACATAGGTGAAATCCTCGTGAATAAAATTCGCGTGTCTAAACACTCCTCTGACTTCATAAAGGAGGGAATTTTAAACATTAAGACAGGTGCGAGTAAGAGAGACAGAGAGAGAGGTATATAGAGAGAAAGGTAGAGAGAGAGAGAGAGAGAGAGAGAGAGAGAGAGAGAGAGAGAGAGAGAGAGAGAGGCATAGCTACCAACGTAATAGATGCACTGAGACTAAAGCTGCTTTCAGGACTGCCAGCAACCACTGTAAAAGAGTAATAAAAAATGCAAGAGATCTATATGCCCAGTCTGTTAAATCCAAGGTAGCTGACCAGCGGCTTGGTTCCCACCAGTTTAGGCCAATAACAAATAGGATCCTGAACAGAAGTGTGCGTTCTATCCCAACCATTATCAATGGACCAGAGGTCATCTCGTCAGCGTCAGACAAGGCCAAACTATTTGCAAAGAACTTTGCAGCTAATTCTACACTATGCGACGAAGGCCATCAACTCCCCATATTTCCTCCTATAACACAGAACAAGCTAGGTAACATACAAATATCCGTGTAAGAGGGCGCCAAGCTAATCAAGAACCTTGATTCCAGTAAAGCAACTGGTCCTGATGGTATCCCATTTATAGTGTTAAAAAAGCTTCAACCAGAACTTGCTCTCATACTTACGAAACTATTTAAGCGCTGCCTTAAGGAGAAGTGCTTTCAGACTCCCTGGAAGACTTCATCAGTATGCCTTGTATTTAAGAATTCAGCCGATCAGTCATCTCCTTCTCAGTACAGACCAATAAGTCTCCTGTGTGTTATGAGTAAGTTGCTGGAATCCATATTAAATAGAGAAAAAGTAAACCACCTCAGCAGGAATAACCTTCTTAGTGACACGCAATATGGTTTCCGCTCTGCAAGATCTACCGCAGATGTGCTGATGGTAATATCTCACAGGATTAGTGAATCTCTTGACAAAAGCTTCCTTTCTAGGGCAATTGCTCTTGATATATCAAAGGTCGTCGACAAGGTATGGCATAAGAGTCTACTTCACAATATTTCCAGCTACGGTATAACTGGAAATGTTTTCTCAATCATTAAATAATTTCTCTCCGATAGGCTCATAAGAGTAGTGGTAGATGGACAAAAATCAGAGGCCTGCAATATAAATGCTGGAGTCCCTCAGGGGTCAATCCTAGGCCCAACTCACTTCTTGATCTACATCAATGCCCTCCCTAAACACATACTTAAATCATTCGTTGACATCTATGCTGATGACGCGACTATCTACGGCAATACATCAAAGGCCGTAAATGACAAAGTTCTCTCTGATTCTCTCCTCTGATCTCGAGCGCGTGGTTCAGTGGGGGAAGATGTGGCTGGTTACCTTTAATGCATCCAAAACCAAACTCCTATCCTTACATCATCAACGCTCTGATCCCCATCTGGCATCAATTGTGATGGATGGCTCTCGTCTGGGTGAGGCCCCGTGTTTTGACAAGCTTCTGTGTTTGACCTTTACTCCTGATCTGAAATAGAACACGTACATCAAGTCTGTTGCCAAGGTCGCTGGAAAGATGGTGGAATCCTTCTACCGCTCCAGAAGATATCTCACTACTGATGCAATTCTCTATCTATATAAAAGCCAAGTACGTCCAAGGATGGAATATTGTTGTCATATCTGGGCAGGAGCTTCTAAAAACAGCCTATCCTGCCTTGACAGAGTACAAAATAGACTTCGTGGCTTATTGGAGGATGCCCTTTTCTCTACCCTGCAACCTCTCTCCCACAGAAGAGACGTTGCGAGCCTATCCTTGTTTTATCGTTATTTCCATGGCAGGTGCTCGTCTGAACTCCAATCTCTGGTCCCCCCTCGCCAATCTTTCACGAAAAACACCCGTCTAGCTGAATCCACTATGAAATATTTTCCCCACTCTTTATCAGTGCCTAAATCAAAACGCGGATTCCATGAACAAAGCTTCTTTCTTAGAACTGCGCGCCTGCCTGCTTCCCACCGGACTACAACTTGGATTTCTTCAAGTCCAATGTTTACAAATTCCTAATGAACCGCCCCTTAATTAAACACTTCATCAAATCTCCACACTAACGTAATGTACTTGCAATAACCCTTATCCCTGAGTGGCTTCCGGGCCTTGATAAGTGGTGATCACTGTCGAAAAAAAAAAGTCGCAGGACCAGAGAAGGGACCCAGAGAGAGTCGAGTCGATCTCACGGGGACCTGATGCCACTTGGAGGCGAAGGGGTGGGGAAGATGAGACTATGTAATCGTAAGAGCTTGAATTCCTGATTCCTGATCCATCAATCAACCAGCTGGTAGAATAAGGATCATATATTTGTAAACTGTTTGTTTTCATCGTCGTCATCATTACAACAGAAAGGTAAGTGTGCTTTGTCTATCATCTGTGAATGAACCCTGTATAATTCCCCCCCCCCCGAAGTATTATGTGCTCCCAGCACCACCATCATTATAAGGAAGTATCTGCTCTCTGATGTGTTAAAAGGTATAACTGTTTTTTCCAGCTCCGTATTAATAATAATAATAATAATAATAATAATAATATAGATAAATAGAATTATCGCCATCATCGGCGTCGTTTACGCGGTTATACGAATAACGTCTCCTTCTGTGTAAGAGTTATACATAAATGTCTCATTCACTTGTATGAATGTATCACCGTCATATGCCAACAGCAACTCCTGAAATAAACATACGCACGGATATACGGTGCATAATATGACCTCTCCCGAATACATACTATTTATAAAAGAAGCCACGGACAATTCATTTACTGTTAGGATCTCTCCAACTAGTGAAACATCGATCAACCGAT
This sequence comes from Euprymna scolopes, assembly GCF_053919585.1. Lineage (NCBI taxonomy): Eukaryota > Metazoa > Mollusca > Cephalopoda > Sepiida > Sepiolidae > Euprymna > Euprymna scolopes. The sequence continues at coordinate 97,998,911 of NC_136513.1, forward strand.
GTTAGTCATAATTTTATAACTTACATTTATTATATATATCTATATCTACACATATATATATACATATATATATATATATATGTATATATATAATATATCTATATATCTATATATCTATATATCTATCTATCTATATATATATATATATATATATATATATATATATATTTGTTAAAAGTTTGTTTAGCTACTTGGCTTCACGCGTGTTGATAATATCCGATATTTAAAAGTTCCCTGTCAGTGAACATTTATTAGAGACTAGCGGGGCTACCGGGCGTTTCTGGGGATCGTATAAACATTGAGAAAATTGAAGTTGATTTTGAATCAAATTGTTATTCTTTGGAGATGGAAGTTTTTAATGTCTCTGTATCATTTACTATTTCGAGCTAAATGATATTTTACCTATCCTAGGACGGCTATTACACATGTATGAAATAATTGTACCTTCCCTAGGACAGGTAATTTATAGAATGTATATGTAAGAATTTTACTTTTTGAGGACGGGTAATTTACAACACATATTTAAAATATGTTTACTTACATTCGGAAGGGTAATTTTTATACGTACATGAAGCAATTTAACATACTCTCGATAAGTATTGTACAACGTATATGAAATAAGTTCTCTTCCCACCAAGGCTACCATAATTTTTAGAAAATTGAAATCATTTTTAGAAGATGGATCATTGCGATTTCCAAATTAATACATAAATACATTGTGCTGGTTAATGAGTTCGCAACTCTTGCTTAACTATTAATTTTAACATTACTGCATTTCTTTTCTACCTCACTATTATTGTAAGAAAAGTATGTCATTTTTGGAAGATGTCTCAGCAGGATTTTAAAATTAATGCATAAATACATTGTACACAGTTAAGTGATTAGACAACCCTTTCTTTATTACCGACAACAAATTTTTTTGAAAAAATGACGTCATTTTTGGAAGATTACTCAGCAGGCTTTACAAACAAATGCACAAATATGTTGAGAAGCTTTATCATTAGGCAACACTTGCTCCACTACAAAATTCCACATTACTGTGTTCTTTCCCTCCCCACTACTGACAGCACCATTTTAAGTGAAATGATATCATTTCTTGACCATATCTCAGCAGGTCTTCCAAAAAATTACATAAATGCATTGATGCGAATGATCATTAGGCAACTTTTACTTTACCACAATTTTCAATATTAATATAGTTTCCTCACGTTCATACCACAACCACCAACAACACAGTAGTAAGAGAAACGATGTCATTTCCAGAATATTATTCCATAGTTATTCCATATTTTTGGAATATGATATTGTGATAGTTTGCATAATGGCTCCAAAATGGGCATTACCCTCTCCAGCCCCACCCCAAAGTGAAGGTTTGTTAATCTATAGAGAACTCCAGAACACGTTAAACAGCAACATAATACTGTGTCTTTCTACTCACCACTGCAACTGTGACGTAAATCCCCGGAGTTAACATTGAAAATTCAGAAAAATATTGTTGATCACCTACATAAACTGATAAATTGTTTAAGCTTATTATTTCATTACAAACACACCAATCAATTAACTCACATTTCATTTTCCCAAATTCTTGGATATGTTACTAATTTCGATAATCATTTCTCATAATTTTAACCCACATTATCGCCCCTTACTTAAAAAATATTATCTGGGTTTATTCATTACAAAGACACCAACCAATCAACTAACATTTAATCATTTTCATAATTCTTAGATAGCTTACTAATTTCGACAATTATTTTTTATATTTATAACCCACGTAATCGCCTACCCCTTTACTAAAATTTAAACCTGGATATATATATATATATATATATATATATATATATATATATATATATATATATATATATGTATGTATATACATTTATTTCAAACACACCAATCAATTAATTACCAATTCATCATTTTTCATAATTCTTGGATATGTTACTAATTTCGACAATCATTGTTTTTTAAATTTTTACACCCATTTACGAAAATAATAACTTTGATATATTGTCTGGCTTTATTATTTCATCATAAATACACTGATCAATTAACCGACATTTCATCAATTTTCATAATTCCTGAATATGTTACTAATTTCGACAATCATTTGTCATAAATTTAACCCATATTATTATCCACTTACAAAAATAAAAGCTTTTATATACTGTCCGAGTTGATGATTTCACTACAAACACACCAATTGATTAATAAACATTTTATCATTTTTCATAATTTTTGGATATGCTACTAATTTCGACAACCGTTTTTCATAATTTTGAATTACATTATCGCCCCCCCCCCTTTTTATGAAAATAATATATTTGATATATTGTCTGGGCTGATTGTTTAATTACAAACGCACCAATCAATTAATTAACATTTTATATTTTTTTTATATTTCCTGGATATGTTATAAATTTCAACAATCATAATTCATAATTCTACCCGACATTATCGTCTCACAACACGAAAATAATAACTTTGATATATTCTCTGGGTTTATTATGTAATTACAAATGCACTAATCAAGTAACTCACATTTCATAATTTTTACATAATTGTTGGATATGTTGCTAATTTCGATAATCATTCTTGGATACATTACCGATTTCGACAATTAATTTGATAATTTTAACCCACATTATCGCCTCTTACATTTACGAAAATAACATTTGGATATATTGTTTGGCTTTATTATTTCATTACAAACGTACCAATAAATTAAATTACATTTTATCATTTTGCACAATTCTTGGATATGTTACTAATTTCGACATTTGATTTAATTTTGACCCACATTATCGCCCCATTACGAAAATAATTACTTTTATATATTGTCTGGGTTGATTATGTCATTAAAGAAATCACCAATCAATTAACTCACATTTCATCATTTTTTCATAATTCTTGGATATATTGCTAATTTAGACAATCATTTTTCATAATTTTAACTCATATAATCGCCACTCCTAACGAAAATAATAACTATGTAAACAAGCATGTAAACATGAACTTGGGAGTTTTACAGAACATCGAGCAAGCTAGTGGAAGACTGTGAAAGCAAATATACACTGAGTTAGAGAGAGAGAGGGAGAAAGTGAGAAAGAGAAAGAGAGAATGAGCGTCGTGATCATCGTAGCCGTGCAAAACTAATGGACTCATTTTGTTTGGCTGAGCAGTGTAGACAAAGATAAAGAGAGGAAGGGGGAGAGATAGATAGATAGAGAAGATAAAGAGAGAGACACAGAGAAAAGGAGTAGCGTCGTCATCATCGAAGCCGTGCTAAAATGCTGTACTCATCGTATTTGGTTCGCAAAGTAATTCACGCCTCCAAGTACGATTTAGTGTTTATTTTTTTCTTCACCTCCGTTTCATCTTAGCATTACACGTTCGAGCCTGGGAACTGCGCGTAATTTTTCTTTGTGCTTCAATGTTCTCTTAGCTATTTTTGATTTTTTACAAGGGGTTGTTTAATTTAAAAAATAAATCTGAGGTCTCGGACAGGAACTAACTAATATTAAATATTTTAATTTTTATTTTTAAACGTAAACAGGTCACGAATAAAAAATAAAATGGTATTTTGCTGCTATATATATAAATTAATAGTAATTTAAAAATAAAATAATGATGTGTTAATGCAGTAATATTAAACTTAACTAATCATAATCAAATAATAGGAAATAAAATTTAATATGAATTTAATAAATTATATTGGTAATTTATTAATAGCCTTATGACTTTAATAAATTCTAATTATTAATGATGCATAATAATAAGTGGATATATATATATATATATATATACATGAAATCATATATATATATATATATATATATATATATGATTTCATGTATATATATATATATATATATATATATATATATTTAAGAAAACGAATCAGTAATTAAAGTAAGAGTTATAAGTAATAAACCATTAATAAAATATGATAAAGATTTGAAATACGAGACATAATTAAAATATTAAGTAAAAAGATAGATAAATATTTATAAATTTAAAGTAATTTTGTAAAGAAAAACTGGCTATACAAAATATAATCTGGATAAGGTTCATTGATTATATAAACACGAGCAATTGAGTTAGGAATAATTAGAATGAAAAATGAAGAGTATTGAAGTGTATTTTAATAAGAAGTAAATATATAGGAGTAATAACATTAATTGATAAAATATTTGAAAAGTAATGGAATATCCATGATCAATATATTAACGGTAGAAAAACTCAATAACTATTACAGTGTATAGATAAATCGGTTATAATTACTTGAAATAGACTAACTAATTATATTTGTCTTATGTAAATTAATTGAAGATGTTACTTTAAAGATAAAAAGCAAATATAATAACATAAATTATACAAATAAACAAATATAATAATTAAAACAAATATCAAAATATTGTATAAAGTAATGTAAAGAAAATGTGATGAAAAATTATGTTGAATAATACAGTGTTTCTACCCTTGGACTAATTAAATTGCTGGAATGAATTTTCAATGTTCAGTAATTAAAATAACGATGCTTTTGTTTACGATATGAGAAGATGGAAAACTAGAAATTTATTTAACAAAATTTAAAGTTAACAAGAAAATAGAAAATGATCTAAATGATAATCAGTGGATTCAAATATAGGAATATACGAAACTAAGAATTATTGAAAAGCTAATAATTAAATATATATAAATAAGAAAGTGAAATATATTTTGTATTTATTTATGAATAAATAAATCAATACACTAAATCAATTAACTAATGATAACACTTTATTAAATAAATATAAAAAAACACAACAATTAAATAACGATTATCTAATAATAAGAAGAAATACAAAAGTTGCCTTCACAATTAAAAATGAATCGATAATATAAATTAATAAGAGGTGAGTTCTTTCCTTGTATTCGTAACACAAGAAATTATGTATATATTTTTTTTTATTTATTACAGTTCTAATTTGTGTCTTCGATTAGTAATTTTGGAATATGCTTTAACGAAATAATCTGTACCATTGATGAAATTCATCTTATGATAAAGCTTTTAAATACATCCTGAGCTTTGGTATTGCGAAATTATAATATAGATGCTCGATTATAAATACTGATAATCGTTGGCCTTAATTAACTGAATTAATTAATTTAATCGTTATGTGAAAAGTACCGAAATTTTAATTTTGGTTAAAATTATATATATATATATATATATATATATATATATATATATATATATATATATATATGAATATATATATATATATATATATATATATATATATGTGTGTGTGTGTGTGTGTGTGTATGTGTGTGTGTGTGTGTGTGTGGTATGGACAACTAACCAGCACAAGCCGATCGTAAAATACTCATTTATTATACACTGCGTGCCAAATTATTAACACGATAACATTTTTTACCATTTTCAGAAACTTACCGGTACTTTCGTATCAAATGCTTCAGAAACGTTAGCAATGCTGAGCTGCGTGTACTGTGAAATGTTCGTACTGTTCCGCACAATGTAAACAACTTGCCATCGTAATTGCTGAATACACGATATTTGAGGTGTGTCAAATTATTAACAAGGCAGTTTGTATAGTCAATAAAATGAGTCGTAAAAGTGGATTTAGTAGTTCTAAAAAGAACAGTTAGCAAAAGGTAAAACTGCCCTCGAAATATCGAAAATGATAGGAAGGTACCATCAAACCGTGAAGAACTTTGTCAAGGACCCTACAAAGGTATGTAAAAGAGTTGACGAAGGAAAATCTTGAGTTGTTGCACGCCGTTCTCTACTCCAAATTAAATGTGAAGTTGTTAAGAACCCTGAGCAGACAAGTGGAGATGTCTTTGACCAAACCGGATTAACGAATGTCTCAAAAAGTACTCGATGTCGCCTTCTGAGAGAAGTGACAAAGTCTGTTAAGCCTGTGGCGAAGCCTCCATTAAAGCCCCATCACATGCAACACTGATTGAAATGGACGGAGAACAACGTGAAAACGGATTTTTTCGAAGTTTTTTTTTTCACGGATGAACTGCGTGTCATTCTGAATGGTCCAGATAACTGGAGCAAGAGATGGGTCCTAGATGGACAACATCGTCATCAGCGTTTAAAACGCCAACAAGGTCGTAGTGGGATAATGATTTGGGCTAGGATTATCGGAGGTACTTTATTTGGCCCATGGAGAGTCCCAGAAAACGTAAAGATGACGTCAAATGCGTGCATAGCTTTTCTGAAGGAGCTCTTTGAACCATGGCTGAAGAAGCAAAGGTTGACGTTCAGAGGAACCATTATTTTTATGCAGTATAATGCGCTCTTGCATGCAGCAAACAAAAACAAAGAGTATTTGCAACAACTGGGGTTCTCTGGACGACGGAATATGGAGTGGCCTGCAAATTCACCAGATGTGAACTCAATTGAGAAGCTTTGGAGAATCATGAAGCGACGCTTCTATGCAGGTGGACTCCAATTTAAGAGCAACGATGAGTTGTGGGATGCTCTCCAAGAGGTATTTCGGGGAATAACTGTTGACGAAATAACAAATTTGACTAATTCGGTGGACCAACATCTTTCACAAGTCATTAATAAAAAAGGATCGCATATGCCCTGCTTTGTATGTCAACGTAAAATTTGCTATGTAGTTATTGTGTTCTAAGGATTTTTCCTAATTCATTTAATGTTTGAAAATTATTTAAATAAACAAGTTATGGGTATATTATGTTTTTCTCAACCTCGTTAATAACTTGACACACTGAAATCAACAGATATTTCTATCTTCTGCCATGATTTTGCTAATACTGCTTTAAATACTTTTATTTTCTGACTGGAGTAACTTATTAGTATCGTAAGCACTTTCTTAAAGTTTCATGGATTTTTATTCACTCGTTCCTTAAATATTTAAAAAAAAAGGTTTCCTCATTAATAATTTAATATGCAGTGTGGAGGAAAATTGTTATCAATTATTATATTGTATCACTAGCAAAGTATAATAATGATTAAAAAAGTAAAAAAAATACATCTATGTTATTAGCTCTAACATCTTATCCGTTATCGTCTGATCTAAATCCATACGCATATAAAATGTTAAAAAAAATACTTTGTTTAGCTTACAAATGCACTTTAAGTCAACTTACCTTCCAATTTTCTTCAATTTGGATTCACGCAGAAAAGTTTACTAAAAACTCAACAGGTCCAAGTCCCTTTTATTATGATTAGCCTAAGCACCTGACTGTTTGGACGTGTGCTTTTGTTACAAAATTGATTGAGAGAGAGAGAGAGAGAGAGAGAGGGGGGTGAGTAAACGTGGAGTGTAGACACGTTTACCAGAACCGAGGGTCAGCTGACCAAATTACGTATGAGTGACGTGGTCAGGTTGGCTAGATCTGGAGATTTGATTTGGACACAGAAGACAACGGACGGCTTCCCGTTGTCTCCTCCTCTCCATGGGGGGGGGCGAACGCTGACGTGTGTAGAAGAAGAACCCATACAGGCCGATTTCACTTCCATCTTCTGCAGGACCTCTGGGGAAAGTGAAATAAAAAACTATAAAACTAATTCCTTGTCTTGGAGTGATTGAATCTTCATCCAAAAACAAGTATCAAGTCTCCCTCCAGGATGAGAAATTTCCAGATGGTCCAACATCGAAGAAGCAGAGGTAGGTTCTGAAAATACATGTCACACACACGATTCCCTTTATGATAATCAAACACACAACCATTTATATTAGAGACAATCATACGCACACGAAATCCTTTTATGTTATACACCAAACGTCGGAATACTATTTCCATTATTTTCATCATATATATATATATATATATATATATATATATATTTGTATGTGTGTGTGCGCGCGCGTGTGTAACCTTGTTAATATATGTTCGAAAAATCTCTTGCAAAATCCTCTTTGAATATTTCGTTTACATAATATATATGGGGTGTTCAGATTCATAGAACACTTTCGATTTGATTTTTACTGGTTGAAATTTAAAAGAAAATAGCTCCACATGGCATAAGTCGACTACAACAGAGTTTTTTGCGCATGCTCTAATTCAAATTATACGTTAAAGAACATAATTATTTGCGGTTTTCGTATACGTACGGATTTAGGTAATAATCGACAGTAAATTGACTCTTTACTCATAAATAAGAAACTGCATGAATTATAATCGAATATTTAAGCGTATTTTACGACCAGACAGGCTGTTTGCTAGTAATATTATATTTATATAAATAAAACAGTAGATGTATGTGCGTGTAAATATCTAACAGGTAAACTTTTTTAGCTACTGTTCACATAACACGGAAATTAACAGAAAATAGTTATTATACACTAAAGATGCGTTATAACGAGTAACATCTTTGTTTGGATGGATGAATACGCTTACAGACATATATCAGCAATAAACTATTTAATTATTGGAATTTTTTTTAATGAGAAATTTGTACATTTTATTTATTATTTACGGATTATTATTCGCATCTTTCATAGTTGTTGTTTAACGACGTTCCGATATGGGATTCGTCATGTTGTTAACCGCGACGGGATAGGAATGCTGATTCCTCAACTGTATCTTCAGTAATTACTGTCTCCCCTAGTTGTTGTCGTTTCACCACGTTTTGGCCAACTAATCCTCTGGCCGGTTTTGGGTAGGATTGAAACAGCAATCTTCAGACAATGATCACTTGGGACTGTAAAGATTCAACATCTCTATCCGCTGCGAAGGGCGATCATGGTTTGATTTTTTTCGTCTTATAAATCCAAGTTTTTGTTATCTGTTCTTCCATTGTCGCGTCCGTACCGAATGGTATATTATTTAATTGGAATTCTTTTGAGTTGAGACACTTGTATTAATTTTTTGCGGACACTTATCCTCATTTTTTTTATAGTTGTACATCATTATTATTATAGTCGTACATCATTATTATTATAGTTGTACATCATTATTATTATAGTTGTACATCATTATTATTATAGTTGTACATCGTTATTATTATAGTTGTACATCATTATTATTATAGGTGTACATCGTTATTATTATACTTGTACATCGTTATTATTATAGTTGTACATCGTTATTATTATAGTTGTACATCATTATTATTATAGTTGTACACCATTATTATTATAGTTGTACATCATTATTATTATAGTTGTACATCGTTATTATTATAGTTGTACATCCTTATTATTATAGTTGTACATCATTATTATTATAGTTGTACATCATTATTATTATAGTTGTACATCGTTATTATTATACTTGTACATCGTTATTATTATAGTTGTACATCGTTATTATTATAGTTGTACATCATTATTATTATAGTTGTACACCATTATTATTATAGTTGTACATCATTATTATTATAGTTGTACACCATTATAATTATAGTTGTACATCGTTATTATTATAGTTGTACATCATTATTATTATAGTTGTACATCATTATTATTATAGTTGTACATCGTTATTATTATAGTTGTACATCGTTATTATTATAGTTGTACATCATTATTATTATTATAGTTGTACATCGTTATTATTATTATAGTTGTACATCATTATTATTATAGTTGTACATCATTATTATTATAGTTGTACATCATTATTATTATTATAGTTGTACATCGTTATTATTATAGTTGTAAATCGTTATTATTATACTTGTACATCGTTATTATTATAGTTGTACATCGTTATTATTATAGTTGTACATCATTATTATTATAGTTGTACATCATTATTATTATAGTTGTACATCGTTATTATTATAGTTGTACATCGTTATTATTATAGTTGTACATCATTATTATTATAGTTGTACATCATTATTATTATAGTTGTACATCATTATTATTATAGTTGTACATCGTTATTATTATAGTTGTACATCATTATTATAATAGTTGTACATCATTATTATTATAGTTGTACATCATTATTATTATAGTTGTACATCGTTATTATTATAGTTGTACATCATTATTATTATAGTTGTACATCATTATTATTATAGTTGCACATAATTATTATTATAGTTGTACATCATTATTATTATAGTTTTACACCATTATTATTATAGTTGTGCATCCTTATTATTATAGTTGTACATCGTTATTATTATAGTTGTACACCATTATTATTATAGTTGTACATCCTTATTATTATAGTTGTACATCATTATTATTATAGTTGTACACCATTATTATTATAGTTGTACATCATTATTATTATAGTTGTACATCATTATTATTATAGTTGTACACCATTATTATTATATTTGTACATCGTTATTATTATAGTTGTACATCCTTATGATTATAGTTGTACATCATTATTATTATAGTTGTACATCGTTATTATTATAGTTTTACATCATTATTATTATTATAGTTGTACATCGTTATTATTATAGTTGTACATCATTATTATTATAGTTGTACATAGTACTTATTATAGTTGTACATCATTATTATTATAGTTGTACATCATTATTATTATAGTTGTACATCGTTATTATAATAGTTGTACATCATTATTATTATAGTTGTACATCATTATTATTATAGTTGTACATCATTATTATTATAGTTGTACACCATTATTATTATAGTTGTACATCGTTATTATTATAGTTGTACATCGTTATTATTATAGTTGTACATCGTTATTATTATAGTTGTACATCATTATTATTATAGTTGTACATCATTATTATTATAGTTGTACATCGTTATTATTATAGTTGTACATCATTATTATTATAGTTGTACACAATTATTTTAGTTGTACATCATTATTATTATAGTTGTACATCATTATTATTATAGTTGTACACCATTATTATTATAGTTGTACATCATTATTATTATAGTTGTACACCATTATTATTATAGTTGTACATCGTTATTATTATAGTTGTACATCATTATTATAGTTGTACATCATTATTATTATACTTGTACACCATTATTATTATAGTTGTACATCGTTATTATTATAGTTGTACATCGTTATAATTATAGTTGTACATCATTATTATTATAGTTGTACATCCTTATTATTATAGTTGTACATCATTATTATTATAGTTGTACATCATTATTATTATAGTTGTACATCATTATTATTATAGTTGTACACCATTATTATTATAGTTGTACATCGTTATTATTATAGTTGTACAACCTTATTATTATAGTTGTACATCATTATTATTATAGTTGTACATCATTATTATTATGGTTGTACATCATTATTATTATAGTTGTACACCATTATTATTATAGTTGTACATCGTTATTATTATAGTTGTACATCGTTATTATTATAGTTGTACATCATTATTATTAAATTGTACATCATTATTATTATAGTTGCACACCATTATTATTATAGTTGTACATCGTTATTATTATAGTTGTACATCATTATTATTATAGTCGTACATCATTATTATTATAGTTGTACATCATTATTATTATAGTTGTACATCATTATTATTATAGTTGTACATCGTTATTATTATAGTTGTACATCATTATTATTATAGGTGTACATCGTTATTATTATACTTGTACATCGTTATTATTATAGTTGTACATCGTTATTATTATAGTTGTACATCATTATTATTATAGTTGTACACCATTATTATTATAGTTGTACATCATTATTATTATAGTTGTACATCGTTATTATTATAGTTGTACATCCTTATTATTATAGTTGTACATCATTATTATTATAGTTGTACATCATTATTATTATAGTTGTACATCGTTATTATTATACTTGTACATCGTTATTATTATAGTTGTACATCGTTATTATTATAGTTGTACATCATTATTATTATAGTTGTACACCATTATTATTATAGTTGTACATCATTATTATTATAGTTGTACACCATTATAATTATAGTTGTACATCGTTATTATTATAGTTGTACATCATTATTATTATAGTTGTACATCATTATTATTATAGTTGTACATCGTTATTATTATAGTTGTACATCGTTATTATTATAGTTGTACATCATTATTATTATTATAGTTGTACATCGTTATTATTATTATAGTTGTACATCATTATTATTATAGTTGTACATCATTATTATTATAGTTGTACATCATTATTATTATTATAGTTGTACATCGTTATTATTATAGTTGTAAATCGTTATTATTATACTTGTACATCGTTATTATTATAGTTGTACATCGTTATTATTATAGTTGTACATCATTATTATTATAGTTGTACATCATTATTATTATAGTTGTACATCGTTATTATTATAGTTGTACATCGTTATTATTATAGTTGTACATCATTATTATTATAGTTGTACATCATTATTATTATAGTTGTACATCATTATTATTATAGTTGTACATCGTTATTATTATAGTTGTACATCATTATTATAATAGTTGTACATCATTATTATTATAGTTGTACATCATTATTATTATAGTTGTACATCGTTATTATTATAGTTGTACATCATTATTATTATAGTTGTACATCATTATTATTATAGTTGCACATAATTATTATTATAGTTGTACATCATTATTATTATAGTTTTACACCATTATTATTATAGTTGTGCATCCTTATTATTATAGTTGTACATCGTTATTATTATAGTTGTACACCATTATTATTATAGTTGTACATCCTTATTATTATAGTTGTACATCATTATTATTATAGTTGTACACCATTATTATTATAGTTGTACATCATTATTATTATAGTTGTACATCATTATTATTATAGTTGTACACCATTATTATTATATTTGTACATCGTTATTATTATAGTTGTACATCCTTATGATTATAGTTGTACATCATTATTATTATAGTTGTACATCGTTATTATTATAGTTTTACATCATTATTATTATTATAGTTGTACATCGTTATTATTATAGTTGTACATCATTATTATTATAGTTGTACATAGTACTTATTATAGTTGTACATCATTATTATTATAGTTGTACATCATTATTATTATAGTTGTACATCGTTATTATAATAGTTGTACATCATTATTATTATAGTTGTACATCATTATTATTATAGTTGTACATCATTATTATTATAGTTGTACACCATTATTATTATAGTTGTACATCGTTATTATTATAGTTGTACATCGTTATTATTATAGTTGTACATCGTTATTATTATAGTTGTACATCATTATTATTATAGTTGTACATCATTATTATTATAGTTGTACATCGTTATTATTATAGTTGTACATCATTATTATTATAGTTGTACACAATTATTTTAGTTGTACATCATTATTATTATAGTTGTACATCATTATTATTATAGTTGTACACCATTATTATTATAGTTGTACATCATTATTATTATAGTTGTACACCATTATTATTATAGTTGTACATCGTTATTATTATAGTTGTACATCATTATTATAGTTGTACATCATTATTATTATACTTGTACACCATTATTATTATAGTTGTACATCGTTATTATTATAGTTGTACATCGTTATAATTATAGTTGTACATCATTATTATTATAGTTGTACATCCTTATTATTATAGTTGTACATCATTATTATTATAGTTGTACATCATTATTATTATAGTTGTACATCATTATTATTATAGTTGTACACCATTATTATTATAGTTGTACATCGTTATTATTATAGTTGTACAACCTTATTATTATAGTTGTACATCATTATTATTATAGTTGTACATCATTATTATTATGGTTGTACATCATTATTATTATAGTTGTACACCATTATTATTATAGTTGTACATCGTTATTATTATAGTTGTACATCGTTATTATTATAGTTGTACATCATTATTATTAAATTGTACATCATTATTATTATAGTTGCACACCATTATTATTATAGTTGTACATCGTTATTATTATAGTTTTACATCATTATTATTATAGTTGTACACCATTATTATTATAGTTGTACACCATTATTATTATAGTTGTACATCGTTATTATTATAGTTGTACATCGTTATTATTATAGTTGTACAACCTTATTATTATAGTTGTACATCATTATTATTATAGTTGTACACCATTATTATTATAGTTGTACATCGTTATTATTATAGTTGTACATCATTATTATTATAGTTGTACACCATTATTATTATAGTTGTACATCATTATTATTATAGTTGTACATCATTATTATTATAGTTGCACACCATTATTATTATAGTTGTACATCGTTATTATTATAGTTGTACATCGTTATTATTATAGTTGTACATCCTTATTATTATAGGTGTACACCATTATTATTATAGTTGTACATCGTTATTATTATAGTTGTACATCATTATTATTATACTTGTACACCATTATTATTATAGTTGTACATCGTTATTATTATAGTTGTACAACCTTATTATTATAGTTGTACATCATTATTATTATAGTTGTACACCATTATTATTATAGTTGTACATCGTTATTATTATAGTTGTACATCATTATTATTATAGTTGTACACCATTATTATTATAGTTGTACATCATTATTATTATAGTTGTACATCATTATTATTATAGTTGCACACCATTATTATTATAGTTGTACATCGTTATTATTATAGTTGTACATCGTTATTATTATAGTTGTACATCCTTATTATTATAGGTGTACACCATTATTATTATAGTTGTACATCGTTATTATTATAGTTGTACATCATTATTATTATACTTGTACACCATTATTATTATAGTTGTACATCGTTATTATTATAGTTGTACATCGTTATTATTATAGTTGTACATCATTATTATTATAGTTGTACATCATTATTATTATAGTTGTACACCATTATTATTATATTTGTACATCGTTATTATTATAGTTGTACATCGTTATTATTATAGTTGTACATCCTTATTATTATAGTTGTACATCATTATTATTATAGTTGTACACCATTATTATTATTATAGTTGTACATCGTTATTATTATAGTTGTACATCGTTATTATTATAGTTGTACATCATTATTATTATAGTTGTACATCATTTTTATTATAGTTGTACACCATTATTATTATAGTTGTACATCGTTATTATTATAGTTGTACATCATTATTATTATAGTTGTACATCATTATTATTATAGTTGTACATCCTTATTATTATAGTTGTACATCATTATTATTATAGTTGTACATCATTATTATTATAGTTGTACACCATTATTATTATAGTTGTACATCGTTATTATTATAGTTGTACATCGTTATTATTATAGTTGTACATCGTTATTATTATAGTTGTACATCATTATTATTATAGTTGTACATCCTTATTATTATAGTTTACATCATTATTATTATAGTTGTACATCATTATTATTATAGTTGTACACCATTATTATTATAGTTGTACATCGTTATTATTATAGTTGTACATCGTTATTATTATAGTTGTACATCATTATTATTATAGTTGTACATCGTTATTATTATAGTTGTACATCGTTATTATTATAGTTGTACATCCTTATTATTATAGGTGTACACCATTAATGTTATAGTTGTACATCGTTATTATTATAGTTGTACATCATTATTATTATACTTGTACACCATTATTATTATAGTTGTACATCGTTATTATTATAGTTGTACAACCTTATTATTATAGTTGTACATCATTATTATTATAGTTGTACACCATTATTATTATAGTTGTACATCGTTATTATTATAGTTGTACATCATTATTATTATAGTTGTACACCATTATTATTATAGTTGTACATCATTATTATTATAGTTGTACATCATTATTATTATAGTTGCACACCATTATTATTATAGTTGTACATCGTTATTATTATAGTTGTACATCGTTATTATTATAGTTGTACATCCTTATTATTATAGGTGTACACCATTATTATTATAGTTGTACATCGTTATTATTATAGTTGTACATCATTATTATTATACTTGTACACCATTATTATTATAGTTGTACATCGTTATTATTATAGTTGTACATCGTTATTATTATAGTTGTACATCATTATTATTATAGTTGTACATCATTATTATTATAGTTGTACACCATTATTATTATATTTGTACATCGTTATTATTATAGTTGTACATCGTTATTATTATAGTTGTACATCCTTATTATTATAGTTGTACATCATTATTATTATAGTTGTACACCATTATTATTATTATAGTTGTACATCGTTATTATTATAGTTGTACATCGTTATTATTATAGTTGTACATCATTATTATTATAGTTGTACATCATTTTTATTATAGTTGTACACCATTATTATTATAGTTGTACATCGTTATTATTATAGTTGTACATCATTATTATTATAGTTGTACATCATTATTATTATAGTTGTACATCCTTATTATTATAGTTGTACATCATTATTATTATAGTTGTACATCATTATTATTATAGTTGTACACCATTATTATTATAGTTGTACATCGTTATTATTATAGTTGTACATCGTTATTATTATAGTTGTACATCGTTATTATTATAGTTGTACATCATTATTATTATAGTTGTACATCCTTATTATTATAGTTTACATCATTATTATTATAGTTGTACATCATTATTATTATAGTTGTACACCATTATTATTATAGTTGTACATCGTTATTATTATAGTTGTACATCGTTATTATTATAGTTGTACATCATTATTATTATAGTTGTACATCCTTATTATTATAGTTGTACATCCTTATTGTTATAGTTGTACATCATTATTATTATAGTTGTACACCATTATTATTATAGTTGTACATCGTTATTATTATAGTTGTACATCATTATTATTATAGTTGTACACCATTATTATTATAGTTGTACATCATTATTATTATAGTTGTACATCATTATTATTATAGTTGCACACCATTATTATTATAGTTGTACATCGTTATTATTATAGTTGTACATCGTTATTATTATAGTTGTACATCCTTATTATTATAGGTGTACACCATTATTATTATAGTTGTACATCGTTATTATTATAGTTGTACATCATTATTATTATACTTGTACACCATTATTATTATAGTTGTACATCGTTATTATTATAGTTGTACATCGTTATTATTATAGTTGTACATCATTATTATTATAGTTGTACATCATTATTATTATAGTTGTACACCATTATTATTATATTTGTACATCGTTATTATTATAGTTGTACATCGTTATTATTATAGTTGTACATCCTTATTATTATAGTTGTACATCATTATTATTATAGTTGTACACCATTATTATTATTATAGTTGTACATCGTTATTATTATAGTTGTACATCGTTATTATTATAGTTGTACATCATTATTATTATAGTTGTACATCATTTTTATTATAGTTGTACACCATTATTATTATAGTTGTACATCGTTATTATTATAGTTGTACATCATTATTATTATAGTTGTACATCATTATTATTATAGTTGTACATCCTTATTATTATAGTTGTACATCATTATTATTATAGTTGTACATCATTATTATTATAGTTGTACACCATTATTATTATAGTTGTACATCGTTATTATTATAGTTGTACATCGTTATTATTATAGTTGTACATCGTTATTATTATAGTTGTACATCATTATTATTATAGTTGTACATCCTTATTATTATAGTTTACATCATTATTATTATAGTTGTACATCATTATTATTATAGTTGTACACCATTATTATTATAGTTGTACATCGTTATTATTATAGTTGTACATCGTTATTATTATAGTTGTACATCATTATTATTATAGTTGTACATCCTTATTATTATAGTTGTACATCCTTATTGTTATAGTTGTACATCATTATTATTATAGTTGTACATCATTATTATTATAGTTGTACATCCTTATTGTTATAGTTGTACATCATTATTATTATAGTTGTACATCATTATTATTATAGTTGTACATCCTTATTATTATAGTTGTACATCATTATTATTATAGTTGTACACCATTATTATTATAGTTGTACATCGTTATTATTATAGTTGTACATCGTTATTATTATAGTTGTACATCATTATTATTATAGTTGTACACCCTTATTGTTATAGTTGTACATCCTTATTATTATAGTTGTACATCCTTATTATTATAGTTGTACATCCTTATTGTTATAGTTGTACATCATTATTATTATAGTTGTACATCATTATTATTATAGTTGTACATCCTTATTATTATAGTTGTACATCATTATTATTATAGTTGTACATCATTATTATTATAGTTGTACACCATTATTATTATAGTTGTACATCGTTATTATTATAGTTGTACATCGTTATTATTATAGTTGTACATCGTTATTATTATAGTTGTACATCATTATTATTATAGTTGTACATCATTATTATTATAGTTGTACATCCTTATTATTATAGTTTACATCATTATTATTATAGTTGTACATCATTATTATTATAGTTGTACACCATTATTATTATAGTTGTACATCGTTATTATTATAGTTGTACATCATTATTATTATAGTTGTACATCATTATTATTATAGTGTTACATCCTTATTATTATAGTTGTTCATCATTATTATTATAGTTGTACATCCTTATTATTATAGTTGTACATCATTATTATTATAGTTGTACGGCATCTTATCTAAATCTAAAAAAATTATGATAACACAAAATAAAGTTGTTTTTTTTTTCAATACAAAATAACAATTTTCGTAACTAAAATATAAACAAACATTAAATTTTGAGAAAACAAATGTTCATTTCAATAACACTTTTACATAATTGGTTTCTGACTAACATACACATTTTCGTTATTTTTAAACACTAACTACAATCCACCGTTTGCACACTGCCTCGTTTGCACACTGCTAAATAGTTTTAAAATGAAAAAATACATAATTGTATATTTAGTTTTCTGTAAAGACACATTTATCATATTAATCCGAATAGTTTAGAATTTTGGATGACGCATACAATCAAATTCAGATATAAAAAACACATTTTCATATTTGGTAAATTTAACTGAGATATTCGTTGTCAGTATACCCGAAAACTTATGAATATCGACATTTACAATCCTAAAACCGCCTGGAGATTGAAGTCAACCAATGAAATTGTGTCACGAAAGTAATTAATTACATGGTTGATCAGCTTCGTGAAAGAGCAATGTTGAAATGATGTAGTTGATATGATCAATTATAATCTTTTGCAAGAGTTATCAATCCATTTTTTGAATTGAGATCAGGCAGTAGAATTTCGTGTAGAATACATTACAACCTACTGGAATTCCACATCATTAGCTGATATTAAAGGAAGAAGCCGCAATAATATTATTACGAAATCTTACCAATAAAATCGTCGGAAGACATTATAATAACTGAAAGATTTTAAAGGTGAAAGTCTGTTATATCCTCATTATTCCCTTTCATTTTGTACATGCCAGTCAAGTTCAAGCGTTAACACTCCCTATAAAAATTAGTTTTGAGATGTCTATAAATAAAACTCAAAGATAAAGCCTCAAAGTTGTTGGACTTAATATTCAGAAACCTTTCTTTTCGCATACCCTGTTGTATGGTCGTTGCTCACGCATTGGAAGTCCTGGAAAACTCGACATTTACACACCTGTTAAAGGTCACTCCCAAAATGTTTAGGCAAAGGTTCTTTCAAATAATTGCTACAGGTACATT
Organism: Euprymna scolopes; assembly: GCF_053919585.1. NCBI lineage: Eukaryota > Metazoa > Mollusca > Cephalopoda > Sepiida > Sepiolidae > Euprymna > Euprymna scolopes. The sequence continues at coordinate 98,018,717 of NC_136513.1, forward strand.
TACAAGTGTGTAGATATTCACTTCTTGAAACTAAATTTTAATTATTTCATTAACAGCCTAGATTATTTATGCAATCTTTATATAAATTGTACACTACATAGTAAAAACAAAAGGAGATTTAACAGTTTCCAGATACGCACTGTAATATGAAATACTCATTGTACTTCTCAGACCATATTCTGAATAAGGAAAGAATAAAGTTGAAAGATTAAACTAGAAACGCTATAAGGGCTACTGGGGAGACCTCTATAAAATCAACTACGGATACTGCTCCTACCTCAAGGGGGATGTTATAAAAGGTACTATTATTAATTAACATTTCGTGTAAACAATAGGATAATTATGTATGTGAACGGAATATTCAAATATATCAAAAACAAACTGGCAACGCCAGGTATTTCAGCTAGTTCATTAATAAAAGCAGAATTATTGCCGTGATAAAATAATTGCAAAAATGAAGAACGGCTAGAGGCCAACCAAACTACAGATACGTTTCTGCACCTTATTAAATCAAAGTAGACATAAAAACACGCCAAACTGTGACATTATATACCATACATTTCACTGGAATTGTGGGCGTTATTTCCTCTATATATTCTCGCTCGATCCTAAATGAAATTGTCGTCTGTCTATTTTAAGTGAGCAATCGTAAACATTGTAATTTTTGACACTTGAACTTAATTTTGTATATTCAGTGGCTGCGATATCCCCAGCCTACACAGTCTATCACGGTTGAGTTTCAACCTAGCATCAATAGCTAATCTATTCTTAGCTGAAAATGACGCTTTCATTAAGACATCTCATTGAACACTTCCTGCAAAACAGTCACCTTTTAACGTAATACTCGTTTCTCATTTTCTTCGCTCGGCGCGAACGACGATTTGGCTAATATCGATTTTATATAGAAAATTACATTTTCTGACTCAGCGAATTTTAGCAAACAGATCGACTGACTCTGGCGAAAATAATGTTAAAACGTCCGACGGACCTAATAAACAATTTTGGGGGAAATACAATGCGAACCTGCAGAATATTAGTATTTTTTAACAAAACATTGATAGAACATAATTACGTGAAAAATGATGTACTATATTTGAGGTGTATTTGCAAAAAGACAATTTACGAGGCATGCCATCATTTTTTAAAACTATACCTTGTCTGAAATCAGTCACCACATTCTTAAATATTAAACAAGAATAATACTCGTCCCTGTATTGGCAGGAGTATCCCCCAAAAGCTTTAAAAATATATTACTTATATGATAAAAATCAAAATATAATGCGACTAAACTTTATCTCTAGAATCCTTATTCACACATTGATAAAAAATACAGTACCTTATTTTGATTCTAAAAACTGTTTAAAATATAAGGCTTAAGGTTATAAAGAGAAAATAAATACATATTGGTGCATAAACATTATGAGGCAAATTTAATGTAAATTCCAAATATGTGAATTTATTCTATCTATATTATCATCATCTTCCAAACTCTTTAAAATACTTCAATGAAAGTGAAAATTGGTGAATATTTATTAATTTTCTGTCGCTATCTATTTTTAAAAAACGCACAAAAATCGGATGTATATGAGTTTTAACGCAGAGCTTTTACACTGTTGTTGCGTAAAAATAAATTTAACTGAGTGCAGCATACTAAAATTGTTATACGAATCTGTTTTCGAAAATTCGTAATGATCAGCCGGGAAGATATGATTGTTTTAGTGTTAAGTATTATTGTATGCCCGCGCAACAGCAACCAACCCTGCTGAAAAGAAGACTTTCTATATAAATTTTATTACTTTCATGAAACCGACATATAAATCTGATTGTTTGGTGGAAGTTACAATGTGATGTCATTTTGAGGAACATAACGAAATATAAGTTCGTTTCCCGTGCCAGCGAACCCTGTCTCAGGGACGTTTGGTCTTGAATATAGTACCAGTCCATGAGGACACGTGGTTAAAATTTTCGATCGTGAGAAAGAAGCCTGAGAGTGTTTGCAGATTCACAGGTACACACATTTACTGATATTACCCTGGGGTGTCATAATCAGTGGTGATTGGTCTACTCGATAACCCGACCTACCCCTGTTTTGACTACATAAACGGATCCCCATGCAAAAATATGCAGTTAGAATTGAGATTCGAGAGAAATCAAATACAATCGAAGGGTGGTCATCCCCTCCTCCCGAACCGTCACCACCGCAAAAGAGAGAGTAATTAATCTAATCGGGACTCGGTAGTATGTAAACACGTGCCAAATTTTATATAAATTAAGATCGGTTAATAAACTATAATAACGTTTAAGATGAACATATAAATAGATGCTTGGCGAAAGCAGGAAAAGAATTCTTCCTAGCGTATTGGAATATTGACGCCAATTCGCTTGAAAGTGAAGCAACACGTACGCCTGAATATGTAGTTTCTTGAAATTATAGGAGTTATTTATTTTGACTACTCATTTTGTCCGAACATGTAAATTATAAGAATTATATTTCAATCTTTTTCATGCTGTTTAAATGTTCAATTATTAATTTTATAAAATGTTGTTACATTTATAAAAAAATGACAGACGATTATTTAATATATCGACTACTCAGAACATGATGCAATTTTTAGTGAATTATATCATCACAAATCAACAAATATGTCCATATAATAAAAGACGTGATGCTTTGGTTGATATGACAAACTATTCTTTACTAAAATGTCCAAATCCCAAAAGTGGACACATTGTATGGAAATTTGGCAACCTTACAAAATCAAAATATCTACATCACCTTTCTATTTTTTCAATAAAGATAATACATTAGTAAGTAATATAGTTATAAAAACAAAAAAAATATATAGTAAAGTAAACGGAAATATTTGATAAAATATATAGATTTACTTAATATTTTGTATATTAAAATCCTATGATATAATTAAGATTTAGTTTTTTACGTAATTGATTAACGTTATAGATTGGTTACACGCCCCCTATGTTAAGAATGGCTCTCGAAAAATAGTGTTATCATTTCGAAAGCCATTCTTAGCGTATGGATAGTGATGTGAGTTGCAAGTTATCTGGGAATACAAATTCTAGGAGAGTTACTTCCCCTGATCTAGCTAACATTTAAAAGTGCTTAATGGTAACTTGTGCAAAATGCGCTACAACAAGTAAACGCCGAGATGATAGACTGAAATATCTTCCCTATTGTCAATAACTCTTCAAAATTGGTTAATAGTATAAAACTACAATTCACTAAAAAATGGTTTTAATTTTAATTTAACTTCTACTCGATATTTTTTCTTGTGATTTTCACTTTGATTTTCGACTGATACGTAAATATATAAAAACGTGTTTACTTAAATAATACGATTTTTATCGGTGCCGTTCAGTTTGTAATAGTTGGTTTACAATTTATTTCGTATAAAACTCTACGGGGATTTTTTTCTTTTTTTCTATTTATTGTTTTTGTTAGCAATTTTTACGTAGGTTTTTATACACGAATTATATGAAAATAGTCCTCGTATAATTTCATCTTACTTGATTAGCATAAACGTTGATATACAGTTAACGAATTTGATTATATAGAGAATGGTTAGATACCCAGACAGAATCAGACGTTTGAAATAACTCAATCATCGTGAATCTGCACCAGATAAATAAAAAGCAGAAAACTCTGTTGCAGGAAATCCACTCCTGACCTTTGAACAGGTATTTGCCTATGAGAAAAATCTAAAGTAACACACGTTTTCACTACTTTTTCCATTGTCCCGAGGTGAGATACCAGTGCAGGATTGATAGAATTTTATACAAGGAATTTAACGATTCCAAGTTAACAGCTTCCTGTCCCACCACATAACGTCTCAAACATTCAACCGTTTTTTTTATTTTTTCGGTCTGAGCTTTTGAATTCGTGTTCAAATAACAAGTTAACTTAGTATAAAAGGATAACTACTAAGGATCTGATTCATTATAAACAGATAAGACCTAGGCTGAACCGCAGCAGAAATGTGCATTCATATATATAGCGAATAATGTATATATAAATGCACATTATATAATATGCATTCATATATGTAGCGAATAATGTATATATACACATAATATAATATGCATGCATATATGTAGCGAATAATGTATATAATCATACACATAATATAATATGTATGCATATATGTAGCTAATAATGTATATATATACATACACAAAAAATAATATGTATGCATAAATATGTAGCGAATAATCTATGGTCCCCCTCGCCAAACTTTCACAAGAAACACCCGTCTAGCAGAAATCACTATCAATAATTTCCCCCACTCTTTATCTGTACCTAAACCTAAACATAGATTCCATGGGCAAAGCTTCTTTATTAGAACTACGCGCCCATGGAATTGTCTTCCGTTTTCCTGCTTTCAAGCTGATTTCAATATGGTTGTCTTCAAGTCTAACATAAACAAGTTTTTGATGAGCCGTTCCGTATAAGTTAACAAATTTACTGAATTTCTATTACTAACGATTACTATATTGTCCAATTTCTACTGTGCACTCTTTAACCCTTATCCTCGAGTGGGCTTAAGCCCTTGATAAGTGGTGATTCCCATGTTAAAAAATATATGTAGCGAATAATGTATATACACATAACATAATATGTATGCATATATGTAACAAATAATGTATATATAAGTACTCATAATATAATTACGATCCACTTGTTTTTGAGCATGTTTTTCCCTTGCTTTTTCTTGGGAGTCCTATAAATATTACTTATGAAATCAACAAATCAATAAATTATACAGCTTATATAAAAAAAAGTATTTTTACTGATTAATCAAAGATGAGTTTAGTCATGAAAAAATGACACGTATGATGTGTAAATAAAAACGTTTTTACTTATTAATATAAAGTTGTTTATAGAAATATTCGTTTTAAAGATAATAATTCTTATAATCACTTCATTTGAAAACAAAAAAAAAACATTTTTGCTTTTAATATTAGAGTGCCAGCCTTTATTATGAAGACAAAGTCGTAGCCTCTTTTGCAGCGAATCACAGAGTTTTGTTCTGTTGAATTCCTCTTAAACATTTGCTCTTAATTGATCCAAGTTTCTTGGTGTATATTTTTTGCCCCCCCCCCAAAAAAAATAGAGGGTGGACCTATAAATTTATCCCTGTCCGTTCGTTCGCTCGTCTGTTCGCACATTTCACAATAACTACGCATTGGAATTTTTTGAAATTGTGCACAAACATTAAACATGATATGAGTAAAAAGTAACAGAACTGGTGTCGAAGAAGATCCATGCAAATACAGATGTGTTTGTAAATTTAAGACTAATCTGTACTTGCAAGTGTTTCCTTGGATTTAAGCTAACTCTCCTCCCATCGCTCTCCGCCAGCTTTCTGTTTTTATAGTGTTTTGGAAGATTCTTGATTATTCCATAGGTTACATAATTTATCATATTTTTTTCCACTGTTGATCCATGCATTTCAAATTGTTTAGCTATGGGATTAAGGGATTGGATTAATGGATGGGATTAAGGGCCTATTTACTTCTTCATAACAATCAAATCTCTTATTATATATTCATATAGTGGGCATTTTTATCAATTCGTATCAAATATGAATTGCGATAAAACAACGCCATTAGATGAGTCAAATTACACTAAAAAGGGGTCGACTAATTTTTCACCCCTTTTACTACATTTTTATTTAAACATTTATTTTATTTCTTCTGACATTTACCAAGAAAATTTTAATGCTTACTATTAATCTTTGATATAACTACCACAATTCGAAAATAAAAACAATTTGTTTTTACTTCATATAAAAAATATATATTCAGTGATTCTGTATATATTCAGTGATTCTGTATATATATATATATATATATATATATATATATATGTGTATATACATATAATATATATATATGTACGTATACAGAATTGTTCAGTTTCGTGTAACATATAGTGTGTATATATATATATATATATATATATATTCAGTGATTCTGTATATATTCAGTGATTCCGTATATATATACATATATGTATACATATAATATATATATATGTACGTATACATATAATATATATATATGTACGTATACAGAATCGTTCAGTTTCGTGTAACATATAGTGTATATATATATATATATATACATATAATATATATATATATATATATATATATATATATATATGTACGTATACAGAATCGTTCAGTCTCGTGTAACATATAGTGTATATATATATATATATATATATATTCAATGATTCTGTATATATTCAGTGATTCTGTATATATATATATATATGTATACATATAATATATATATATATATATGTACGTATACAGAATTGTTCAGTTTCGTGTAACATATAGTATATATATATATATATATATATATATATATATGTACGTATACAGAATTGTTCAGTTTCGTGTAACATATAGCGTATATATATATATATATATATATATATATATATATATATATATATAATTCCAAGTTTATACGTCCAAAAGTAATGCAACTAATAAAGTTTTTACGAAGTTAATACAAGAGTGCCCAATACCGGAACAGGGCAAGATATACAGACTAAATTTTTTAGGTCTCTAGTTACTTGTAACTGGTTAACATAGACACCATCATGAATGTTTAGCGACATATTAATGCTTATGTTAGAAATATATATATATATATATATATATATATATGTTTGTGTGTGTAAATGTGTGTATATATGTATGTAAAAAGTCAATATTAAAAATATGCACCATTTTCATATCTTTTCTTGATTTATTTCTTTTAAAGAATACACAATGTTATTTAAAAATATCATTTTTATAAAGTACATATTTTTATTCTGCCTCCGTCCGCCTTCTTTAGTGTACTGAAATGTTCCAGGGTGCTCAATAGATTAGAGAAATATGCATTTCATAAGCATTTTAAATCATCAATTGAAATGAATGGCTCTCGTATTCGGGAGGCTTCTTATTTTTACAAGCTTCTGGACTTTACCTTTACTCCTAATCTTAAATGAAACACACAATTTAAATCCGTTGCCTGAAAAAATGGTGTGATCCTTCTACCGATCTAGTAGATATCTCATATGCAATTCTTTACGTATATAAGAGACAGGTACGTCTATGGATGGAGTACCGTTGCTACATATGGGCAGGGGCTGCTAGAAAGGACTTATCCTGCATTGATAGAGTTCACAATAGACTTCGTAGCCTAGTACGGATGTCCTTTTCTCTTCCCGTAAACCTCTTACTCACAGAAGAGATGTTTTTATCGTTATTTTCATGGCAAGTCCTTGTCTGACCCCCAATCTATGGTCCCCCCTCGCCAAGCTTTTACAAGAAACACTATCAATAATTTCCCCAACTCTTTATCTGTACCTAAACCTAAATGTAGATTCTATGAACATAATTTCTTTCTTAGAACTCTATGCGTGTGGAACCATCTTCCGTTTGCTTGCTTTCCAGGTGACTACTATATGGTTGTCTTCAGGTCTAACCTAAACAAGTTCTTGATAAGCCGTTCCATATAAGTAAAGAAAATTACCGAATTTCCATTATTAACAATGACTATATTGTCCAATTGAATACTGTACACTCTTTAATCCTTATTCTCGAGTGACCTCTGGACCTTGATAAGTGGTGATACCTATATAAATAGAATAGTCAACATAAACGGAGTTACGTGACAGTGCTACTTGTACATCATCAGAACCAAACGTTTTTTGTATTAAATAAACAAATAAAAAGTTGCAAAATTAAAAAAATATATCTTTACAATCAGCAAACTGTGATGGGGTGGGTGGCTTAACACGTCACTTTATTCTCTTAGATCTACGATCCTGAGATGTTATATATTAAAATAAAATCCTTATTATCATAGAAGGTGACGATATTAAGTTTTAAAAGAGTATGCCAAGATATTCCTTATTACTACGCTTGGTATTCCAAAGTGGACACCCATCTAGCACTGACCAAGCTCAATATTCGCTTAACATCGGTGATCTAACGAGAATCGGAGTGTCAGCGTTATTATACCGAGTTAGGCAGCTCAGAGAAACTCTTCATAATCATTTGCGGGAGTTCTTGAATATATTTCGTAGTAACTGAATATGTTTATTTTATCAAATCTCTGCTGAATAGTGATAAGGATTCCCGCAAGCAATTCTATAAACAAAACCAGATCCGAGGCAAATTTACTTAAACATTCGTGATCCCATACACCTTGAACTCGTAACGTAGACGCGTTCACATGAAAAAGTTTTTTTTCGATTGCGTTTGTTACTCTTTACTAAAGTTTATTAAACGCTGCCTGTGAAAATTACACTGCATTATCATTTCACCTTAATATCTGTTTGTTTTATATAACATTAAAAAACAGGAGTGTTTGAATATATGGTTAAGTGGCAGTTTTAGTCATTTAGAACTGCTTTAAAGCTCCAACGCTTATTCATTTTTCGACCAAATTTCAAACAATAATTACAATTTATAGATCACTATCTCAGCTATATAGTGATGTTTTTTTTATTTTTGTTCAGTAAAAAAAAGGTTATGAAAAAGTTACTCCTATTCAAAATCGTAAAAATTCGTAGGCAGGTGAAAATTTTTTTTTTTATGACTGGTTTCCATAGCAACCACGTTGCTTCAGCTACTACTGTTGCTAACAATTCAACGCTCTCACAAAAAAGTAACAAGTGAAACAGACAATAAAAGTATGAACGAATGAAGTATTGAAAGATTAGGACTTACAATATTGTAGCATTAAATATTTTTTTAAAATTCAATTTAACATTATATAAACTATTCTTAATGCTGCAATATTTTAAGTTATAAATTTATTATATTTTTACTAGAATATCCTGTCATTTTCAACTAATCCTTTAATTTTCCATGTTTAAGCTTAACCATAATACTTTTCATCCTCGCATTTTTCTATTGTGAGATATATATATATATATATATATATATATAACATTTTTATGATTTTGTCTCTTTAGTACCTTTAACTTGGTATATATATATATATATATATATATATATATATATATATATATATATATATATATAGCTATAAAAGTGAACGGGTCTGTGTGTCTGTCTGTGTACATTTCCCTACGCAATAACTCTATCAATTTAAAGTTTACAGACTCGAGATTTAATATACAGGGTACTGAGATTTGGTAAAATCTATGTGATCGGTTTTCGGCGATAAATTCTGCTGTTAAAGGGTACAAAGTTAAGCGATTTGACCTTTGAGAACTCTACCAAACTCCTCCGACAACTTAAGGTGTAAATACTTGAAATATTAGATATAGGTTCATTGGAGATGGATCTAACATAATAACTTGATATGAGCCCAAAACAATAAATTTTAAGGGGGCATAATAGGGGTCAAATTGTAAAAAAAATGAACGTTTTTTTGGTCAATATACACCTCCAAATACCCTGGCAACGCCGGGAAAAAATGCTAGTGTATATAATTATATATATGAGCAAATAGTTTATCAAAGAAGTTAAAAAACACTTTGAAAAAGAGTTAAAACATATTTAATTTGAAAAAGAAACACTAAATAAGTGATAGTCTCCAATCCGCGGAGTTTCGAAGAAACAACCCCTTCTCACCAGCGGGTAGGAATTAGCAAAACGCAGGATCGGATTTTGCATACAAAACTATTTGATGAAACTGCAAGTAAGTAAAAGATCTTATTTAATGACAAAAAGTGAAGCAGAGGGAATAGGGAGAAGAAAAAGGTGATTTCAGGTGAATGGATAGTCTGGTGAAAGGAAAAGCATCCAATGATGGTAAAATCCAAAAATGTAAATCCAAGTTAGTTAGTTTATTTTCCATTTGCACAAGTAAAATCCAAGGAAATCGCGTAATTGGAAGATGGTCCAAAATAATCCAAAATGCAGAAATCCGTGGAATAATTCACAAATACGTAAAAGGAAAAATGCGAAAGAATTTCAATAATATTATTAAAAGAAAAATAAGGTAGGCATTAAACTCGACTTCCGAGACAAAGTGTAGTTAAGAAAAGTGAGTGAAAAAGTTGAATGGTTATTGAATTAAATATAAAATAGAAAAGCAAATGTCAAAATGACCCAGACAAGATGACGTTAAAAGTCTCCAAAACATAGCGCAAAAAGAGGCCAAATGAAATGTACAGGTTATTACTTAAGAAAATATCAACAGAAGTTTTTAAAAGACACTAAATGAAAAAAAATATTTTAAAGGTAGAGGTTGGCCGGTATCTGCAAATTCTGGATAAATCAAGTAAGTATGTAAATAAATGCATATAGTAAAATATAAGTACAATACAGATAAAGGATATGAATGTGTAGGTAGATTGATATACTTGATTTATAGGAATATTTAAGCACTAAAACGGAAATTGCAGATAAAAACCGACCAAACAAAAGAATACAAATAAAGGATTATTAAGTTATAAAGTATTAAGAAAGTATGTAGAAAAAACGAAAATGTTAAAGAAAAATTATACGTCTGAAAGGTTAAAGCAATAGCTATGTAATTTCAAAATTACCATACTTAAATTAGGACTCATGTTTACAGAAATAGATCAGTTCGTTTTTTGAATTCATTATATTGTTACTTTGAGGGTAAGTAATTATAGTTATAGCTTAGGTTGTGCAGAGGCATTTTACCTTGTACGTATTTGTGAATTATTCCAGGGATTTCGGCCTTTTGCATTATTTTGGACCATCTTCCAATTACACAATTTCTTTGGATTTTACTTGTGTGAATGGAAATTTAACTTTCTTGGATTTACATTTTTGGATTTTACCGTCATTGGATATTTTACCTTTCACCAGACTATCCATTACCTTGAAATAACCTTTTTCTTCTCCCTATTTCCTTTTGCTTCACTTTTCGACTTCATGTAAGATCTTTTACTTACTTGCAGTTTCACCAAATTCTTTTGCATGCAAAATCCGATCTTGCGTTTTAATACTTCCTAACCTCTTGTGAGAGGGGGTGTTTCTTCAAAACTCCGCGGATTGGGGACTATCCACTTATTAAGCGTTTCCTTTCCAAATTAAATACATTTTTAGTTCTTTTTCAAAATGGTCTTACCATTTTTTATTAACTATTTGCTCTTATTATAAGCTATATTTCCTATTTGGTTTTATCGAACTTTTACATCCCGTTGAGATTACTTTATGAATATTAATTCTATAATATTTATAATATATTTTATTTTACCATCTTGGATCATTTTGGTAATTTTAATTGTAATTTTTAATATATATATATATATATATATATATATATATATATATATATATATATATATATATATATATATATATATATATATTTGATTGACTCTCCCGTCGATTTTGACGCATGAGCTTCCGCCATACCTTCTAAGTTCCTCGGAAATCCACACACATGATTTGTTTATTATAGTGACGGATTTGTGCAGTACCAACGACACTTTTTGGTATTAAAGCTTACCTTTGTCCGTGCAAATAACTGCTACAGAATAGAATATACATTAGACCTCAGTTTTTTTAAACCAGATGCTTGCCCTAAATTCATATCTTAAAGAAGACTAGGGCTACCTAGCTCCCAGTGAATTAATTCGCCTCCAAATACCAACCTGGAGATTTCTAATATATATATATATATATATATATATATATATATATATATATATATATATATATATGTGTGTGTGTGTGTGTGTGTGTGTGACTACTTCAATTTATCACATAATTTTATATACAGATGTATAATTTTATGCGTAAACTTTTAGCATGTACTTAAACAGTGCTAAATACAAAGGTAGAGCAGGGAAGTAAGTTATAATATATATATATATATATATATATATATATATATATATATATATATATATATATATATATATATATTTCTTTTCAAGGGAAATAAGGTAAAAAAAAAATGCCATGGTGACAATAGTTACCAACTGCCACAGTAGCTACTGATCACTTACTCCCACTCCGTCTTACACAACAACAGATACCATGACGCTAAAAACCTCTACTCCCACCACTCCCCCCTAAGTATTTTCAAAATTTAACGTCTACTTTCCTTTCTTTCTTTTTTCTTTCTTCAAAAAGTACCTAATAGAAGCTAGATAGCGTCTCTTCACAACTGAAATTCTAATATAAAACCGCCTCACACTACCACACGACCTCCCCCTCTATTTAATAACCCCCCCCCAATAAATTTATATCCATTTCTGTAAGTTTAAATTTCAGTCCACCTATAAATTCCGATGAAATTGGTACTCTACCCCATCTCTTGGGGTGAAAGTCCAATGGAAATAACTATGTAAATTTATTTTGGGCTCAATAAAAAATTAAAAAATTATATATATATATATATATATATATATATATATATATGGTGTTAAGCTACACAGAATATTCCGCGTTTCATCCAAGCTAGGATTCGGCAGGCTTATTCGAAGAGTTGTGTTGTTGTTTCGGGTTTTTATATACGCACATTCTATTGAGTCTTTTAGTAAGCCAATCAGCTTTCGAGTTTCCACCGCACCCTTCCTAATCAGCCAATTAACAGGCACTTACAAGACTAAGGCTCTTCCTTTGTGTGTTAACTGCGCCTTTGTCCTGTAAGTCGCTGCTCACAACTCTTCGCATAAGCCTGAGGAGTCCTAGCGTGGATGAAACGCAGAATGTTGTCTGTAGCTTCACTGTTATATATATATATATTTTATAACTTTATATATATATATATATATATATATATATATATATGTACATGTGTGTGTGAACGTGTCTGTGTGTCTGTGTACATTTTCCACCGCAATAACTCTGTCAATTTTCAGTCTACAGCCGCGAAATTTGATATACAGAGTACTGAGAATTGGGAAAATATTTGTAATCCGTTCTCGGGCAGAAATTCGGCTGCTAAGTTCTCAAAGTTTAAGGATTTGACATTTGACATTTGACGACTCTTAGCAAATACCTTAGACAATTTTGGGTTAAACACTTAAAATTTTAGATATACGTTTCTTAGACGTGGATCTAACTTAATAACTGTATTTGAGCCAATAACAATAAATGTTAAGGGGTCATAATAAGTGTCAAAGTTAAAAAATTGACCTCTACGGTCTCTATCAAATTACTCAGACAATTTCTGGTCTAAACATTTAAAATTTGGCATAAAGTGTAATCAGATATAGGACAAGCTTTTTAATCGTTTTGGGTCGAAAATATTTGGTTAGCAATATATAAATGTATATATGTATGTATGCTGGCATGTCTGCCCAAAACTTTCAACAGAGGGGGCAGATTTTACCAATATCCGTATCGTTTTCAGGTTCGATCTACCTTTTAGACGAAAAATATCGAAAAATTGGCTAAAAACATTAATATCTTCACCTTTAACTGGACACTTTTCAACATGGGGGACGCTTTTTCGCCGATATTTTTTAAAAATCACCCTCGCCTTTCGATTGTCAAGCCTTAATTAAAACCTACGTCACTTCCGGAATGGCGGTGGTATAAACAGCAAAGATGTCAGGTTTTTCTCTGTTCTTTTCTTCCTTCGCAGTACGGGTTCGAGGCTGCCTTCTTCCTACAACTTTCTTTTTTTTTCTTTTTTGGCTTAACATACACATCTAAACACCTGTGCAAAGCCGGACTGAAATACTAGTATATATATATATATATATATATATATATATATATATATATATATATATATATATATATATATATAATAGATGATGAATAGAAATGACGAAAAATATGAAACAACGTAAATATCTCTATTATGAAAAAAAATTAGAAAATGTTTCCATTTATAGAAACATACCACTGATAAACCTGTTCCTATGCAGAAGTATTCGTGTATTTGTTGGACGCAAAATTCAAAATCGAATGCGCCCATCGATTCCAAATAACATTTACACCATTGCATATCATATACGGCACCTAAGTTCACCCGAATATGATACTCGCTTGCGAGGGTAACTATAGACATCTTGTCTCGCTCAAGTTGATAATTGGGCTCTGACTCTGTTTAAATTTAGTAATTTATTGCGGATTCTCCTCAGGTTGTCATTGAAGTAGGTAACCGTATATATATATATATATATATATCTATATTTTTATAAAGTAATAGGGTTCGTGTGTTTCTGTCTGTGTGTACAGCTCTCCATCATCAACGAAATATAAAGGAGGTAAGAGGGTAGATCTCTCCTGGTAGAGAAACATTAGAACCCATTTTAGGATGTTTCTGTTATAGGAGACATTAGAATCTATGCCTTATTTCTTTATATACTAGTCTACAAACCACCCCCATATCGAATGACTTATGCTCATTTGCATATCACATTATATTAAATCTCTTTAACTAATTACCTCGACCTTATTACATATTGGAAATATTCTAATCATTTCAACTGTACTATTTACAAAATCTATTTAACATTTAATTATTTAATATATTTTCATTTAATTTTATATTCGATTTATTTCACTTTACGTATATTATCAAAACAATTCATTGGCGAGCAAAGCTTTTGGGATTGTATTGAAAATGTAATGGAAATTTCAATTTCGTTCCGTTTTAATCTTTTATATTTTACTTGCCAATATTATTGAAAGAATACAATTCAACTATCGTAATTTTATATAAATAAACAAAAACAAATATTTTAAAATAAAACTTTATTAAAAAAGAAATAATTTTATTTTTAAATGAAAAAAATCAATTTAGTAAAATAATTGTATTAAACACCCCCAGCCTTGTCAGCAAACCTGTAAACCTATAAAAGTTAACATTTCGAATGTAAACAGTGATTTTTCGATTTTGTTAGCGCTTGCCGCAATTAAAGACAATTAAAACGGAACTAACTTTATTTCCATTCTATTTTTTAAACAACCCCCAAAACATAACGCTCTCTTCCAGTTATAGCCAATTTTTTTTTAATTGAATAAAACAGGTCAAAATAAACAGATAAGCGCATTTTCTTTTACATTTTTCTTACAACCAACGTTGTCATTTTAACCAACTGCAGGATACCGTTACTTTTGTGGGGTTGTTTTGAAAATGGCACGGAGATTATAATTTCGTTCCAATTTAATCTTTCAGGTCGAGCCTATTTCGAAAGCCTGTCTTATCATAGATTTGAACTACAAATAATTTATTACATTTTGATTATTACTATCTTAAGACTTAAAGCTTATATTTATTTCATTTTTCTATTTATATATTGAATTAGTTATTTCCAGTCTTATTTAAACTTAGTGCTTTCTTTAAACCGGATGAACCTTTTATAAAATATGAGTTTAACGTAAAGAACACGAACAAGGTTTTATTCAACTGAATTTCTTCCAGTTTACTAACAAAATATATAAATTTAAAAGAGATATAAATAATAAAATAAAAGGGTTATGTAATTTAAAAGAAATACACGTACTCACAAAAGCAGAACTTTTTTTACGCATTTTTTTCTTTAAAACCATAACAATGAGACTAACAATTACCTAGATCTTAGTAATTATTTGTTTTAATAGAACTGTTTTAATTGTACTGTTTACTTAGTTAACCTAAGTTGGTATTACATTTATTTTACATTTACTTTTTTTTTTTAATTATTACTTTTAGACTGTGACGTTTACACCCGGAAGTAATGAGTCACACGTAGGTCGCTTTTATTCATTCCTTTTGGTCAAGATCAAAGTGTAGTATCTGTTCTTCAGATGCTGCACTTCATTTTCTTGTTCTCTTTCGGTGGAGGAGAAATCCTTCACGACTGAGACAATTTTTATTTTTGTACCTTTTCTCCACGTTAAAAAACGACCCTGGTGTCTAACTCTGTCCCGTGGGGAGGCATAGTAAATAGGTACAATATAATTGTTTATAATTGTACTATTCAGAAATATTATTTATAGTTCGTCCATTTCAGTTAGTATACATTTCCTTTACGCTTAATTAATTTACAATCATTAATATCGTTAAACAATTCCGTTTAAAACCGAAATTATGCTACCCAAACGAAGTAGAAACGAAAGTGAGGAAGAAAGAATGGAAAGATTGGAAGCTAATAGACTAAGAGTTGCTGCAGTTCGCTCCAATGAAAACAATTCAGATAGAGAAAGACGTCTAGAACTTAACAGGATACGTCAAAGAGAAAGGAGAGCAAGACTGTCAGATTTGGAAAGAGAAACCCAACGTGAAGCTGACAGAACTAGACATGCTGTAAGGCGGTTAAATTCATCACAAGATGAAATTCAAGAAAGGCAAAGATATGCACTGGAAAGAGAAGCAATATTACGATCGAATGAATTATATGAGGTAAGTAGACGTACACAAGGTCAGTTGAGAGTGGCTCAACGACATCAGAATGAATCGGAAACCCAACGAAGCTTTCGCCTATACCAAGGGCAACAACGAGAGGCTGCATGGAGAGAGAGTATGACTTTGCCCCAGCAATTGACAGAAAACGAGGCAGCTAGACAACGAATGACTGCTTTGAGACACCATGAAATAGAACACTGCAATAGAAAAGGATTGCTCTACAACAAAAATGACTCTCTCACTACAGCTGATATAGGAAAAATGGACAAAGTATGTCAACATTGCTCAGCTGTAAAATTTAAAGGAGAAACCCCTGGTTGTTGTTGTTCTTCTGGCAAAGTTGTGCTTGATAGCTTTCCACCACTGCCTCAGTTGCTTCAAGATTTGCTCTCCGGCAATGGTCCCATCTCTAAAGATTTTCTGCAAAATCTACGCAGTTATAACAATTGTTTTGCAATGACATCATTTGGTCACAAAATTGTGGCAGTACATGGGTGGAATCCTTCTTTTAGAATTCGAGGCCAGGTTTGCCACCAGATTGGGAGTCTTTTACCACCTGAAGATGAAACAGCAAAGTTTATTCAAGTCTACTTCTTGGATAGTCTGGAAGAGGAACTACATAATCGGGGACGTGACAGTAGACTCAATAGAGACATTCTCCAAAGTCTGACTGAATTTTTACATGAGAACAACAGCTTCATTTGTCAGCTGAAAACAACAAAGGAGAGGATTGAAGAAGAACACTTGGTAGAACATAAAGTTGTCATAAGGGAAGACCGAAGGCCGCAAGAAGAGCATCCACGGCGATTCAATGCTCCAACAACAACGTATGAGATTGGAATATTAATGGAGAATGAACCAACAGCTAACCGGGATATTGTCTTGCGTTTTAGAAATGATACATTAAAATGGATCTCCGAACTACATCCCCTCTACGATACTTTAATGTACCCGTTAATGTACCCCTATGGTTCTCCATCTTACAACATCTACATGAAGGCATCCAATGGGCGAAAAGTTACCCAACAGCAATTTTATTCGTACCATTTAATGACTCGGCCTGGAAACTATTTTCTCTGGTACCGAAGGCTATTTCAACAATGGCTGGTGGATGTGTACTGCAAGATTGAAACAGAACGTTTACAGTTCCTGAGGCGTGAGCAACAGACCCTGAGAGCTGACAATTATAGCAACTTGAGAGATTCAATTCTTAGGGAGGATGGGAATCCAGAACAGTTTGGTCAACGAGTTGTTCTTCCGGCAACTTATACAGGAGGCCCTCGATACATTTTTGAGCGTCAAAGTGATGCCATGGCATATGTTCGGCGAATGGGCCGAGCCGACCTCTTCATCACGTTCACAACAAATCTAAAGTGGACAGAAATTACAGAAAATTGTCTTCAAGGGCAAGACCCTCAGGATCGTCCAGATATTGTTGCCAGGGTTTTCAGGCAGAAGCTAAAAAAGTTACTTGAATTTATTAAAAAGGGAGGATTTGGCAGGTTGAGGGCTTTCCTGTACAGTATTGAATATCAAAAAAGAGGACTGCCGCATGCACACATCCTCACCTGGCAGGCCCCAGAGGACAAACTTCTACCAGAAAAAATGGATCTCTGCATATCTGCAGAGATCCCTGACAAAGAGGAAGATCCTGATCTTCATGCTAAAGTGATGGCACATATGGTGCATGGACCTTGTGGACCATTTAATCCAAATTGTCCATGTACGATTGACAACAAATGTTCCAAAAAATACCCAAAAGAATTTCTTCAGTGTACCGAGCAAGGCCAAGACTCTTACCCCAAGTACAGGCGAAGAAAACCAGAAGATGGAAGCCAGACTGGTACAATAAGGATGAAGAGAAATGGTCGGTATGTTAATCAAGAAATAACAAACCAGTGGATTGTTCCGTACAACAAGGTCCTCCTTCAGCAGTTCAACGCTCACATTAACGTAGAAATTTGCAGCTCGATCCAAAGCATCAAATATGTCCTCAAATACGTGAATAAAGGATGTGATCAAGCAGTGTTTGAACTACAAAGAACTGATGGAGCAGCTAACCAACAAGGCCAAGTACAAAGTCACATTGTGGATGAGATCCAGCAGTTCCAGAATGCAAGGTATGTCGGCAGTTCAGAGGCGGCCTGGAGGATATTGGAACATCCCATCCATGAACATTTCCCCCCAATTGTACAACTTTCTGTTCATCTTGAAAATGGGCAGCATGTCATGTTCTCAGCTGATACTGCTCTGGAACGAGCCCAAGGTCCACCGCCTGCCACAACTTTGACACCATTTTTTCAACTCTGCCATGAGGATGACTTTGCAAGGGGTCTCAAATACGTAGAAGTCCCTGAGTTTTACACTTGGAACAAATCGACAAAGAAATGGATGAGAAGAATGCGTGGGGTACAAGTTGAAGGTACTGAAAATGATGATGTATGGAAGGCACCATGCATTGGGAGAATCTACACGATTAGTCCAAAAGCAGGGGAGTGTTATTTCTTACGCCTGTTGCTCAATGAGGTTGATGGTCCAACTTCATTTCAAAATTTGCGAGCATACAATGGTCAGGTGTTTGAAACATACAGAGCAGCGTGCCTTGCTCGAGGCCTTCTAGAAAATGACCATCACTTGCATCAAGCAGTAGGAGAGGCAAGTGCCACTCAATCACCTTCAAATTTGCGAAGCCTATTTGTGATAATTTTAACAGCCTGTGAGCCAAGAAATCCTCTTGAGATCTGGATGGCTTTTCGTGATGTAATATCTGAAGACATTCTTCACAGATACAGGCAAGAAGTTAACAATCCAGAAGCAGATTTTAATGAGGACATCTACAATAAAACTCTTTGTCTAATTGAAGAAAAAGTTCTCCTTATGTGCGGTCAACCATTGGCAAGCTATGGATTACCTGCACCAACGCAAGGGGGAGATGAAAGACTCGCGAGAGAGTATCAACGTGAAGTTACTTATAATCTTGAAGAACTTTCCCTACAAGCAAAAAATATGCAAGAAAAAACTGACCGATTCTCAAAGAGAAGTTTACAATTCATTCATGGCAATGTTGGAAGCACAAGGTGAAATGAACAAAAACATGATGTTTCTTGATGCTCCAGGTGGTACGGGCAAGACTTTTGTAATCAATTTGATCCTTGCAAAGATTAGATCCATGAGAAAGATTGTGCTTGCAACAGCATCCAGTGGCATTGCTGCTACTCTACTACAAGGTGGCCGCACTCTTCACAGCACTTTTAAAGTACCCTTGGATACTCATCGAATGGATCAGCCAGTTTGCAAAATTACTGGTAACTCAGCCTTGGCAAATGTAATTAGAGACACCTCTGCAATCATTGTAGACGAAGCCCCAATGACGCACAAGAGTGCTTATGAAGCAATTGACTGAATATTGCAAGACATCACAGGAAACAAGAATCCCATGGGTGGCATTCCAACCTTATTTTGCGGTGATTTCCGTCAAATCCTCCCAGTGGTTAAAAATGGCACAAGGGCTAACATTGTCAATGCAAGTTTGAAACAATCCTATCTCTGGAGGCACGTTATAGTGAAGAGACTGACTACTTATATGAGAGCCTATATCTCTGATAACATAGCTACAGCAGACTTCTCAAAATTGCTTCTCCAAATTGGTAATGGTCAGTTTCCTATCACTTCTTCACCTGACACAATTAAGATTCCAACTGCGCTTGGTAAATGTGTCGGTAATCAGAAGCAACTGAAAGACAAAGTGTACCCAGACCTGCAAAACAATGGAAAATCACCGGATTGGCTTGCTGAGAGGGCTATTATTTCGCCATTAAACAGCAATGTGAATCATTTGAACAATTCAATAATGAATGAATTTCCAGGAGACACAAAGCAATACAAGTCAGTTGATTCGGCTACTAATGAATATGAAGCTGTTCACTACCCTGTGGAGTTTTTAAACTCTTTGGAGATATCTGGAATGCCTCCACACATTTTAAATCTCAAAATTGGATCGCCAATCATGATTCTTCGATCCTTGGAACCGCCAAAAACAACAAACGGAACCAGATGTGTTATCACCAGATTGCACACCAATGTACTTGAGGCCACCATTTCCTGTGGTCCCTACAAAGGCGAACCCGTTCTACTGCCAAGGATCCCCTTAGTTCCATCGGACTCAGAACTTCCATTTAAATTCTGGAGACTCCAATTTCCTGTGAAGGTGTGTTTTGCAATGAGCATAAACAAAAGTCAAGGCCAGACATTTAACACCATTGGCGTAGACTTGACATCAGACTGCTTCAGTCACGGTATGTTCTACGTCTCCATCAGCCGGACAGGAAGTTCAGAAAAACTCTACATTCTGGCTCCAAATCAAAGCAGCAGAAATGTAGTTTACCCTGAGGCTCTTCAGTGAAAAGTTCGAGAAATGGATATGAGGAAAAACTGACATGATCTGATTGTGGTAAGTTTTTAGTATTGAATGTGCAAGATAAAATTTAAGCAAGAGTTGAACATTACTTCAATGAAAAATTTACTATGTAACATCAAGTAACCTTCCTTTTTGATGAAAATGTTTTGTGAAGTTCCTGATTGAATTTCAGTCACTACAAGAGGTAGTTAAAATGTTAATCACCTTATGCAATCGTTGCTCTTACAACATCAACTTACTGGAAAGGTGCCCACAGATTTTGGTACCCGAGTGCGCAACAAAGCTCCGTGCGAAGCACGGGTATCTTTGCTAGTATATATATATACGGTTACCTGTGTTTCAGTGTTTCATGGTAAACAACTGATGATCCCTTAAAAAATATAAAAATTGGTATTATAGTAAATTTGAGAGTTGATGCAGTGATTGCAGGTGATTAAATGACTTACTGACTAGATGTTTTTTTAATGAATGATAAAAAATAATTTTTTGTGTGGTTTCAAATGTTAAAAACTTCAAAGACTATATATATAGTTTTGGGGGAATTAGACCTAGAATCTAAAGAGCAGAGTTTACTTAAATGTATTAGTAAATATACTAATACTATTAAAAGAAAAACAGTGCTCGCTGTAATGTAGATATATAAAAAGCTCGACAGGTATGGATATCCTGGAGCTATTTTTATATTGAGTAAATGTATTTATAATTTTTGAATTGAAAATCATTTTTAAAAAGAAAAAAAAAACCCTCAATTTAAACCATTAATAGAAAACTCCTTGACAGCCAAATTTATTGCCGAAAATCAATTAAAACTACTTTATTTACTCACATAAAATTAATGTACAAAAGTATAAATTCATGAGTAAACTTTAAGTATTTACTTCAAAAGTGCTCAATACGTAGGTAGAGCTGTTTAGTAATTTATAAATTATATATGACGATTAAGCTACACTGAATATTCTGAGTTTCATCCACTCTAGGATTCTTCAGGCGTATGCGCGAATTTTGTGATTGTCTGTCGTTTTTATATACAGACTTCTATTGAGATTTTAGTTAGCCAATCAGCTTTCTAGTATCGACCACGGCCTTCCTATAAGCCAATGGACATGCACTTATAGAACAAAATTCCATTTGACCTCTGGTTGACCTGATTCTTTGTGTGTTTTCTGTTAAGCCTGGATGTCTAGTGTCTTGACCTGTTTTAAATCTAGGTTAGTTTTTTTTGTTTTTGTGTTAGTTGTATATATATATATATATATATGTATATATATATACATACATACATACATACATATATGTATGATAGTTTTTGTATATGCTTGTTTACTTATTTTATTTATTTGTTTAATTTCTATTGTTTTGTTAGTTTTAAAGTTATTTTATATCTCTATCTTAGAGTAAATTTTATCCTATGAACACAGTTGTTCGCTATTTCTCTCCTACAGTTTAATAGATGTTGGGGGTTTTTAAAGTACAGGATAGCAAATTTTTCATGAAGGCATATTCTACATGGTTCATCTAGGTCTCTACAGGTGCCCTATAAGTGCATGCCCATTGGCTGATAGGAAGGCCGCGGTCGATACTAGACCGCTGATTGGCTAACTAAAATCTCAATAAAAGGTGGATATATAAAACGACAGACAACCACAAATTCGTGCATAAGCCTGAAGAATCCTAGAGTAGTGTTTTTATGTGTATGTGTATTTATGTATATATGTATATATATATAAGATTATATATATATATATTCATACATAAACATATATTCATATTTTTATGTGTATGTGTATTTATGTATATAAGCATTATACTTATATTAAGTAAAATGTTTCATAATATTAAGAGTATACATCGTTTATGTATTCTTTTTGATATGTTGGATTTTTAATAAATATTTTCTTCACGAAATAACATAGATGAGTGCTTTTCTGCACCACTATGACTTTTCATTCTGCATCAACTTATCTTCAACTGAAAAAAAGAGAATTCCAAGGATGATTACAATTTAAATTCTGTGACACCATAATTATCATCACATTCTATTTTCTGATAAATGTTATTGATCGTGCTCTGCAATTTTTTATTATTCCTTTTCGAGTTGATAGTTTTGAACATGGCTATAAAAATTAGTTTCAAAAATAATTCTTTCTCTGTTCTAACGAACATTTGTCTTTAATTATGGAACAATGCAATGAATTTTATATGCTGGTACATTAATCTTTGTCCATGTTGTAATAATGATAAAAGTAATTACAATAATAACATTAATAATAATAATGATAATAATGAATAAGATGATTTAGATTATAGAACTTATGCAAATATGATTAACAGTAATTATGATATGAGTTATTATAATCATAAGGTATATAATCGTAATCATATATTAATAACAATGATATATGATTATAATGGAATTTGTAAGAGTAAAAGTATGGTCGTATATATAATTATGACGGTTGTACAAACAATTTAATAGTAAATAGTAATAATGACCAGCATTATAATAACTAACTTAATAATAGTAAAACTACTACTACTATTACTACTACTACTACTACTACTACTACTACTAATAATAATAATAATAATGGCAAGCAATCTACGAAAAATTAATGCAAGCAACAGTAAACGTAGTCACTATTTTTGTCTTCTCCGCGCCAGCCTTTCGAACCAAAGGTTCTCAAGTCCTTCGCCACCCTTACTCAAGGCACGCCTCCATGCTGGTTTATCTTCGGCTAGCTCCTCCCACACATTTACATCGATGCCAAGAGCAATCAGATCCCGTTTGGCCACGTCTTTAAAATGCAGCACCGGGCGACCGCGGCTTCTTGCTACATTTGCCAATTCGCTGTAGAGGATATTCTTAGGGAGACGGCCATTGGGCATTCTACGCAGGCATCCAATCCAACTCGATCGTCGGATCTTGAGTGTCTTAACACCTCTTCGTTGGTGATTCTATCCCACCCATTGATGCTCATGATATGTCGCAAGCATCGGAGATGGTAGACGTTCAGTCTTTTCTCGTAACGATCATACATGGTCCGAGTCTCAGCTCCATACAGTATGTTACTAAAGGCCATACAATCGATCATTAGAATAACGGTGACAATAATTTTGAACAAGAGAATTTCGAAATACCGTTTGTCATTACTTTATTATTCATTTTTGTTTACATTCGAGTGTTGCCTGAACACTGGATAAGCATATTTGTTTTTGTTGATTTAGACGAAAGCTGCACACTCATATTTTAAAGCTGCACACTCATATTTTAAAGCTGCACACTCATATTTTTAAGCTGCACACTCATATTTTAAAGCTGCACACTCATATTTTTAAGCTGCACACTCATATTTTAAAGCTGCACACTCATATTTTAAAGCTGCACACTCATATTTTAAAGCTGCACACTCATATTTTAAAGCTGCACACTCATATTTTAAAGCTGCACACTCATATTTTAAAGCTGCACACTCATATTTTTAAGCTGCACACTCATATTTTAAAGCTGCACACTCATATTTTAAAGCTGCACACTCATATTTTAAAGCTGCACACTCATATTTTAAAGCTGCACACTCATATTTTAAAGCTGCACACTCATATTTTTAAGCTGCACACTCATATTTTAAAGCTGCACACTCATATTTTAAAGCTGCACACTCATATTTTTAAGCTGCACACTCATATTTTAAAGCTGCACACTCATATTTTTAAGCTGCACACTCATATTTTAAAGCTGCACACTCATATTTTAAAGCTGCACACTCATATTTTAAAGCTGCACACTCATATTTTAAAGCTGCACACTCATATTTTTAAGCTGCACACTCATATTTTAAAGCTGCACACTCATATTTTAAAGCTGCACACCCATATTTTTAAGCTGCACACTCATATTTTTAAGCTGCACACTCATATTTTTAAGCTG
The DNA here is from genome assembly GCF_053919585.1 of Euprymna scolopes. NCBI lineage: Eukaryota > Metazoa > Mollusca > Cephalopoda > Sepiida > Sepiolidae > Euprymna > Euprymna scolopes. The sequence continues at coordinate 98,043,388 of NC_136513.1, forward strand.
CACACTCATATTTTAAAGCTGCACACTCATATTTTAAAGCTGCACACTCATATTTTAAAGCTGCACACTCATATTTTAAAGCTGCACACTCATATTTTTAAGCTGCACACTCATATTTTAAAGCTGCACACTCATATTTTAAAGCTGCACACTCATATTTTTAAGCTGCACACTCATATTTTAAAGCTGCACACTCATATTTTAAAGCTGCACACTCATATTTTAAAGCTGCAGACTCATATTTTAAAGCTGCACACTCATATTTTAAAGCTGCACACTCATATTTTTAAGCTGCACACTCATATTTTAAAGCTGCACACTCATATTTTTAAGCTGCACACCCATATTTTTAAGCTGCACACTCATATTTTAAAGCTGCACACCCATATTTTTAAGCTGCACACTCATATTTTAAAGCTGCACACTCATATTTTTAAGCTGCACACTCATATTTTAAAGCTGCACACTCATATTTTAAAGCTGCACACTCATATTTTAAAGCTGCACACTCATATTTTAAAGCTGCACACTCATATTTTTAAGCTGCACACTCATATTTTAAAGCTGCACACTCATATTTTAAAGCTGCACACTCATATTTTTAAGCTGCACACTCATATTTTAAAGCTGCACACTCATATTTTAAAGCTGCACACTCATATTTTTAAGCTGCACACTCATATTTTTAAGCTGCACACTCATATTTTAAAGCTGCACACTCATATTTTTAAGCTGCACACTCATATTTTAAAGCTGCACACTCATATTTTTAAGCTGCACACTCATATTTTAAAGCTGCACACTCATATTTTAAAGCTGCACACTCATATTTTAAAGCTGCACACTCATGTTTTAAAGCTGCACACTCATATTTTTAAGCTGCACACTCATATTTTAAAGCTGCACACTCATATTTTAAAGCTGCACACTCATATTTTTAAGCTGCACACTCATATTTTAAAGCTGCACACTCATATTTTAAAGCTGCACACTCATATTTTAAAGCTGCACACTCATATTTTAAAGCTGCACACTCATATTTTTAAGCTGCACACTCATATTTTAAAGCTGCACACTCATATTTTTAAGCTGCACACTCATATTTTAAAGCTGCACACTCATATTTTAAAGCTGCACACCCATATTTTTAAGCTGCACACTCATATTTTAAAGCTGCAAACTCATATTTTTAAGCTGCACACTCATATTTTAAAGCTGCACACTCATATTTTAAAGCTGCACACTCATATTTTAAAGCTGCACACTCATTTTTTTAAGCTGCACACTCATATTTTAAAGCTGCACACTCATATTTTAAAGCGGCACACTCATATTTTTAAGCTGCACACTCATATTTTAAAGCTGCACACTCATATTTTAAAGCTGCACACTCATATTTTAAAGCTGCACACTCATATTTTAAAGCTGCACACTCATATTTTAAAGCTGCACACTCATATTTTTAAGCTGCACACTCATATTTTAAAGCTGCACACTCATATTTTTAAGCTGCACACTCATATTTTAAAGCTGCACACTCATATTTTAAAGCTGCACACCCATATTTTAAAGCTGCACACTCATATTTTAAAGCTGCACACTCATATTTTTAAGCTGCACACTCATATTTTAAAGCTGCACACTCATATTTTAAAGCTGCACACTCATATTTTAAAGCTGCACACTCATATTTTTAAGCTGCACACTCATATTTTAAAGCTGCACACTCATATTTTAAAGCTGCACACTCATATTTTTAAGCTGCACACTCATATTTTAAAGCTGCACACTCATATTTTTAAGCTGCACACTCATATTTTAAAGCTGCACACTCATATTTTAAAGCTGCACACTCATATTTTAAAGCTGCACACTCATATTTTAAAGCTGCACACTCATATTTTAAAGCTGCACACTCATATTTTAAAGCTGCACACTCATATTTTTAAGCTGCACACTCATATTTTAAAGCTGCACACTCATATTTTAAAGCTGCACACTCATATTTTAAAGCTGCACACTCATATTTTAAAGCTGCACACTCATATTTTAAAGCTGCACACTCATATTTTTAAGCTGCACACTCATATTTTAAAGCTGCACACTCATATTTTAAAGCTGCACACTCATATTTTTAAGCTGCACACTCATATTTTAAAGCTGCACACTCATATTTTTAAGCTGCACACTCATATTTTAAAGCTGCACACTCATATTTTAAAGCTGCACACTCATATTTTAAAGCTGCACACTCATATTTTAAAGCTGCACACTCATATTTTTAAGCTGCACACTCATATTTTAAAGCTGCACACTCATATTTTAAAGCTGCACACTCATATTTTTAAGCTGCACACTCATATTTTAAAGCTGCACACTCATATTTTAAAGCTGCACACTCATATTTTAAAGCTGCACACTCATATTTTAAAGCTGCACACTCATATTTTAAAGCTGCACACTCATATTTTTAAGCTGCACACTCATATTTTAAAGCTGCACACTCATATTTTTAAGCTGCACACTCATATTTTAAAGCTGCACACTCATATTTTAAAGCTGCACACCCATATTTTTAAGCTGCACACTCATATTTTAAAGCTGCACACTCATATTTTTAAGCTGCACACTCATATTTTTAAGCTGCACACTCATATTTTAAAGCTGCACACTCATATTTTAAAGCTGCACACTCATATTTTAAAGCTGCACACTCATATTTTTAAGCTGCACACTCATATTTTAAAGCTGCACACTCATATTTTAAAGCTGCACACTCATATTTTTAAGCTGCACACTCATATTTTAAAGCTGCACACTCATATTTTAAAGCTGCACACTCATATTTTAAAGCTGCAGACTCATATTTTAAAGCTGCACACTCATATTTTAAAGCTGCACACTCATATTTTTAAGCTGCACACTCATATTTTAAAGCTGCACACTCATATTTTTAAGCTGCACACCCATATTTTTAAGCTGCACACTCATATTTTAAAGCTGCACACCCATATTTTTAAGCTGCACACTCATATTTTAAAGCTGCACACTCATATTTTTAAGCTGCACACTCATATTTTAAAGCTGCACACTCATATTTTAAAGCTGCACACTCATATTTTAAAGCTGCACACTCATATTTTAAAGCTGCACACTCATATTTTTAAGCTGCACACTCATATTTTAAAGCTGCACACTCATATTTTAAAGCTGCACACTCATATTTTTAAGCTGCACACTCATATTTTAAAGCTGCACACTCATATTTTAAAGCTGCACACTCATATTTTTAAGCTGCACACTCATATTTTTAAGCTGCACACTCATATTTTAAAGCTGCACACTCATATTTTTAAGCTGCACACTCATATTTTAAAGCTGCACACTCATATTTTTAAGCTGCACACTCATATTTTAAAGCTGCACACTCCTATTTTAAAGCTGCACACTCATATTTTAAAGCTGCACACTCATATTTTAAAGCTGCACACTCATATTTTAAAGCTGCACACTCATATTTTTAAGCTGCACACTCATATTTTAAAGCTGCACACTCATATTTTAAAGCTGCACACTCATATTTTTAAGCTGCACACTCATATTTTAAAGCTGCACACTCATATTTTAAAGCTGCACACTCATATTTTAAAGCTGCACACTCATATTTTAAAGCTGCACACTCATATTTTAAAGCTGCACACTCATATTTTTAAGCTGCACACTCATATTTTAAAGCTGCACACTCATATTTTTAAGCTGCACACTCATATTTTAAAGCTGCACACTCATATTTTAAAGCTGCACACCCATATTTTTAAGCTGCACACTCATATTTTAAAGCTGCAAACTCATATTTTTAAGCTGCACACTCATATTTTAAAGCTGCACACTCATATTTTAAAGCTGCACACTCATATTTTAAAGCTGCACACTCATATTTTAAAGCTGCACACTCATATTTTAAAGCTGCACACTCATATTTTAAAGCGGCACACTCATATTTTTAAGCTGCACACTCATATTTTAAAGCTGCACACTCATATTTTAAAGCTGCACACTCATATTTTAAAGCTGCACACTCATATTTTAAAGCTGCACACTCATATTTTAAAGCTGCACACTCATATTTTTAAGCTGCACACTCATATTTTAAAGCTGCACACTCATATTTTTAAGCTGCACACTCATATTTTAAAGCTGCACACTCATATTTTAAAGCTGCACACCCATATTTTAAAGCTGCACACTCATATTTTAAAGCTGCACACTCATATTTTTAAGCTGCACACTCATATTTTAAAGCTGCACACTCATATTTTAAAGCTGCACACTCATATTTTAAAGCTGCACACTCATATTTTTAAGCTGCACACTCATATTTTAAAGCTGCACACTCATATTTTAAAGCTGCACACTCATATTTTAAAGCTGCACACTCATATTTTAAAGCTGCACACTCATATTTTTAAGCTGCACACTCATATTTTAAAGCTGCACACTCATATTTTAAAGCTGCACACTCATATTTTTAAGATGTACACTCATATTTTAAAGCTGCACACTCATATTTTAAAGCTGCACACTCATATTTTAAAGCTGCACACTCATATTTTAAAGCTGCACACTCATATTTTTAAGCTGCACACTCATATTTTAAAGCTGCACACTCATATTTTAAAGCTGCACACTCATATTTTAAAGCTGCACACTCATATTTTAAAGCTGCACACTCATATTTTTAAGCTGCACACTCATATTTTAAAGCTGCACACTCATTTTTTAAGGCTGCACACTCATATTTTAAAGAAACGCGATCTCGATACTCGATATCGAAATTATTTATTATTAAATCTTTTATTTTTGCATTTCCTGTGAACATTTTTCGACCGTCTCCTTTTATCGACATCGAAGTTTAGTGTTTTTTTCTATGATTTTGCCGAAGGTATTTTCGCACGAAATTACCGTTATAATATTCCTAATCAAGAAAATCATCTCGCGGGGCATATTTTAATTAGACGTGTTGCTTAAATTGCTTTGGAGTCTAGAATATTCTCAAGACCCACCCTCTACCTTGGTGCTACTAATATAAGTTCTCTCAAGATACCGCATTTGTGAACTAACATGTACTTTTTATTACATTTTCACCCCAAACTAGGCGCATTGCAACTTTGATCTAAGGGACTACTATCAGAAACATGAGCTACAGGGATACTATGTGGGGAGTTGGGCAGCAAAATGTCGGTTAGCGTTACACTTGGACTTCTGCATGTTAGTACAGTTGGGGAAGCAAGGATCCGGAAGGGAATTCCAAATTTAGCGGTTCTGGGGAAGAAACTACTGGAGTAGATAGCTCTCTTACATCTAGCGATCTTTACTGTAAAGGGGTGGGATTTAGCTGCTTGTCGGGTTTGTCGGATATATTTACATCGAGGGGGTATAAATGCTTACAGTTCGTCGGAGCATTCACCGTTAAAGTACTTGTAGAAAAGGCAGAGGGGTGCTACATTTCGGCGATGGGACAGAGGCTGAATCTTAGATGACAGTTCAGGGCCTATCAAGTTGGCGAATCTCTTTTGGACCTTGTCTAGGAGCGAGACACTAGTAGCAGATGCACCAGCCCAAATATGACAACAATACTCTATACATGGGCGAATGATGGCTTTATAGATGTACATGATAATTTCGGGCGTTAGTTGCTTTCTAGCAGGGTAGAGAGAACCTACCTTCTTCGTAGCGGTCCTGGCAATACTCTCAATGTAATTGTTCCAACCCATGTTTCATGTGAACGTTAGGCTGATGAGTTTAAAAGATGTACTTTCAGATAAAGAGTATTTGGTAATTGCTATTGATAGAGAAGGTTTCTTGAAATTATTGAAGGAAACAAGTTTAGTCTTGGCATCATTGAATGTGACCATCCATTTTTGTCCCTATTCCATTACGGCTTGGAGGTCATAGTCTAGTGTTCCTGCCATTTCCTTAGATATGTGTTCATTTGTTTTCCTGTCGTATCTGTTATAGAGCGTGGTGTCATCAGAATATTTACCCATCTCACAGACAATTTTGTCAGAGAGGTAATTTATGAATATTAGGAATAATAGAGGTCCAAGGATGGACCCTTGAGGCACTCCCGCATTTATATCAAATTGTTTAGATGTACAATCGTCGAGGACACTTAGGTTTTACTCTTATCTAAAAATGATTTTATTATATTAAGTATTCTTCCAGTTATACCGTATGATGTGATTTTCCTGAGAAGACCTTCATGCCATACCCTGTCAAAAGCCTTAGATATATCTAGAGCTACCGCTCTATCCTCCCCAGCTTTGTCCAGTTAATGGTATATACGTTAAGAGATTACAGTAAGGATGTCTGCTGTGGAACGGGCTGACATAAATCCATATTGTTGGTTGGTCAGAAGGTTAGCATCTATAAGGTGATGGACTAGAGCTTGGCTAATTATGGACTAAGATATTTTGGCGAAAAGTAGGAGCAGGCTAATTGGGCGGTAATTTACTGGGTCAGTTCTTTCGGCAGAATTATTGAAAACTGGTAGCATAGAAGCAGTTTTCCAGCAGGCAGGAAGCAATATTCATTGAGGCATTTGTTGCAAAGTTTGGAGAGATCTGGAGCGAATTCGGCGGATCATTTTTTAATAGCACAGCTGAGATGAGATCAGGTCCACATGCTTTTAAAGTGTCAAGATTTTTTATGATAGCACGCACTTGAGAAGGGGTGATTTTCAGATTGTCTAGTGTGGGGCCTGTCCGCAAAGGAAACTCAGGGTAAAGTGTGGAGTTGGAAGCAAACCGACTGGCAAACATGTTAGCCTTCTCAGTTGCTGAGCAAACAACCTCATGATTGTTGGATAGTGGGGGAATTCTTGATTGCCCATTATTAACTACATGTTGTAGATTTTCCATAAGTTACGGATTCCTAATTTCTGTGCTTACGATGCGTTTTTGGTGGTTTCGATAAATTCTCTCTCAGTTGTCGCTATTTATTTCTTAAAGTTACTTCTGGCTTCTATATATTTCTGTCCGTTTGAACTATGAATGAAATGTACTATTTTTTCGTTTTTATTTGCAAAATGCAATCATGTTTAGCAATGTCGAAAGCAAAAGCAACAATCTTTCACTATAAAAAAAACTTAAAGAAACACACTCAAACGGTATTTACTGCGAGTCTTGCGACTCAATAAAAAAGTGCGAATGGGATTATGAGACGAATAAATATTCCTAATCGGCCCAACTACAGCGAGCAATTATTATATGTTTTCTTTACCTTATTCTGTCTACTTTTCTACTTAAAAGTATTCTTTTGTCCCCTTATTGGATGTTATCTATTTATCTATTTTTTGTAGTTTTCATAATTATAATTGCATAACATTGAAAACTTTAAGAGTGAAGCCCGTTTGCTTTTCAAACCTGTCAGATTGTGACAGTGAAAATGCTGGAAGACTGTTACACTCAGCAAGATAATTTTTTCATGGGATCGGAGATGTTTCCAGGCGAAATTCCAATCATAATTATCTTAATCAAGGCAGATTTCTCTTTGGAATCGACGAAGTAATTATTGCTTTTTGTAAGTCATCGCATATGTTTCAAAGGCCCTGTCTGTCAGTCCATATGAAATAGCTTTTTCATCCTTCATCGCGTAGATAAGCTATAAACACGTTAGACGCATTTTACATGTGCGCAGATTCGCCAAGTTCATAAAAATCGAGGATAAGTCTCCAGTAATCGATTAGACAGTGATTGACAGCTGAGGCATTGTTAAGTCGTGCTCTCTTTGTCTGATGTAGCGTTCTGTGCGGTTCTTGGTGTTAATAACCCCCAGGCTTTGCCGTCCATGAACGGAATTTTTTTTTTCGTTGATGTTTTACGAAAACTATCCAAAACAAAATATGAAGCCACTCTATGTAATATATATAGAGAGATAGAGAGAGAGAGGGAGGAGATAGATAGATAGATAGATAGACAGATACCAGCGGGCAGTGGTTGGCTTTACCTGGTCGTAAAATACGCTAGATTTCATCTATCTATATGATTATAAAACTCAGACCAGCTTGCTTGCTTAGGCGTTTAAAATGTCAATCCGGTTTGTGACTTCCGGTTTCAAAGAAATTGTATGTTTATCTATTTCATGGCCGGCCTGTCTTAAGTCCGATATTATAAGCTACGGCTGCTATTCAAAGCATACGTAAGACCAACTGAATGTTTTGTTTTAACTTATTTTAACGTGTTTTCCTTACAAAATATGTAATTGAACCCCGTTGAGTTAAAAAAAAATACTGATTTAAATATAAATATGAACATCTCTCTATCTATATAGCTATGTAGCTATCTATATATCTCTCTATCTACATACTTATAAAACTATAGAAAGCTGAAGGAACTAACATACACTCGGGACTGTAAATTGGCTCTGAAAATACGGAATCGATTTACTATTACGGTGTATGTGAAACTGAATGGCATTCCAAATTTAAAATATTATTTTTTCCAAATTTTTCTTATAATCTGGTAGCTTAGTGTCTAATAATTCACATAAATAATTGGAAAAAAGATTTAAAAAAAAAACTGTAAGATTGTTGTTGGGCATTTACATTTTGTTTTTAAAAAAATATGGTCTTTTTCCAAGTTGTGCTTCATTAAAGTATAATTTCATTTAAAAGAAACTATATTTTCCGTGTTCCAAATTTTTTATTTACGGTTCTTTTATTTGTATTTTTATTGCAAATTGGAATTGTTTTTGAACAAAAGAGCAAAGAAATATGTTTTTCTAATGTAGAAAAGACTACTCGATCAAAAATATTAAAAAAAAAACAATTAAGAGTTTTCGACCCAATAAACCGTAGTTTACCTACTAAAAAAATGAAAATCTTTTTTTTTTTCGCTAATACGTTGCAACAGTCTTAAGATAATATAAAGGAAGACTTTTTTTTAACAATAACAATTAAACATTTAAGGATGGGGGATCATTTTCCTACATAAATTTTACGATAAATGAGACCCCACTTCTTAGGTATGTAGCGAGACATGTAATCGTTTGCATATTATTCAAGTTTGGTTGGGGCAGAAAGCGGAAATTGGGTGTGGGTGTAATCATAAGTTGCAAATATTTTTTTAAATATGTAGAAACACTTCAAAACGTGGGGGGAGCATTTTTTTTTTAAAGATTTGCTTTGAAAATGTCTTACCGTTCAATATTACTTAATCAGTTAATTATTATTTCGTGATATTTTTAAAGCTGTTCACAAACACACACAAAAGCTTCTTTCTTAGCTGCACGCCTGTGGAACTCTGTTCCGTCTGCCTGCTTCCCTCCGGACTACAACTTGGATGTCTTCAAGTCCAATGTTAACAAATTCCTGATGAATCGCCCCCTTAATTAAACACTTTATCAAATCTCCACACTAACGTAATGTACTTGCAATAACCCTTATCCCTGAGTGGCTTCCGGGCCTTGATAAGTGGTGATCACTGTGAAAAAAAAAGAAAGAAACTAAAGTAGACCTGTTTAATGCACACATTGTCCTTGTATTTTTTCTATTTCTCTTTAATCTTTTTCAACGGATTACACCCCTCTTATATAAAGGATTTTTCATTTCATCTAAGGGCAGTGATGTAAAGACCTTTATTATCCAATGTATTTAGTATTGCTTTCACTGGTCGCTATATTTGTTTTCGTGCACGCATACATTCAATTTTTTGCGCGTTTATAATTTATTCCGTATATTCGCACTTCTATACATTAATTTTGTATACTCACTATTCTACTGATCCAACGGGTCAGGAATAATATAGTATTATTATAGTATTATTATAGTATTATTGTAGTATTATAGTATTATTATAGTATTATAGTATTATTATTATTATATTATTATTATAGTATTATTATAGTATTATAGTAGTATTATTATAGTATTATTATAGTATCATTATAGTATTATTATAGTTGTGATTTTATTATTATAGTATTATTATAATTGTGATTTTAAAAGTAAAAAAAAGGTGCTTGGGTGCCATCAGCTGGAATCGAAACCGAAAGCAAAACTTTAGCATTCAAAGCTGGTGACGTTACCACTGTGTCAACGTAACACGCATGTGAACTGCTTAAAAATTAAAAGTGAAATATAAACTAAGATGAATGTACAAAATGTATAACGATTTTTTCAATTTTGATTCCTTAAAATCTGTTTTAACCGGCTGAGAATGGCCTATAAAATATCCAATCATTTAAGGCCTCAAGCGCCCTTCTGCGAAATTTAATTTCGTTTAAATAGAGTTTTTAAATATGGAGATAGATAGACAGACAGGCAGCAGTTTTTGAGTTTTGATATATATATATATATATATATATATATATATATATATATATGTGTGTGTGTGTGTGTGTGTGTGTGCATATATACAGTAATATGGGTAGTTATATCCTTGTTTCCTTCAATAATTACAAGAAACCTTTTCTACCAGCAATAGTTATGTCTCAAGATACATAATCTGAAAGTATTTCTTTCAAACTCCTCCGCTTAAAGGTCATAGGGAACATGAGTTGCAACAAATACATTGAGAGCATTGCCAGGGCCACTGCAAGGAAGGTGGGCTCTCTCTACCGTGCTAGAAATTTACTTAGACCTAAAAATATCCTGTACATCCACTCACCCATGGATGGAGTATTGCTGTCATATTTAGGCTGGTGCATCTGCTACTAGTCTCTCGCTCCTGGACAGGGTTCAAAAGAAAGGAGCCAACCTGATAGATGAAGAAAATCAAAGACTTCAATCTCTGTCCCATCGACGAAATATTGCATCCTTCTGCCTGTGATACAAGTATTTTAATGGTGAATGCTCTGGCGAATCACTAGCTCTTGTACTCCTATGATGCAAATACCAACAACAACCACGACAAATAGCTTAACCCCACCCTTACACATTAGAAATCCTTAGGTGTAAGAAGGCTTTCTACTCTAATAGTTTCTTCCTCAGAACTGCTAGACTCTGGAACTCCCTTGTCTGTTCCTGTTTTCCTAACTGTACTAATATCCAGAAGTTCAAGTGTAATGCGAACTAACGTCTTGCTGCTCAACTCCCTACATAGTATCCCCACAAAGTACCCCTACATCAAAGTGGCACTAAGCGTTGTTTGTATCGGAATGCGAAAAATTCTATTAAAGAAAGTTGGTTGGTTGGTTGTTTTTGTTTTACGGCCTATCAGCCCTTTTCGGGTTATTTAATGCCGAATCCAAAGATTTTGAAGAATAGAATATATTTGTTGTTTTCACGTCGGTTTCTATTTAACCCATAGTTGGGACCCTAATAGGTACTACCACTCTGGGTCAGAGTTGACCTGGGAGCAATGGTAATTAAAGGGTGGCTCCATACTCCCCAAAGCCCACAAGCTGGGGCCTCACCACTGGATATAGTTTAAGGTCATATCCAGGACCCCCATTGAGGGACTTTTACCCTCTGCAGGGGGGCAGTCGGCGTATTCTAATGCCCCACCGACAGGGCCGTATTAAAGAAAGAAGTTCGATTTTGATCAAAGTTTATAAATATACACAACCAACATAATTTAATAATCCAAACAGTTTGTTCTTTAGTAAGGCAGGGGGCGCGTAATATTTTCATTACAGATTTAAAAGACGTATGTTTAGGAGTACATTTTCCTGTTTTAATCATTTTCTCTCAGTGTTGGTTTCATTAGATTCCAGTGAACAACATCACTTCCCCTCCGATCTGTGTCGATTCCGGAGGCGAAATTCTAATCATAGTCATACTAATCAAGACAATGTTCTGATGAGGCATTTTTCTATCTTTTTTTAAATAGTCATCGCGCAGTAATTATATTTTCGTTTTAGTGCGGCTAGTAGAAAGCTGCCTGTGTCACCTGAATTTGTTCACACGGAAAGTTTTGGAGAAAATCAAAGACTTCATCTCGTTGTTAATTTCTGTCTCTGCAAATACAGCTTCCGGTTTTCACGCCTTTAGAAAGATCGTTGTAATTTGCGGGAATAAATCTTGCCTATTCGTTGTGGAATTCATCGATGCAGACAATCTGTGAAAAGTAACTCGTCATTATTAAGTGCTTTTGACTTATTATTAAAATATCAGTATTGCAGTAGTGGTTTTGTCGGGTAGGGTTACTAAAAAAAAAACGACTTATCTACGATAAAATCCAAACGATGAAAATAACTGTTAGTCTTGCTGATATTTGATTACGGTGATTGATTAAAATGACACGCCAATAGTAAAATAAAATCGCCTTTATACACGCGTCATATACACGCCATAAAAAAGAGTACATACAAACTCTGACCTGTTAATTTACAGATAAGAATTTATTTTTAAATATAATTCGTCGTGAAATTAATAGATTAATAGGGTGAGATATTGTATAACAGAAAGTAAACAATCTTCGTTATATTTCTTTGATGGTTCTTAACCATCATGACGTGAAATAGAAATAAGTGCTTGCACGGTATCATCAAATCAAAGCGCGAAATATATTAATCTCATCTCCCCGTCTCCATCTTTCAAACATGCATGCATTTTTCTTATACAACCCCCATATATATATATATATATATATATATATATATATATATATATATATATATATATATATATATATATATATATATATATATATATATATGGCTCTCATCTCAGTGCCACGGTTGCTAACACAATTCAGGTCATTAGCTTTTTAACAAGTTTTCATTTGTTAAATTCTGATCAATAGTCTCCGAGATTTAATACTTATAAAATTGCCAAAAAAAGGTGGTATGTCTATATATGGATATATCTATACTCGTAGCGAAATTGAATTTCAAGTGGTCATATCTTTGGTTCTATGGGACGAAACTACATGAACATTTGCTGGCTTTTAGAAGATTATATTACTATTCTATGGTTAAAATTATATGCCAATTGATAAAAATCACCTATATTTTCAAATCAATAAAACATGACCAAATTTGCCTACATTGTTTTATATATTGTACTGGCAAGCAGCGTCAGGTTTGCTGATTCAGTTGTCTCCCCTAAATATGTCAGTGTTACTGTATCGGTTGTCTCCTCTGTGACCTTGCCAGACCACTAATGCATATATGTTAGAATTTCTGTGTGTGAGAATAACTCTCAACTTATATAATTAATGCTTTTTGTCTAAAGACTCAAAATTTGGTATATAGGGTATTCAGACAGGTGGAACATTTTAAATCGGTTTGCGTAAAAAAAGGCCGGCTTAGTGTTAAAAATGGAAAAATCGATACTCAGAGGTTGTCGGATTTTTGTGTTTTTCAACTGAATAATGACCGCGCATGCTTGGGTCGTTCATATGCCAGCTTCCTTATGCAAAGGATAAGTAGGTTTCCAAACACTTTTTAAAATCGTGGCAAGCTGGCCTAATTGTTATTGTTCATGACTCATGTTTTTAGTCTTTATTTTATGATCTCAGTTCCATTTTATTTTACTTACAAGAAGTGAAAAACTATTAGAAAAAATATAATACTCGACTGCACAGGTCTCAGGTTCTGCATGAATTAACATACAAAATATTTTAATACTTTATAAACAGGCAACACCGGGCGATCTGATATATATATATATATATATATATATATATATATATATATATATATATATATATATATACACTAGCATGTGTGCCCGGCGTTGCCCGGTGTTTGGAGGTGTGTGATGAGCAAAAAAGAAAAAAAAAGTGGTAGTAGAAAGGCAGGCTTGGACCCGTACCGCGAAGGAGGAAGGGAACTGGAAAAACGTGACATATTTGCTGTTACGGCCACTGCCAAGCCAGAAGTGACGAATGTTTAAATTTGGGCTAGACTATCGTAAAGAGAGGATGACTTTTGAAATATCAGTGAAAAAAGCAACCCCTTCCTGTAGAAAAGTGCCCAGTTGAGGGTGAAGAAATTAATGTTTTTGCCAATTTTTCGGTATTTGTCGTCTGAAAGGTCGAGCTTAAAAATGATACTGATCTTGTGAAAATCTGTCGCCTCTGTCAAAAGTTTTAGGCAGACATGCAAGCATACATAGATTTATATATTGGTATCTCAAATTTTCGACCCAACCCGATTAAAAAGCTTGCCCTATCTCTGAACACGCTTTATGTGAAATTTTAAATGTTTAGACCAGAAATTGTCTGAGTAATTTGGTAGAGACCGCAGCGGTCATTTTTCTTTACTTTAACCCCTATTATAACCCCTCAACATTTATAATTTTGTGCTCAGATAAAGTTATTAAACTTAATAACTTTATTTGAGCCATGTCCAAGGAACGTATATATAAAATTTCAACCGTTTAGATAAAAAATTGGCGGATGTTTGGTAGCGTTCTCAAAGGTCAAATCGTTGAATTCTGAGTCCTTAACAGCCAAATTTGTGGCCGAAAATTGATTACAAAGGTTTTTCCAAATCTCAATACCCTATAAATAAAATTTCGCGTCTGTAGACTGTAAATTGATAGATTTATTGTGTAGGGAAATGTACACAGACAGACAGATAGACAGACAGAAAATTTCACTTATATATATATACATATATATATATATACATACATATATACATACATATATATATATATATATATATATATATATATATATATATATATATATATATATATATATATGAACCCAATTACAGTTATTGGTATCACCAGTTACTATTAGTTGTTATATTATTATGGATACAAATGGCGTTTTTTTTTGTGTGTCCTTATTCCACTTCAACATTAAAAACTTTTTTTCATCAGAATCAATATATTTTTTCTATCCTGATAAGTACTGCCATTAAAAGATCTGGTGAACATACGGAAACTTTATCTGCTCTCTTGTCGACTTGTATCGACTTGAGGCGATGCTGAAAAGTCTGAGTGAAATAAAATGTAGTCATTCATACATTTTTTCGAAAATATTCTTGAATATTTTAGAATTGTATTGTACGCCCGAATTTCTGAAAGCGGATGTATTGCGAAAATTCTAACATGTTGCCTGTTGATACCCTATCGACTAGGTTCACTTTACGAATCAATACACTTCGAAGTGACATAGAACAGGAAAATGGTTGCTTGAGGTTATTTATATCGAAAACGACCCGATAAATTTTAGAGAAGTTTACGATAAAAGATGTAGAAAGACAAATTTAGATCAGCAAATTGGGAGGATCTTGAAGTTGATTTCGTTGATATATATATATATATATATATATATATATATATATATATATATGTATATATATATATATATGTGTGTGTGTATGTATATATATGTATATATGCATATATATACATATATATGCATATATACATATATATGCATATATATACGTATGTGTACATATATATAAGTATATATACATACATATATATACATATATATATACATATATAAACCCATGTATATATATATGTGTATATATACATATACTCATATATATACATATATATACATATAATGATACATATATATACACATATATTCATAGATATACATTATATTCATAGATATACATATATATATATACATACATACATATACATACATATTACATATACATATATGTATATATGTATATATATTTATATACATACATACATATATATATGTATATAAATATATATATATACATATATATATGTATATATATATTTATATACATATATATATATATGAATATATATATGTACATATATATATATATATATGAATATATATATATATTATATATACATATATGTATATATATATATATATATATATTGAGTAAAAGGATCAATAATTTTGTAATTATAAATCAGTGTCAAAAGAAAAAAAAACAAACAAAACCAACTCGAGTGTAAGAACGTTTCAGAAACAATATTCATATTATTAAAATCTATATATGTAAAAGCGAAAATGTATGTATGTATGTATGTATGTATGTATGTATGTATGTACGCTTTTCCTCGGTGTCCACAAAAGGCTTCTTTCAGAGAAGCGCTTGCTCGGTTCACAACTTCTTAAAACTTTTTATTTCATCTATAAATTGTAATATCTCACACTTAACCACGGCGCTAGCCTGTCTACTTAATTTTATTAACTTTCAAACGTTAATTATTCCACATTTCCCGCATCGGCTCGCGTTACATTCGGTTTTCGGTATAAACAAAAAATGAAACTCGACTCTAAAAACAGACCCAGACTCAGTGAAGGTTTGTTCAATGTCGACTTCGTCATATCATTGAAAACAAACAAACGATTTATTGACCTCATTAAAACTGTCCCGCACAAAATGCTGACTGCTGAATACCTATCGCCGTCACGTCAATCAAAAAGAGCACCTGTTTTTTTTTCACACTTTACTATTTTCCAACTGCGCGTCGTCAAGGCTTTGTGTTTTTTTCACGGGCACCTGTTTTTTTTCACACACATCTACAAACACCCGGGCAACACCGGGTACCCATCGCTAGTTATTTATAATATCTAACATTATCTCCTCCTCAGCAAATATACGGGGATTAGACACCAAAAAAATAGCATTCTTGTCGTAAGTAAGACGGATATTCCTGCCAATTTAAACCCATAAGAACGAAGTTATTCATTTTATGTTGATAAAGAAAATAGAAAAATAGGAATAAAATTAGGAGAAAAATATTTTTCATAATAAAAAAGAAATACCTTATTTAGCTCAATGAAAAAATAACTTATTTAGCTCAACTAAATAAAAGTTCAGTCAGTATAGTTTTAAGCATACTGTTGTATTTTGTCTCCGAATAATTGTAGTAATTCTTCAGATTAAGGAAAACACTGTCTTTTCATTGGATGCTAAATTTAAAATTTAAAATGTAAAATCTAAGGGAGACAACTGCAATTTATTCGAAAAGTTAGATAAAATAAAAACCTTTTAGTGATCAAGGGAGATAACTTCACGTTATTCTTGTGATAGATTATTTATTTATTGTGATGTTTAACATAGTAAAAATATAAACAATGTTGATAATAGTAATGATAATAATAGTGGTGATAATATAAATAAATACTAATGATATTTATAATAATACTAATGATAAAAACAATACTAGTAAAATAAGTAAAATTATCATAGTTGTTACTAAATTATAAACGATAATAATTAGATTGATAATCAGGTTTTTAATATTAGTTTATGGAAGTTCAAATATGTCAAACATCAACCAATGTTTATGTTAGCACCCGGAAAATATTTCATCTTTTCGGTTAAAACATGTTGATTTATTGTCATTGGATTTTTATATAGCATGAGCTTCAAATCTACAAAGGATGCAAAATTTGACACCAGGTTTATATTCTTTACAAGCGTTTAGTATTTTTAATTAAAAAGATATGCATATATTAAAGATGTCAACTATATTTTTCTAATGTTGTTTGTTTTTAAGGGTCTTTTTTTGAAAGAGTGTTTATGTGTGGAGAGTCTGTGTTTTATAAGTCCATATGTAGATCCAAAGTATATCGCTTTCTGTTTAATAGAGTTTTCATATATGCTTTCATTTTGATTAACAGTGGTATTACTATGCAAAGTGTTTGGTTGTATTAGACTCTTTTGATGGTAAAATGGGGGTACTGTTATTCATTACTTGCGTGTTGGTGTTAGTCTGTGTGAAAGGATTTATATGGTTGCTATTATTAGAATTTGGATTTGGGATTTTTGTTACTGTGCAGCTGTAAATTACATTTTTTTTATTTTCCATGTAAAGGACATTTGTTTTTGTTTCTACAGTTACAACTTGCCATAGTTTATATATTTGTATTTTCTTAATTATTTTTATTGTTGTTACTAATTATTCTTGGATGCAAATTTAGCATTGTTGAATAGGATATTTTGACCGCGTCTTTGTTAAAAAATTACTGTGTTTATGGAGGGCTTTGAAGTTATTTTTTAATATTTTGAAAAATTCTCTGGTTATGTCTGTTTTAACATTTTAAGAGTACGGAGGATTACACCAGAGGGTGCCACTATGTAGTCTTCTACGTTTAATGACATAGTGTGTGGGTTTATTGGTGGTAATGGCTGATGCGGGTGGTTTTGTATTGTGATCTGATTATTTTTTTACAATTATTTTGTGGGTTGACATGGCCATATTATGTTTATTATGATTATTATGTTTATACTAGGATTGTTAAGTTGTGGTTTTCTTTTTATCCGTTTTATTCTGGTATTTTATTTTTGTTTTATATCCTAAGTTTTTAACGACCTCCTTGTAATATGTTGTGTGTTTATTAAATATAGATATGCTAGAAGAGAATTTAGATATTCTTTAAAAGACATAACAGACTATTGATTTCAATATTGACGTAAGGTGGTTTGATTCATTATGGACATATAGTACAGATTGTTTTAGTTTATGATAGGTTTCTAACATACAGTTTGTAAGATTTAATGTTACATCTGGGAAATTAACTTTTTTGTTAGGGTCGAATTTATAATAAGCCTATAATTAAAAAAAAAGTTTATGCAGGGATTTAATTGTTTTATCGTAATTTCTATTTGTAGGGTTAATTATGAAGAGTTCATCGTCTCTGGTAAGCTCTCCCCCCCTTGGTGCTAGTATACACACACACACACACACACACACACACATATATATATATATATATATATATATATATATATATATATATATATATACTAGCAAAGATACCCGCGCTTGGATAGGAGAAAATAAGTAAACAACAAATTGCCATGTCTAAGTTGAATAGAAAGTAAAACTGCCGAGAGGTTTTATCGTAAGTATATTGAGCAACCGAGCCATAAAAAATGTTTCAAATAAACAAAAAACAAAATTAACCGAACTCCTAAAAAAGGAAAATAACAGGGAGTACCTGTGCGAGAAAAAAATACTGCAGTAGCCAGGCTGGAACCTGTACTACTAAGATGAAAACGAGATGAAAAAAAGCCAACTGTTTAGCCGCTCCGCCCAACGCGACTTATGACGTCACAGCCGTTCAAAATAAGCTTAGACATTACAAGACGTGATGACTTTTGCAAAAATGTCGACGAAAAAATGACACTCCTTGTACAAAACGGACGAGTTGATGGTAAAAGAATGAATGTTTTTGGACAATGTTTGGATATTTGTTGCCCAATAGACCAATTATTCTAACGATATCAATTACGTCAGTATTCATTTGTCGAAATTTATAACAAGGCATACATACATACATTCACACACCCATACTGACAATTGCGATTTATATTAAAGACTAGCCTGGGCGCCCAGCGTTTGGAGGTGTATGTTGAGCAAATAAAAAAGGTAGTAGGCAGGCAGGCTCGAATCCGTGACGGAAGTTGGAAACATAAAATTAGGCAAAGTCAATTCAACCGAGACGATGACTTGCAAAAAATGGTTTGCAAATAATCGACCCCTCCTTGTAGAAAACTGCTTAGTTAAGGGTGAAGTTATCAATGTTTTGGGGCAATTTTTCGATTTATGCTTCCGAGACGTTAAGCTTCTTTATGAGAGAAATCTTGTGAAACCCGTCGCCTCTTTCGAATATTTAAAACACACATACATACATACATACATATACATACATAAAAGTTCTTCTTTCAGTCTTGACAGTGCTTCCCATCACCCTGGAAAATCTGATCAGTATACCCAGTATTTAAGAATTCAGGTGATCGCTCATCTCCCTATCAGTAGAGACGAATAAGTATTATGTGTGTCATGAGTAAGTTGCTGGAATCTGTGTTGAACAGAAAATTAATTACCAATCTCAACAAAGATAACATTCTTAGTGATACGCAATATGGTTTCCATTCTGCTAGGTCTACAGCAGATATGCTTACAGTTATATCTCATAGGATTAGCGAATCTCTCGACGGAGGCAACCTTTCTAGGGCAATTCCTCTTGACATATCAAAGGCTTTTGGTAGAGTATGCCATAAAGGGTTACTTCACAAAATCCTCAGCTACGGTATAGCTGGAAATGTCTTCTCAATTATTAAATCATTACTCTCTGATAGATTCATAAGAGTAGCGGTTGATGGGCAGAAATCAGAAGCTCTCAGTATTAATGCTGGAGTCCCTCATAGGGCTATCCTGGCCCCAAATCTCCTCCTGATCTACATTAATGATCTTCCAACTCACATCCTGACATAATTTGTAGACAGTTATGCTGATAACACTACTATCTATGGTAACACATCTAAGACCGTAAACGACCAAGTTCTCTCCGATTCTCTCGCCTCTGATTGTGAGCACGTGGTACAATGGGGAAAGAGGCGGCTTGCTACTTTTAATGCATCTAAAACCAAGCTCTTATCTTTACATCTTCAACGCTCTGATTCCCATCTGGCATCAATTGAAATAAATGGATCTCGTCTTGGGGAGGCCTCATGTTTTGACAAGCTTCTGGGCTTGACCTTTACTCCTGGTATGAAATCGAACACATATATTCAATCCATTGACAAGGTTGTTGGAAAATGGTGGTATCCTTCTATAGAGCCAGTAGATATCTTACTGCTGATGCAATTCTCTATCTACATAAGAGCTAGGTACGTCCAAGGATAGAGTACTGTTGCCCCACCTGGACAGGAGCTACCTTGATAGAGTTCAAAAAAGACTTCGTACCCTCGTAGGGGATGTCATTTTCTCTTATCTGCAACCTCTTTCTCACAGAAGAGATGTTGCAAGTTTGTCTCTGCTTTATCGTTATTTTCGTTGCAAGTGCTAGACTGAGATCTAATCTATGGTCCCCCGTCGCCAGACTTTCACAAGAAATATCTCTCTAGCAGAAAACACTTTCAATAATTTCCCTCACTCTTTATCTGTGCCTAAACATAAACGTAGATTCTATGAACAAAGCTTCTTTCTGCACACCTATTGAATTGTCTTCCGTTTTCCTGCTTTCCAGCTGACTACAATATGGTCGTTTTCAAGTCTAACGTAAACAAGTTTTTGATGTGCCGTTCCATATAAGTTAACAACTTTACTGAATTCCATTACTAACGATTACAATATTGTCCAATTGACTATTGTACACTCTTTAACCCTTATCCTCGAGTTGCCTCTGGACTTGATAATTGGTGATGCCTTTATCAAAAAACAGACTATGGATAAACATTGTAAGGTTTCCTGCGCGTGAATTTTTGTGGCAAGAGTTGCGCAATCCCAACCACACTTCTCCTGAGTCGATATTGTTGAATACCAGTGACAAGTGGAGGTTCAGAACGACTGGAAACAATGCCTAGATAAGCGGTAAACACATACAATGCCTAGCTTTCCCAAATGGTTACTCATCCGGTACTTTACTTCGGGAATCTGGCGAGAACCGGTGTGTCAACGTGACCGTGTCGTACATACATACATATATACATACATACATACATACATACATACATAGGTACATACATACATGCATTAAAGCATACAGGTTTACATTATAGATTACTACATAGTTAAATTATAGTATAAAAGGTATATATAATTTGTAATATTAAATATACGTGGTAAAGATTATAATTTTAAGTAATTATAGTTATGTAATCATTGTTATGAAATTTCCATTAAAATTAGAATTAAAACATTACAGACGTAAATTAAAGTCAAGATATTAAAGATAAAGTGCAGAGACAATAAATTTTGACAGTTTTTCAACAAATAAACAAGAATACAATTAAAATTGAAATTAAAATTCAAGTATATCTAAAAAAAATTACTGTTTATTTTATAAAATTATCTAATATGTATATAGCGTCACTTAAAGTTTAAAATGCACAAATAAAGTATTATGGTTCAGTTCTCATCTAAATAGAAACATCTAATTCAAACGCGCTCCTGTCTAGTAAAAGAATCACGTTTTGATATGAAAGTATAATGACATAATCACTTGAATTTAAGTTAAACGTACACACGTTTTGTATCCTAGTTCAATTGTGTTCTGAAAAGAGGCACTCATTTCGGACGCACCGCTGTCCTAGAAAAGAATCTAGAGTTATTTGTTTAGGTTGGGCCTTTCTCCTTTTAGGATGATAAAAATTCACATACGTACATGTGATTTGAGACTGTATATAAGTGTTACCTTTGAGCAAAATTAAACTTTCTTTAATAGGGGCTTGCTTTTAATAGGGTCGTCCACTTCCCTAGATGAGTTCGTAATTAAAGGATATTCTAACTTAACATCTAAATCTGCCCCCCAAGATCGCCATGGGCATGGAATATGTGCCTACATTAAAGATGGCTTTCCGTGTGGCAGGGATATCTCCGGAGAAGACCCTAATTTACCTTATATGTGCTTTCAGGTTGCACTTGCTTACACCACCGCATTTAGTGTTAGAGTTAGTATCTTTAAGAGTATATCTGAGAAAATTGACCACATATTGTCTGCTCATCCTTCGGCTAACATTCACATTTGCGATGATTTCGATGTCCATAACGTGGAATGGCTGACCCCCTCATATAAGACAGATGATGAGGGGAGGTTCTGTCATGATTTTGTCATTGCCTATGACCTCACTCAGATTGTTTGCGAGGCCACCCGTGTGTCCGATTCTACAAGTCAGTATGCTAGCCTTCTAGACTTTTTTTCTCTCAACTTCCCCTGAGCTATGCTCATGTTCCGTTCTATCTTCTCAGGTATCCTCCGACCACTCCGTTGTATCAGTTAAGATAAAAATGAAATATAATATCTTCAGACGTACCTCTCCACCGATATAGATACTCTATGGCTGAATGGGATAGCTTCCGTACATTCATAGCCGATCTACCTCTGCATTCCATATTAAAAAAAGATATGTCCTCTATAGTATCATACCTGACCGAATGGTTAATTGTAGGCATAGACCGTTTCATGCTATTCAAAAAATTCCAACAAAAACCTAACAGCCAGCTATGGTTCTCTCCAGAATATGCTGCTACCATCGCGCACAGAAATCACTTTTATCATTGCTTCCAACGTAATAGATGCACTGAGACAAAGAGCGCATAAGCGTGACGAATCCTAGAGTGGATGAAACGCCGAATATTCAGTGTAGCTTAATCGCCATATATATTTTATAAATTACTAATTAGCTTTACCTACGTATTGATCACTTTTGAAGTAAATACGCATAAATCTATACTTTCGTATATTAGGTTTATGTGAGTAAATGAAGTTGTTATATATATATATATATATATATATATATATATATATATATATATATATGCTAGAAATATACCAGAACATAATCCTACACACCTTACACACCTATCATGTCCAAATGCGAAGGATATAATAAAAGTGTAATAAAAATCACGTTTTAATATTTCCTGCCAATTTGGATCGTAAGTCAGTGCACACTTTTAATATTACAAGCTCCTTAGATGTATTCTTTGTTGGCATTGTGATTTGGACTTCAAACTATAGAAGACTATCAATTAAAACTAAATTAGACTTTGTACTTTATCTGTGACGCTTGTCTTGTGAATTTTCGATGTCAACTTGCAAATAAAAAATATCATTTCATGTTTAGACGTTGATTTACAGGATTTGGATTTCACATAACTTTTACATTCTATTACAAGGATATTGAAATGAAGTGGTTCTTTCTCAGATGTAATGCATATCTTAAATATTTTAATTATTAGTTAAGAGAGTTTTACCAGATTATGTTCCATAGATCCATTTAAACAAATTAAATAGTCTAAAAGTGAAATTCGTATTTATTTAAAACGAACGCTATGTTTTCAAAAAAACAGAATACATTTCATTCTCCTGGAGGTGTTAAACTCTCTTTTCCCATTTGCATGAAACTAAAAATGGTTCCTATTTTCATAGCCGTTCACCTAATAAGTTTGTCTTAAATATAACTGAGTAATATTATGTCTATCTGTATGCTAGTGAATATTATCCAAATATATAATATTTGACTTTTCATCCCGTTTAAAATGAACAAAAGTTATAGCCCGTTGAATTAATATGGGTGTCATATGCCAAATTGATGTTGAATATCGTTATGTGTTCAGTTTGCATTAAATACTAATCTGCATCGTTCCTTAACAGTGCATCAAACAGATACCAAAAGACTTCGTTCTCTGGAACGCACATACATACTTTCAGTCAGATCGGTATAGTAGTTTTCAAGCAAAAGCAGACAGACAAAAAGCCTATGAAAAATAATATATACACATGTGTTTAAATTTAGATAAATAGGTGTATTTCATTTTATAACATCTGCTAAGCGCGATGTCAATTTTATTGAGCCAATTGCAATGTCTATCTTCAATATATAATTGCGGATTGATAAATTTCTGCAGACTTCATTCTCTGGGACCTACATACAAGCTTTCAGTCAGATTGATACAGGATTTTTCAAGATAAAGTGTAACGGACAGACAGACAACTTATTAGAAATAATATATATAGACTAGTTTTAATTTAGATAAATAGGTATATTTCACTTTATAACTGCCGCTAAGCGCGATATCGGTTTTATTGAGCCAAGTGCAATGTCTATCTTTTATATATAATTGCGGATTGATAAATTTCTGCAGACTTCATTCTCTGGAACCTACATACAAGATTTCAGTCAGATTGATACAGGATTTTTCAAGATAAAGTGTAACGGACAGACAGACAACTTATAAGAAATAATATATATAGACTAGTTTTAATTTAGATAAATAGGTATATTTCACTTAATAACTGCCGCTAAGCGCGATATCGGTTTTATTGATTCAAGTGCAATGTCTATCTTTTATATATAATTGCGGATTGATAGATTTCTGCAGGCCACCATATTTCTTGCGTTCCGTAATATTCATCAGTTCAATTGATAAACACAATGTAGCAAGAAAAGTTGAAAATGATTGTATTATTACAAATGTTCCACGCAATCAAACATGGATGACTAATTGCACACTCGCATTTAACGTCCAAACGAAATACGTTATCTAAAAATTCGTAGTAAACAACCAAATTCACAGAAATGAAATGTATATTAATTCGACAGAATTAATATTCAAAACCCTAAGAAATGATTTCCTTGAAGTGTAATTAATGCTTAGGTTAAGTCTCAATGTTTACAATGAAACCGTAAATGCAGTAGTGTTTTCAAATTTTGTCTGGTTAATCTTTATCCGAATTCAAGGTTCTTAGTAACGCGCTGAAAAGTGTCTGTAATTTGATTAGTCCCACACTTTCTTCTTTCTTGTAATCTCCCTCTCACAAATGTGCTGTTGTTAGTCTCAGTCTTTTCCGTAATTACTGCCATGGCCTGTGTTCTTTAGGATGGAACGATATATTTATTTTGTTCTAGCCTGTTTGACTCGCGTGTTTATTAATTCACAGCGATTCGATGTTTTCATGCATTTTTATGCTGCAGCTTATATATCGCTTTTCAAGAATTTCAGATGTGTGGAACTCCTTTCCTCATGACAGTTTTACTTCTGCACAGAGATTTGTGTTCTCAATTTTAAATCAATAAACATCTCTTCTTGATACAATTGGGTTTACGTCTTGTCTGGTGAATTTTCCATTGAAAGCATCGATTATCTTTTTAAATAGAGCAAAATTGCATTCTTGCTATCATCATATCTAGTTAAGTACCGCATAATTATTATCACACAAAATATCTTTTAATAAACATGTTGTTTATAGATAAGTAGGAGTATACCTCTTTCGGATAGAGTAAGTTTATTATTTAGCGCCCGAGTCGTCCTGAGCGGAGAATGCCGACGGGTTACTACGAGGTAGATTTTCTTAAACCATAGTACTCACCTTTATGGAGTGCTGGTGTTACTTTTCTCACTTTCCGATCTTGTGTCACATCTTTATATGGCTTGAAATACAGCACTTGTTGGAATTGATATGCTTATTCGTCGTGGTCGCTGATACGTACAAGATGAGGTTTCGATCTCGGCAGTCAATCCGACAGAAACTTATTTTATATGTCGCGTTAAAACGTTTGTTCTGTGTAATTGTAGGCAGTCAACCCTCGCATCCATTGACTCCGATATTTCAGGTGGAGTAAGTTTATTGGCTACTATCATAGGCACCTTGACCGGGAAATGTAGAGTGGTCTAATCGGGCAATTCTTAATAGCAAGAGTGTTTTTCCTTACGACTGATTGGTTTTCTCTTCCCTTGAGTCTTCATGCAGCGAAAAGACATAAATAAAGTGAGCTGTGGTAGTTATTGCCCCAGAAAAATGACGTGCACTTCTATAACGCACTTTTACTAATGCACATTATGTTTATTATATCACAGAGTTTTGTTTTAATTATTACCAGCCTGATGGACCGCAATGCTAAATATTAAAAAAAAATCCACTGTGAAGTTTTAATTGAAGAAAAGAGTACATTTTTACTATTTTGCGGGTGGACTTGTATATTTCACGTGTTTATTTCATGTTAAACTATATAAAAGATATGTCCTTTCGGTCACTTGATTTTCCGCTTATGTCGAGCGTGTATGAATTTTCATTTTTATTTATGGATTATTATTGGTTGTCATTTTGTATTATAACGCGTCGTCGAGCGTGGGCTGTACGAGACGTGATTGAACGGGTGTGTTTTTCTTTTACTTTTCATTTTTTTTTTCCGAACGATGACAGTCCAGTCGTCAGTGCTCTAATGATGCTAAAGATCAAAGCTATAATGGCGTCTCGTCTGATCATGCGAACTTCTTCCCGGGACGGCATCGATGTCAACGTCTCGCGTCAGTCGTTATTCTGATTTGCATTATGATTTTTTATGTCCATTTTTTTGTGTCTCCAACTATCCGACTGTTACACTAATTGGTAAATGCAATTTAAAAACATAATTAGTAAGAGTCGCAATCGGTCCCCAATTCCGGAGTCGGAATCGGGTATTAATAACTTATTATATAGCAAATCCAAAACATATAACACATAATAATGCAAAACATATAACACATAATAATGCAAAACATATAACACATGATAACTATAATCTTGTCATATACAAGAAGTCTTGCCAATGTATTGCACAGGTCATTAGTTGACGTTCGTTAAGAAGTTTGTCCTAAAATACTTTTAATTGTTATTTCTTTAATCATATATGGCACATTATTCTTTAATTATATACGTTGACACACCGGTTCCCGTCAGATCACCGAAATTAAGCAACGATGAGCCTGCCCAGTACCAGATGGGTGACTGTGTTGGAAGTTTAAGCGCTATATGTACCACGCCAAGTCATAAGAAATTTCCAGGTTAATATATGGAGGCGCATTAATTCACTGAGAGATGCGTCCTATGCATGTAGAAAGTAACTCTGTTGACGTCGGGAGCAGGACGTTGCATGGCTATGGAGGAGGATGACTCTCTAGCAGATAAACGGTTCTATGACATTAAGAGTTACGTTATTTGGCTGCAGCTATGCGGGTGATCTAAGGACAACGGATAGGTGCAAACAGGCGAATTAGATGCCACTGCGCTAGGGGAAGTAATGGCAACCCATGCCATGTATTCTGCCAAGTTCAAAATCATGTGGTGTCTTCAGAGGACTTGGAAGAACAATGGACAGGCGCTTATGAATAACACTAACCATGATTTCATCTAAGGCATTACATGCCACGATACAAGAAAAAGACTGTTGTTTCACGCCAAACAAGGCACCGTATTAATTGAACGTAACATACAACTATTTGAGACCAAATCTACAAAGATATGATGAAAGGAGTTGAACAACGACATATCTGTTCACATTACACTAAAACGTGTACATGTCAGTACAGACAAAGAAGCAGAAAACCGGGAAGGGATTTTCCAAAGTCTAACAGTTCGAAGAATGAAACTAATGGTGTAGAACACTTTCCGGCATCAAAATGACTCTACAATTTAACGGTGGGATTGTGCTGCTTGTCAGATAAATCGGGGGTATTACCATCCTGAGGGTAAAAGTGCTTTGTTTTTGCGGAGCACATTTCAATAAAATACTAGTAACACAAACATAGGGATTTAATATCTCATCGATGGGACAGAGATTGGAGTTTAATTTATAGTACAGGACGTATTAGGGTTGCGACTCTTATTTGGACACTCTGTAAGAGCGAAATACTAGAAAGAGATGCGCCAGCTTAGCTGTGGCAACAATACTCTATGTATGGGCGAATAATGCCTTTATAGATATATAGGATACCCTCAGATGTAAGTAATTTTATCTCACGGTAAAGAAAGCCCACCTTCCTGGCAGCAATTTTGGCAATGTCCGCGGTGTATTTGCTGAAATTCGCGTTCCTTTTAATATTAAAGCTAGGTGTTTGAACGAAGAACATCTGGGTAATGTATTATTAGTCATACCAATCAGTAATTGAGAAGAT
Source organism: Euprymna scolopes (assembly GCF_053919585.1). Taxonomy (NCBI): domain Eukaryota; kingdom Metazoa; phylum Mollusca; class Cephalopoda; order Sepiida; family Sepiolidae; genus Euprymna; species Euprymna scolopes. Next base: position 98,071,694 of record NC_136513.1, read on the forward strand.
TGCTTATAATTATTAAATTAATTAATTATTAAATTATCTTTGCAACAGCAAATATTACCATGATTTTTTACGCTATTCTGAAGATTTTCCTTCAATATTTCAGCCTTAGATATGTTTTCATTCGTGTTTATTGTACTGCCTGCTGTCAGCAGAAAAATAGCTATGCTAGAGCCAACTTTATCAGGGAGGTCATTTAAAAATACGAGAAATATTACATTTTTATGGGTCGCACTTGTGACACACTTACATGTGTTTCATGTTGTTTTGTATGTACGACATTCAGGATTTTTCTCTTCTCTTCCTTTATCTTGTCTATTGATTTTTCTATAGAAAATATTCAACTTAATTTCAATCTACGGTTCTTTTAAGATATTTACAGCAAGATATCGCCTTCTACCAAAAGCGAAAAAGCTTTCCTGTCTTTCAGTGTGTGCCTCGCGCCAGTCAAAATAGTCTACGAACTATTTTTGCAAAGCACATCTCGTTTATGATATACATTAGGACTGACCCGCTTTCCAGTCAACTATCATAAAACCGTCTACAAAGTAATGTTTTACAAATACTTTATGTACATTGTAAGCATAATTAATCAAATTTTGTTTTTCAAACCATCAATTGAAATCTTATTATACTCCTTTACTATAACTAACAAGTATTTGTGCATTCTCATGACCAACTATGTCTGAAAAAATTTCGACGAACAGAGTTCCTTTCCATGTATCCAAACTGGTTATTAATAGGGAATTATTTTCCTGCATCGATAATTGCTATTACAGATGCTATATATATATATATATATATATATATATATATATATATATATATATATATTATATATATATATATATATATATATATATATATATACTCGGGTTTTTTTATATTCAAAAGTAATGGACTAATGAATTCAACGAGGTTGTTATATAGTGCTAAAAAAAGAGCTAAAAATACTTGTTTATTGTTATATAAACATGCTCACATCCCGCTGCTACAAATAGCCACTTGTTTCAATCAAACAACAGATATCATCAGGCAGCGACTTGACTATTTAAAAGTTCAATGAATAATGAATTTTTATTTTAGGTGGGAACTCTTTAAAAGTTGGAGTTAAAAAACTTAAAACGCAGAACTTTAATTATAAGATGTAAAGAGGGAGGGGCAATTTAAATAAAGTTAAAAGATTATAATGGAGAGAGAGTGATTGAGGAGAGAAAAAAAAGGAATAGAGAAAGAAATAGAGAAATATATATATATATATATATATATATATATAATATGGAGAAGAAAAGAAAAAAGATATAAATGGTTATGACAGTATATAGAAAAAGAAAAAGATCTGCGTGTCAACCAATTTATGAACAATTATACAATTCAGTAATGAAACATACAAACAGAAGATACAATCCAAGCGTCAGAAATGAACATGTCAAAAAAGACAGCGAATGTATCCTGCCAGCATATTTATCATCTCACATACGTCCACGAGTAGTATCAACGCAGTTCAAAAATACGTCTACAATTAATTAAGCCCTTTATGCTAAATGACATAAGTTTAAATTCTTACTTTCTCTCTTTCTCTCTTTCTCTCTTTAACTAGATCTCATCATTCTTTCCTTTCCCTTCTAGTCCTTATTCTCTTTATAATAACCATTTATATTTTTTTCTTTTCTTCTCCATATTATATATATATATATATATATATATATTTCTCTATTTCTTTCTCTATTCCTTTTTTTCTCTCCTCAATCACTCTCTCTCCATTATAATCTTTTAACTTTATTTAAATTGCCCCTCCCTCTTTACATCTTATAATTAAAGTTCTGTGTTTTAAGTTTTTTTAACTCCAACTTTTAAAGAGTTCCTACTTAAAATAAAAATTCATTATTCATTGAACTTTTGAATAGTCAAGTCGCTGCCTGATGATATATATATATACCGTGTAAGCAAAAACAAGACTTTTGCTCACACAGTATATTAATGCTCAATTATAAAATTTGATAATTTTGTAGCTTACTCTTTAAGTCAACCATTTTTGGCTTAAAACTCGTTGGTATATGAAAATTTACTGAATTTCACGAACTCAGTATAATTACATATAAGTCTCTCTCTCTTTCTCTCTTTCTCTCTCTCTCTCTCTCTCTATATATATATATATATATATATAGCATCGATACTTGCTATTACAGATGCTATATATATATATATATATATATATATATATATATATATATATATATATATATATATATATATATATATATATATATAGGTGCTGTCTAGTTGCGGGAGCTTTATTGCAATCACTGTCATGTGTTCTCACTTAGGTCGTTAACACTTCTTACTTTCCTTCGAGCCCGTCTTTACATTTCTTTCCTAGGGGCCAAGGTCCTCTGCCTCACAATCCTAGTTTGTTGCGTCGATCTTGTAAACATCTCCTGTTTGCACGATGTGCCTCTTAGTTTATAGTTAACTATATAAATATAATTTTGGACCTTTCTCCCGGCAATTTTTCCGGCATGGCCAAGTCACCGAGATCGTTTTGGGATGAACCGAGCAAATATGCTTCAAATTTTCGCTTAATTCTACTAGATAAATATAGAATAAAAAATGAAATTGCATGTTAAAAGTTCTGCCCTGTGGTTACTATGTATTCTACAGGTATTTGCATACAAGCTTATTATTTGGGGTGCAAAACTAGGTGCATTGAGTAATCGTAGAGTGACGGCCAATCTAAATACGCCTTCTACAAAAATAATTTGTAAACTCCAAAAATTTATTTGTAGAAATAATAAAATAATTTGTAGACTCCAAAATTGGTGGCTTTGACTTGTGTCAAAATCTTTTATTAGCATCTATCGAAATGATTTACGTAAATGTTATGGTAATTTTACCATGGACGTACAAATTCAACAAACTCTAAATAACAACAAATACAAGTCTTACAGGAAATTAATATTTAATAAGACAGCCTTGGCTGTCGAATCGAACAGTCTCGCTGATAACGGTTACATGTGTATTTTTGTAATACGGTATTTTTGTTGACTAAATTCAACTCTTGTTTCTTTATTCATCGCTATGAAAAAGGGAACAAAAATATCACAAATATTTATTCACATTTATTTAAATAAAACACTTTTACAAAACAAAACGATGACTTTTATGAAGTTGTCATTAATTTGTGTGTATGCAGGGGTAAATCTATTGGTTTTTTAAATACTTAGAGGTTGCAGGGTGCTCTCATAATTGGCATGGTGTTGTGGATGATAATAAGGAAACTGTACTTGAACACGTGACTAATAATTTCGAACTATGGAAAGCGATGACCTCTGATATGTTGACTGAAATCGGTGTAAAATGAATAAAAGTTAATTCGAGAAATTTAGTTTTCTTTTTTATCGTTTTTGTAAATCGATTTCCGGATTGAAAGCCTATTCTGCAATTATTTTTACTTCTAGTTCAGAAAAACACACTTACCGATGCTTCGACTCACTTTCAACACGTTGATTGAAATATATATTTTTGCGATAATTATACAAAATTGTCAGCATCGAAAGGCAGACTCTTGTCGGAAAGTTGCATTCTGAATTCAAACCTCCGATTCGTTATCACATATCCTCGAATAAGAAAAGCTTCAAAACAAATCTCAAACAAAAATCCGCAGTGGAGTCCTTAAGCTGGTTAGGTATTGCTTTAACTTTATTGTGGCAGCCAAACCGTCTCAGCCTTGTTGTTCTATTATATCCATCAATGACGTGAAGTTAAAATACGTGTTGTGTTGTCATCTGTTTAACACAAAGTATTCATCGTCACTGATAAACGTTGGCCGATTAATGCCTACTTTTTAAAAAAAAAAAACCTGCAATTCTGTGGAGGACATCCCCTATAGCCTTGAATGCGACCACAGCATACCATATCTTGAATAGTAGTTGCCACGACCTGCCTGAGGTAATCATTGTTGAGAAAGAAAACGATTCATATGAAATACAGCGTCGGGTTTATAAAATATCATAAACTAACCTGACTAACAATATTAGATTAATGTATCAACTATTAGGACCGACACACAAGATGAAACGTTTATCTGGTTCGTTCTCGAATCATACACTGTTGACATAATTTGATTTACGTAATAAATGTCTGGTAGCAAAATAATGACATACCAAGTAAATAATCTTACTTTTATTAACGTTTTTAACGTCATCAATAAATCTGTTAATATTGAGATAATTTCTGTTATCTGTGTTCGACGTCTTAGAAGCAAACTTGCTTTATGGAAATTTTTTCATCTTTAAATTTAAAGGCATTTAGTTTGTTGTCATGCAGTCCAAGATACACTGTTATATGATACAATAGGAATTCACATTATTTTTCAAAGTAATTATTTTATTTTACTTTCTCTCTTCTGTTAGATGTCTAAATGCGAACGTTGATATTTCGATTTTTCTGCTGATGTAAGAGCATTGTAATCAAAGCATCGAGTCAAAAACCCAAAATCTCTGCGTTTCTTAGTTTTCCCTGGCGACTGATTATCTACAGAAAATAGAAACTATTTTATACTTGCAAAGGTTGACTTTCATATAAATTTATAAATATGTTTTAACATAAATATTTTATTAGATGAAGTAAAAAAGAGTGCGTTACAATCTAATTAAAATGGCTTTATCTGTCGTAAGTCTTCTGACAATTTCTTAATGTCTTAAAAGTATCAAACATATTGCTATGATTAATAATACATTTCATACTAATGCTAATATTTACTTGATAACATTATAACAACTTTTTAATATCAATCCTTATACTAATATAAATATTGATGCACATTCAAATGCTTCTATTAATGCTTATACTAATATTAATGCTAATATTTATATTAATATTAATGCTAATATTTATACTAATATTAATACTAATATACTTAGTTTAATACTAATATTAATAATCACTGAAGATACATTACCTTTTTTTTCTACAAAGGAGTCACCACTTATCAAGGCCTGAAGGCCACTCAAGGATAAGGGTTAATGAATGTACATTAATCAAAAGGACAATATTATTGTAATCGTTAGAAGTGTAACTTTGGTAAATTTATTACCTTAAAGTATTTCTTTCAAACTCCTCGGCCTGACACTCATAGGGAACATGAGCTGGAACGGATACATTGAGAGCATTGCCGAGGCTGCTGCTGCAAAGAAGGTGGACTCTCTTACGCCTGAAACTATCTTGCATCTCTATAAGGCCACCATTCGCCTATGTATGGAGTACTGTTGTTGTATTTGGGCGGGTGCATCTGCTACTAGTCTCTCGCACCTGGGTAGGGTTTAAAAGAGAGTCACCAACCTGATAGGTTATTAACTGTCATCTTCGCTTCAACCTCTGTTCCATCGACGTAATTTCGCACCCTGCCTGTTCTACAGTTATTTTAATGGTGAATGCTTAGACAAACTACAAGCACTTATATCCTTCTCGACAAACCCGACGAGCTGCAAAATCCCACCCTAGATCTAAGAAAGCCATCTACTCTAATAGTTTCTTCCTCCAAACTGCTAGACTTTGGAACTCCCCTCAGAGTTCCTACTTTTCCAACTGTAATGCCATACAGAAGTTCAAATGTAATGTGAACGGACATCTCGCTGCTCAACTCCCTTCATAGTATCCCTGAAAGTTATGCACCCGATAGTAGCTCCCTACATCAAAGTAACACTGGGCCTTGTTTGGGGTGAAAATGGAAAAAAATCTTATCAAAGGATAAGGATAATAATAATGATGATACCAATGCCTACTTACCTCATAATAAAAACCATCTCTTACGTCAAGACTCACTGAAACTATTTAGTATAGTTTTATTCCTTTCGAAAATTCATAAACTTCGATATATCTGTTAATATACACGTTTTGCATAGAGAGAAAACGAAGGAGAGAGAAAGAGAGGAGGGCGTAGGAGATGAGATTCTGAGGGTATTCAACTTCCTTTCACTATTTTTGAACTCTTAGTACTGTTCTTGTCAATATAACTTTCTTTCAAGCTACCTAACCTATAATAATAAAATACTTTTTTGATGAGTTAAATTTGATAAAAAAGAAAACAATATACGTTTAGTAGATAGAATCACTTTGACATACCGGTTCTCACCAGATCACCAAAGTTAAGCAACGTTGCATCGGGACAGTATTAGATGGGTGACCATTTGGGAAGGCGAGGCGCGGTATGTACTGCGAGGTAAAATAACAGGTTTAGAAACTGGCGCAGTCTGTCCTTCTCTTGATGAGAGATGGGACTCTCTTAAACAATGGTAGGCACCACGATAAAAAATACCTTGATAACCCTGGCGATTTAGTTACCGACAAGTTTTGAATTACACTACAAACTCGTGTAGTCAGTCAAATCTCGGCTACGGTCACGCTCGATGGATGGAGCTAAAAAGAAAGTTATACTGAACAGCAATTCTAAGAGTTCATAGATAGAGAAAGTGAATACTATCTTTACCATTCCCCCCTCCTACATTCTCCTCTCCCCTCTCTTGTCTTGATCATCTTCCTCCTAATTCAATAACCAAGCCGGAATATGCCAACGTGATTCTGGGTGAGCTAGTTTCAAAATCTTGAATAAAACTCCAATTTGTTGAAAATATTGTTATAATCCAGAGTATACTTTTGAGAAAACTAGATTTCCGGCATAGTAAAAAACCGAACCCGTCAAACAAACATACACACGTCGCTTATAATAAAAAAAGGCTTTTCCGTTAATCTAGATAGCAGAACCGACCATAAAAATGAGTTTAATTGGTTTGCAGTTTTACAGGTCGATTCGTGATCAAAGTCAACATTCCAAGAACGGTTCTTTATCATAGGAGAAATACGATCGCTTTGATTTAGCTCTTAGCAATTTGTTAAATTTAATAAAGAGTCGTGTGCCCAATTTTAACACACTGGCGCTAATAACTGCGATGGCTTGTGATCTCAAAAGGCGTCTAGACGTCCGCGGCTCACGTTGCTCTGTGTCGCGGAAACGCCAGTAAATTATTGGTTTACCTCACGATACAATGAGCGTCAGGTGAAGGAGCTATATGTCACCGATGGCGGGTGAGTCAGTTGTCTGAGCAGTCGACTTGAAAATGAACATTCTTCACTCGCTTTAATCGTAAACAGTCCGTGTAAATCAACGGGATTTCAGCTTCGTAAACACGGACCGGATATTAGTCTTGTCTGCACGCATGCTTATACATCCGGGTCTCGATTAGGCAACGACACATTCAAATGTTTTCTGATTATTTTGATCTCAGTTTTATTTGTTTTCCGTCTGATTTAATTTTCATTGTATTCATCGAATCCTTTGTTCAATCAATTTATTTTGCGGTTCTGAACATTTGTGAAGAGGATTGACGCTGAAACTGAACGAAATAACATAATTTGTGTCGAAAAATGTAAAACAAGCAAATACATTTCATAACTTTATTTTAAAGGAAGAAAAATAATTAATTGTAAAGGAAAGTATATAAAAGTTGGGTTTATTTCAAGAAATAATACGTTTTATTTTTGTTCTTCGAATTGGTAAATATTTTACAGCAAGAAAATAAAGAAAGAAAAATGTTTTTTCATTTTATTATTTGGATTTTTCGAAAAATTTTTCTTATCTTGAGTGTCATTTTCACAAAGTTTCATTGACATAACCCCTGACCTTTATAGTGTCGAACTCCGGAATATTCCTGTCGAACTCTGAAAACAGCACGGGATTTCGAACAATATTTAACTATGGTTGAAGAAAAAACGTCGTAAAAAGCTTAAGTAATTTTATTCTGAGGATTGATCATTACATGCACTGGTAAAAATACACCGAAACAATTACCAAAGCTGCTGCAAGGAAGGTTGACTCTCCTTACCGTGCTAAAAGAGTATCCTGTATTTCTACAAGTCAAGGGTTCGCCATGTATCGAATATTATACTACATCTGCGCTAGCGCATCTGCCACTGATCTCTCCATCCTCGACAGGGTTAATAAAGAGTCGTCAACTTAATAAGTTCTATACAATCAACTAAACTCAAACCTCTGTCCCACCATCTTAATGTGGCATCCTTGCGCATGTTTTACAAGTATTTTAATGACAAGTGCTCTGAAAAACTCAAAGCACTAGTACCTATCCTACGATAATAACCTCGATACACCCGACAAGCAGCGCAATCCCGCCCTTACACTGCAGAGCTGAAGTGTTCGATTCGTATTTTCCCTCAGTCTACTGCACGTTGGAATACACTGCTTTACCCCTGCTACCCTAACTGTACTGACATGCAGAAATTGAAGTGTAATATAAACAAACAGCTCGCTGTCTAATCCCATAAATAGTATCCCCGCATATCTAGTCCAAACAGTAGCCCCTTGCGACTAAGTGGCTCTGTGCCATGTTTTTGGTGAAAGGACATTAATAGAATGAAACCCCCAGTTAACACGTTGCGCAGTGGATAAGACAAGATTTCCAGTCCGGTAGAAAAGTTCGCAGGTTCGACAATGTGCAGCTAGAAAATATCTGACGTTTGAAACATCGTGAAACTCAGTCAGAGTCCAATAAATTCAAATAATACAGTATTGCATTTTTTTAGACATCTATTATTATACAAATACTAAGTAAATTAAAGTTTATACAAATCCTGATATAATTCATATTTGTTTCCCTGAGTTTTTCTCAACTATTGTAATAAAGAACAATTATATGTACAGAGATCCAACGGGGGAAAAACGTAAAAAGACACTGGAAACAATCCAACAAGCGTCATTGAAACACTTTAGTTTGTATTCAGACTCGTAGAAAATCTAGCCCAAAACAGATATTCCTAGCGTAATGCAAGCCATAAAGCTGGTACGATTGCTAAGAACGTGAAAGGATACAGTCAGCACCATTTCAATAGAATAACCACACAAGTGCACTGCAGCTGTTTCTGAACCCGTAGAACAATTACCTTTGCAACTTTAGCACACTGAAAAAGCTGTTTTGATTTTCTGGGAGAAAATTATCTTTGAGACATAAACTTCCATTTTTAGTTTCTAATATACCTTAATCACGCTTATACATCGGTTCTGGTTAGTGCAATAAAGTTAAGCCACCTTGAGGCTGGAGAATATTAGATGGGTTACAATTTGAAAATACTTGGAAGTATAATTTCCCAGCGAGCTGAACGTTCTTGCCTTGCATAATTCCAACTTACAGTTGAGCAATACGCAGCACGTGTTAGCCGCCTTTTATATTCCAAAGATTACGATGAATAGGGCTAAAATACGTTTCTTAGCCGTGATGAAGGCAATCCTACAAAAGAAAAAAACACCTTGGACTAAACAAAACAAAGATTTTACTTGAAAAGAGAAAAACAAAAAATAACATTCTTTCACCATCTGAAAATGGATCCGTTTAGCCTAAAATATATCAGAAATATTTAAACTTAAAAAAAAATAAATTGAATCGTATTTTTCATCATTCTATTAATAACATATTTTGCATATTAAACGTATACTAAAACCGATTTTATTTGTTTATTCAATGGTTTTCATTTTTTAGTATTGCTTCCAAAAGCGTTAATACCAATTCCTACAGTTTAATGCAAAAAACGCCTTAAAAAATCTCACAGGTAAGTTCGTTTCTACCTCGTGCTTTTATTATCATAAACGGCTTGCACCTAATAACACGAGAATTTTACTTGCAAATAAAAATTCCAGGCAATAGAATTCTTTCACTCCTCTTATTCGGCATGAACATGTTACAGGCGAAATATATACGAAATATTTCGAATTATTAAAAAAAAGGAAGAAAGAAATTGAGTCGTATGTTTTCCTTCTTTTAATAAAATGCTTTGCATTTTCACTGTTTTTATCTTTTCATCCGAAGTTTTTGAATTCTTTATTATGCTTCCAAGAGTTTTAATACCAATTCTCATATATATATACATATATATATATATATTTATATATATATATATATATATATATATATATATATATGTAAGGAGTTATATATATAATAAAGTATATATATATATATATATATATATATATATATATATATATATATATAAACGGGTTTATAGTTGCTCCTTCTGGCACTAAAATAATTGTCTACATATGTTACGCACCCAATAAGATATTTCGTCCGATACCCCACAAAACAGAATGTGAAAACCACGTAATTATCGTTTGAATCGATTCTTCGCTCTTGGGTGTGTTTGAAAGACGTTTTTTTTTATTAAGGTTAGCAAAACGAAGGAGGTAAACGGGTATTGGCGTGAAAAGAAATATCAATAAAATTCTATAAGAACTCATCTCGTAGACGTTTTCTTCGAATTAGTATGTCAACACCCTGGGTGGCGCATTTGCTTTTCTGTTGGGAATACGTTTTCACAATTGAAAATTAGTTCTCATAGTCTTTGTCTTACACTCGCCTTCATTTGTCATCTGTCGATCTGTCACGTTTAATCCACGTGAAGATAAATGTGCACATATTGTCAATCGGGTGAAGAACAATATTATGAGAAGATTGAAAAAAAATGATTTGAAAATGGAGAATTCGATTATTTACGAGTACGTATCGACAAAAAAAAACAACACGTAAGCAGAACGAACTGCTGCTACATTTTATCTATACAGCATGACTTGAGTTTTGTATTCGTCTCAATATTCTACTGGACCTGTAGAATAGTTCATGGATTTGTCACTAAGGTATAACTACCTTCATCCTCGGATAATTTTAGAACTATTAATGTATCCAATGTATCGAATGAAAAGAAAAAATTATCACGATTTATAACAAGTATTGGTTTACATTAGTTTGGAAGACTACCGTGTTGTAGTCAATATGAGAACAGTAGTTTCTTCCGTAATTGGGAAGTTCTTTAAATAGTTCTTTAATATTTCGGTCACTGCATGGTCAAACATTAGAAGCGTTCATGTAAATGTTTTGTAGATGTTTTGGTTTTATTATTTTGATAGCTTTTTATCGTCTATCACGCTATTTATAACGAAGTTTATAAACATGTCACGCTTTTCATGGTCTATGGCGCTATTTATAAGGAAGTTTATAAACATGTCACGCTTTTCATGGTCTATGACGCTATTTATAACGAAGTTTATAAACATGCCACGCTTTTCATGGTCTATGGCGCTATTTATAACGAAGTTTATAAACATGTCACGCTTTTCATGGTCTATGACGCTATTTATAACGAAGTTTATAAACATGCCACGCTTTTCATGGTCTATGACGCTATTTATAATGAAGTTTATAAACATGTCACGCTTTTCATGGTATATGACGCTATTTATAACGAAGTTTATAAACATGTCACGCTTTTCAGAGTCTATGACGCTATTTATAACGAAGTTTATAAACATGTCACGCTTTTCGTGGTCTATGACGCTATTTATAACGAAGTTTAAAAACCTGTCACGCTTTTTATGGTCTACCACGATATTTATAACGAAGTTTATAAACATGTCACGCTTTTCATGGTCTATCACGCTATTTATAACAGGATTTAAAAGCATGCCACGCTTTTCATGGTTTATCACACTGTTTACAACGAAGTTTAAAAAGATGTCACGTTTTTCAGAGTCTATTACGCTATTTGTCGCAGGATTAAAAACATATCACGGTTTTCATGGTCTTCCAGCATTGTGTTCGACATAGAAACATATTGATAAAATTCAATGGACGTGTCCCGGTTGAGATAATCCAAGTTACGATAAAAAAATACGCATCATGGTTGTCAGAATAGAACAATCTATCCGTGTTGATTACAAAAAGATTCAATTTCAAAACTTGGTATATTTTTCTTAATAAAAAAAAAATAAAGATTTCAGATATAATTTTTTTCTGAATTTTAGACGATTGCTTACTGACATTGCTTGAACTGCTCTTCACATTATTTTACAAAGGATTCATTACTAAATTAATGCAATTAACTAGTCAATGGGACAATATAGCAGTGATCGTTAGTAGTGGTATTTTGGTAAACCGGATTACTTAAGGGGTTTGCTTATCAAGAACTTGTTAACGTTGGGACGACCATATTGTAGTCAGCTGGGAAGCAAGGAAACGAAAGGGAGTTTCACAAAAGAAAGAAGATTTGTTCATGTAATCCACGTTTAGGTTTAGGCACTGATAAAGAGTGGGGGAAATTATTGATTATTATTCTCTCATAGTTTCGTACAATGTGACATCGACCTTAAAGTGAAGCTGGAAAATGGTTCCTATTGGTCAATGTTGGAAACGTAAAAATTGTTCAATATGGGAAAAGTTAAATTGTTTCTTTTTTTTTGTCTGTCGCGATTTTGCTGGTTTGTCACTATTTTCGGTTAACAATCAATCTATCTATATATCTATAAAATTGAAAGTGTCTGTCTGTGTATCTGTGTGTCTGTATGTACATTCCCCTACGTAATAACTTTGTCAATTTTTAGTCTACAGACTCGAAATTTGATATACAGGGTACTGAGATTTGGGGAAATCGATGTGATCGGTTTTCGGCCAGAAATCTGGCTGTTAGAGGGTCAAAGTTTAACGATTTGACCTTTGAGAACTCTAACAAACCCATCCGACAATGTGGGGTCTAAACACTTGAAATTTTAGATATAGGTTCCTTGGACATGGATTTAACTTAATAATTTGGTTTTAGCACAAACCAATAAATGTTAAGAGGTCATAATAGGGGTCAAAGTTTTTAAAAATTGATCGTTTTTTTTATTTCTTTTTGTGCTCAGCATACACCTCCAAACAACCGTGCAACACCGTGCACCCATGCTAGTTTATCTATAAAAATGAATGTGTATGTGTATCTGTCTGTGTGCCTGTCTGTGTGTCTGTGTATGTACATATCGCTACGCAATAACTATGCCAATTTTTGGTCTACAGACTCGAAATTTGATATACAGGGTACTGAGATTTGGGAAAATCGATGTGATCCGTTTTCGGTCAGAAATTTGGCTGTTAAGGGGTCAAACCACCAAACAACCGGGCAACGCCGGACACCCATGCTAGTATATCTATAAAATGTACTTGTCTGTGTATCTGTCTGTGTGTCTGTCTGTGTGTCTGTCTGTGTACATTTCCCTACGCAATAACTCTGTCAATTTCTGGTCTACAGACTCGAAATTTGATATACCGTGTAATGAGATTTGGGAAATGGATGTAATCGGTTTTCGGTCAGAAATTTGGCTGTTAAGGGGCAAATGTTCAACGATTAGACCTTGGAGAACTCTATCAAACTCTTCTAACAATTTTGGGTTTACAGACTTGAAATTTTAGATATAGGTTCCTTGGACATGAATCCAACTTAATAACTTGATTAGAGCCCTATACAATAAATGTTGAAGGTCATAATCGGGGTCAAAGTTTAAAAAAATTCCTGTTGTTTTATTTTTTGTTTTTTGCTCAGCATACACCTCACACCCGGGCAACGCCGGACACCCATGCATAATCTATAAAAGTGAACGTGTCTATGTGTCTGTGTGTCTGTTTGTGTGTCTGTGTACATTTTCCTACGCAATAACTATGTCAATTTTTAGTCTACTTACTCGATATTTAATATACAGGGTACTGAGATTTGCGAAAATCAGTGTGATCCGTTTTCAGTCAGAAATTTGGCTGTAACGGGTCAAAGTTCAACGATTTGACTTTTGAGAACTCTACCAAACACCTTCGAAAATTTTGGGGTCTAAACACTTGAAATTTTAGATATAGATTCCTTGGATATGGATCTAACTTAATAACTTGATTTGAGCCCAAAATAATGAATGTTATGGGGTCATAATAAGAGTCAAAGTTAAAAAAATTTACCGTTTTTTATTTATTTATTTATTTTTGCTCAGCATACACCTCCAAACACTCGGGCAACGCCGGGTACCCCTGCTAGCATATCTAGAAAAGTGAACGTGTCTGTGTATCTGTGTGTGTGTTTGTCTGTGCGTGTACATTTCCCTACGCAATAACTTTGTCAATTTTCAGTCTACAGACTCAAAATTTGATATACAAGTTACTGAGATTTGGGAAAATTTTTGTGATCCGTTTTCGACCAGAAATTTGTCTGTTAAGGGGTCAAAGTTCAACGATTTGACTTTCGAGAACTCTACCAAACTCCTCCGACAACTTTGGGTCTAAACACTTGAAATTTTAGATATAACTTCCTTGGACATGGATATAACTTAATAACTTGATTAGAGCCCAAAACAATAAAGGTAAAGGGGTTATAATAGGGGTCAAAGTTTTTAAAAGTTTTACCTCTGTGGTCTCTACCAAATTACTCAGACAATTTCTGGTCTGAACATTCGAAATTTTACATAAAGGGTATTCAGAGATAGGGAAAACTTTTTAATTGGTTTGGGTCGAAAATTTTTAGTTGCCAATATATAAATGTATATATGTATATATGTTTGCATGTCTGCCTTAAACTTTCGACAGAGGCAACGGATTTTTACAAGATTAGTGTCGTTTCAGACGACAAATATCGAAAAATTGGCTAAAAACATTAATATCTTCACCTTAAACCGGCCACTTTTCTACAGGAGGGTCCCTGTTTTGGCCGATACTTTCGAAAGTCATCCACTCCTTTCGATTGTTAAGCCTTTATTTGAACCTACTTCATTTCCGGTTTGGTGGTGGTCGTAACAGCAAAGACGTCAGGTGTTTTTCGTTCTTTTCCTCCTTTACGGTACGAGTTCGAGCCTGCCTTATAACAACTACTTTTTTTTGCTCAACATACACCTCTACACACCCGGGCAACGCCGGGCTGAAATGCTAGTCTATTATATATGTGAACGTGTGTGTGTGTGTGTGTGCGTGTGTCTATGTACATTTTCCAACTCAATAACTCAATATGTCAATATGTCAATGTCAATTTTTAGTTTACATACTCGAACTTTGATATACAGAATACTGAGATTTGGGAAATCTTTGCAATCCGTTTCCGACCACAAATTTGGCTGTTAAGGGGTCAAAGTTCGACGATTTGACCTTTGAGAACTCTACCAAACTTCTCCGACAATTTTGGGTATTAACACTTGAAATTTTAGATATAGGTTCCTTGGACATGGATATAACTTAACTCGATTTGAGCCCAAAACAATAAATGGTAAGGGGTCATAATAGGGGTCAAAGTTTAAAAAATTGATGTTTTTTTTTTCTTTTGCTCAACATACACCTCCAAACACTCGAGCAACGCCGGGCTGAAATGTTAGTGATACTATAAAATTAATACTTATCAACAATTAACTGTTAGACTTGATACTTGATAAGTAAAAATAAAATATAAAACATGAATGCACTGATTTTCTAACTCAATTTCAATAGACGTAATTTTATTATAAACGTAAGGATTTACCTTTTTTCTCTTATTCTTCGAATATTCTAGGCAAGATATCTGGATATCTCTTGAACTAAATTCGATACAATTAATTCATATACTTTTCTTTTGTTTCCTATCGATTTCCCGGGGGTCTCTCCCCAATTTCAAGCCTCTTCGCTTCTCCGGTAGAACGAGAACGCTGCATTTGAATTAACGATATTGATTTTCAATATTTCTTATGTTCCATGGAAAAGCATTCGCTAGAGTTAGAAGTACTTGTTATCCAGAGAGACATTTCAGACATCAATGATAAAATGGCCAATACAAATAATATATCATTCTTAGACACTCGTATAAAAGACTACATTTTTTACTTGTTTTATTTTCTACTTTCTGCTTCTACAAATTTTCATATTTCCGAGAGAATGATTGTTTAATTGCAATTTTTGATAACATTTAAAAGTTTTGCATCGGTTTTTTTTAGATAATAATTGATAACACGGATTATTTGGATTATTTGGGTTATTTGGACTAATCTTCTTATTTTCTACAAAATTCCCACGATATCCGTTCAACTAAACCCGTCGTACAATAGATATTTTCCTTATTACTAATCAATATTAAGTGGCAGTTTTGTGGAAGCTAAAGAGAAAATTATATGTTCTAGAGATTAAATGTTCAGTCCTCAGCAAAGGCAACACAAAGACTATAAGCAACATTACTAGCTCTTCTTTTCCTATTGAGGATTTAATAGATTTAATGCTTGCAAAATTCATGCTAGAATTGGGTTCTGAATTTCTGAGATGAAATATGTATTGGAGTTTATACCTGACGACGGTCGGAGAATTCATCGACCGAAACGTTGTTCCAATAAAACTCAATATAAGAATAATTATCCGAACAATGAAAGCAATACATTCACACTAGATTAGTCGAAATATCAGTTCGTCGTCTGTAGTTTGAAGATTCATAATATACACGATATAATATTTTCAGAAAACGTTAAAAGTTTGTTTTTTTTTCTTGATGAACGTTCTAAGATAATATGCGAGTCTATCTCTTCAGGTGGAGTAATCATAATTATAGATACTGTATTAATTATATCTCCATCCCACGTTTGATTAAAGAAAATTAAGCATGAAAAATGCTGATATATAATGAACATGTAAGAATTTTTATGTCCTTAAATTTTGAACGCATAATATATGACCGGATAATCGATAGTCGCGGTGGACGCTTCCATAACATCAATACAATTTGTAGGTATAACTTAGTTCGGCTCAGTATGTGTGTGTGTGTGTATATGTGTGCGTGCGTGCGTGCGCGTGTGTGTGTGTGCGCGCGTGTAAGCCTGTCAGTGGCTTGGAAGAACGAACACTATCTGCTAATCTTAGCGCGGCGGTATCCTCCCAAGACACAGTATTTTTTGTTCGGCGCCGAGTCGTTGACTTTCAGATTCTTTTAGCCGTTTCGTAAACCGAAGTTTTCTCAACAGCAAATATTTGAAGTATATTTTCCTATGTTATATAGTTCATTATTATTGTTTGTTGTTAAAAGAGGTTCTTAGAGTCTTAGAGAGATGTTGAAAGAGGAATGCTGTAAGAGATAGATAGATAGAGATGTTGTTAGAGATTGTTCGTTTTATAAAGAAGGTTGTTGTTTCTGAAGAGATTCATATATATATATAAATGTTCATACTTAGAAGTGTAGAAATGAGATGTAGAGTTCACATTGTAGATATGAGATGTCGAGACGTGTATGCAAAGACATTTTGAAACACATGATATACAAGACATATAATAACAATTTTCACTTTACCTTTTGGTAGAATTACAACACAAAGACGACCTTTATAAAAATACATGATGGGTTTATTTCTTCTCACGACCTGCCGTGGTTTTCTGAGTCAAGAATTCAAAGCTTCACATTCTAAGTTTCAAAAGTGACCGTCTCGCTTCTAGACGTTCGAATGTCCATGTCTGGACTGTCGTCTGTCGTCCTCAGACTCTCTCTCCGTCTCTCCCTAGTTTTTCTCAAGTTTCTAACTATATCTAGAACTTCCCATTTTCTATGAAGTCATACACATGTTAAAACATGTGTCTTCTTTCAAGTTTTCTGGACATGCGTGTCCAAAACTTTTTCCTTTGTTTACAAAAGGAATTTTAACCTATCTTCCCAATAACCTATTTTTCCAATATGTTAAAAACATGTTTATTAAATTATCTTGTATAGTTGCATTCCTTAATTGAATTTTTCATTCTTTTCTTGAAACTATTTTATCTCTAAGCTAAACAATGGTTTGTTTTACATTCCATTTTCTAATTCTCTCTCGTAATCTATTTATAAACCTAATTTACGAGGTTCGAATTTCGTCTATTCTATTTCATTTTCATTTTATCTAAATCTCTCTATTTTTATACTTACATGAAAAGGGGGCAGCCCTTATCATGTAACAACTAGACCGGAAATTCTAAATGACTTCCTCCCATCAATCAATCCCAGCAATCCAATCGGATTTTTATTATCAATTTATTATTCGGACACACAATACGACCAAAGAATTATTAGGTGGTCTAGAGAGTTGAATGTATTCGCCAGCTTCCCTATCGTAGTTAATTTAATCTGATTTTATCATTTTTTTTTTGTATTTGCGCGGTGGTCTGTGGTGTTTATGTATAAAGGAGTAGCCCAGTCTATAGTATCACAAACATACTTGGATAAAAATATATTTAAATTATTTCGATGTATTTTTAAACTTGCGGACAGCACAGAGCAGTGCTATTATTAGTGATATTGACATGAAAATTCAGTTTTCGGTTAAAGAAAGAGAACAAAACAAAAATGCATTATATATTATGTAATCGGAATTCATTATTGAGATTAGTATTATTTTATTAATTTTATTTATTGCGGACTATTATCCTCATCTTTGTTGTTGTTGTTGTTGTTGTTACACAACGTTTCGAAAAACTAACCCTCTTTCCTTCATCAGGTGGTAACCGCAACAGGATAGGACCTCTGAATCTCCTAACTACATCTTCAGCAATTACTACCTTCCATAGTTGTTGTCATCTAACTATGTTCTATTATCCCTGGCGAACATTGTCTGGATAGCGGTTTCAATCCTACCCAAAGCCGGCAAGAGGCTTACTTAGCCAAAACGTAGTGAGACGACAACAACTATGGAAGGCAGTAATTCCTGAGGATGTAGTTAGGAGATTCGGAGTTCCTATCTCGTCGCAGTTACGACCTGACGAAAGCCAGAGGAATGGTTGGCCGAAATATTGTGAAATCACAAAAAAAAAAAAAAAAATGATGCGAATAATAGTCCGCAATAAAATAAAATTAAAGAATATATTGCTAGATATAAATAAAACAGAAAAATGTCATCTTAAAAAAAATCATTTATTTCTATTTATTAATGTTAGTTTTATGGTTTGTCCTCAAAGTCATAAAAAATTTCGGTGAAATTCTCAAGCAAATAAAACCTACTAAATAGTGAAATGCGAATATATTTACATGATTGATAAATAAAATAAAGACTAAGACTAGCAACATTATATAAACAAGAAAGACAATGCGGATGAGACAAAAGTGTGGCATAAACTAATTTACTAACACACTTCTAAATGTTACGAAATTTCGAATACAATGAAGATTCATTAGTCCAACTATAATAATATCTCTCCATACGTTATAAATGTATATTTTGCATATGTCTTCCTATAATCGAAACAATACTATTATATGCTTGTGTTATATCAATTAATCGGAAAATTATTCTCATCTTGAGTTTTATATGTCGGTCGCTGCGTCCTCCGGCCTTCTTGCGGTGTTGAAAACATGCTTCTTTTTCTTTAATGAGGAAAAGAGGGCTGGCTCTGCATTATGAGAATTTGAACCGTGGGTTTTAGGGTCGGTCCGTAGATGATAAAAAAAAGTTCAATCTTTAGGAGTCACTAATATGATTTTTAAATGCTTTCCTATGGTCAATTTTTCAGGATAATTGTTAATATTAGTCAATTTTTCAGGATAATTGTTAATATTAGTCAAAAATCTTTTACGAAACAGACGATCGATACCCATGCGTATTTTTTTAACAAAAGAAAGAGCAAGCTGGATAACTCTAAAAAAAAATTTTCTTTGTTTTATGAAGGTATCTCCCTCGGGATGGGCATATGTCATGCCTGTGATTTTGTGATTATATGCCTCCAAATGCAGTTTATAATTATACTATTACTTGTTATATTTTTATACGAAACTTTATTATAGCGCGTTTTTTTAAGTTTCATGCAGTATATCTTCCTATTTCAGTGTAATAATCTAATTAATCATCGCAGATAACTTCCGGTCAACTTCAAATCGAAAATAAGTTCCATAAAAATGAATATAAGAAACTGAAATCTACATTGCAATGCATTCCTTTCTTGATTTGAACAATGAATATGTACGGCCAGTGTTAACGCTGAGCTATGACAATTTTTTGGTAGAAGAAAACTGATTAACTTTCCAATAGAAAAGATTTTGCTAATCTGACTCTAATCTCCCTTAATTTGCATGAAAGCTGCTTTACGGAGTTAACATCTCCGCTTCCCCTATTTAAAAACATTCACATCAAGAACTCGTCTCCTCGCAACAAAAACAAAATTATTTTATTTCTTCCTCAGTGTGCCTAGTGACAAGCGAAATTTCCGTAAAGAGGACCTCTTTCGCAAAGACTTCCTGTCCGTGGAAAAATCCGTTCCAAGTTATTACCGCTGTTATGTCACATTGCACAAATGCTTTGTCATTTGCCTTTGCCAGATGCCGGTGTTACACATATCCTCAAATGGCTTTTGGCCTTCATGAACGTTAGTCGTTAGCTAAAAACATAAAGAAATAAGAAATCAGACAAAACAAGTAAGAGACTGTTAGTTTTATTTACTACATTCCAAATGCTAGTTTTTATGGACTTCTCGTCGACTTGTTTACGATAACTGAATTCAAATTCAAGTTAAAAATCATCCAGTTTCATTAAAAAGCAGATTATCTTACAGCTTAATCTAAATGTAAACCTAAAATAAAATGAAAAATAAACAAAGATGATTTGATAACATGTCTATTTAATCAGTGCGATCGAAACTTATTTTGTTTTTTAGTGTGTGTGACAGATGAGCGAACATATTCCTTAAAATGTTATCTATAAAGGACAAAAAAACAATGCTTTTCGAAACTTATGTGTGATAGATAAACGAAGATACTTATTTAAGTGAAAGTGTTAAATGCAGAGAAAAATGTTATTTAAAAATTAATCGTGATGTAACGTTGTTGCATCAATCGAAAGGTGAACAAAAGAACGGGAAATAATGTAGAGTCGCTTTTCGGATTGTACAACGACAAGTTATTTCTTCATCCTTACCGTCGTGGCGTCACCTAAGTTTCTCCCGAGATGTCACAAGTAATCTCGTTTATCTCGAAATTTTTGTGGCAGAAGGTGCGCAATCTCCAACCACACCTCTCCTGGGACTACATTGTTAAATACCAGTGGCAAGTGATGTACAGGACGACTGGAAACAAATGCCGAGATAAGCGGAGAGCACATACAACGCCTACCCTTCCCAAATGGTCACCCATCTGGTACTGGCCAAGCTCAACGTTGCTTAATTTCTGTGATCTGGCGAGAACCGATATATCAACGTGATTGTGCCGTATATATATATATATATATAATTTAAAGGAGATTAGAATAATAGTCTAAAGAGCTAAGTGTATTTTAATGTAATAGTGAAATTACTAGTTTAATTAAAATACAGGAAATGCTCGTTGTAATTTAGATATATAATAAGCTCGATAGTTAAATGTCCTAGAGCTAATTCAATAGTAAGTAATGTGATTTATAATTTAAAAATTTTTAAAAAAATTTTAAAATTTAAAAATCAAAATTTAATTAAATTAAAAATCAGTTTCATAAGAAGGAACAACAAAGTCAATTATCTGTACGATCGTTTCGGAAATCCGTGCTTTATAAAATAAAATAAAAAGCTATAGCAAACATCTAAATGACTACTTTAAATACAGTTCCTGATTACAAAAAAAGAAAAATTAAAAGATTCATCTGCCTTACTTTTAATGCTAGGTTTATTTTTGGTGTCTTTTCAATTCAATATAAATCCTCCTAAATTTGCTGATGAGGAGACCGTGCTTACCAAAAAAACTATGTATAATTGTTCTACGTGACTTCATGTATACCACAAATAAAAAGCACGGATTTCCGAAACGATCGTACAGATAATTGACTTTGGTGTTCCTTCTTATGAAACTGATGTTTAATTTAATTAAATTTTGTTTTTTAAATTTTAAAATTTTTTTAAAAATTTTTAAATTATAAATCACATTACTTAATATATATATATATATATATATATATATATATATATATATATATATATATATATATATATATATATATATAGTTTAACTTTTTTCTGGCTATCTTGCTCTTGCTTGTTGCTGGATCTCAACATTTTGAACCGAGGGAGAGACTTAGCTGTCGTACAAAGCTAAGACTCTCAACATCATCTGTGTATAGATACTCCCTCAAGCATTTGTCTATAAAAATTGTACTGTGGCGATGGAAAAGTTGTGACGTATGGAGGCTTGAAATGCTGGGAGCATATCATAATTGATCTCAATGACCGTCTTCAGTGTCATGCTTGCTTGAGCGTGTGAATTCACCGGTAGGACTAAAAAAAAAATGAAGTAATTTTTGGACTCATGGACTTTAAGTGTCTCAGGGAATGGCACTCGTCTGACAAGACGTTGCAATCATATATATATATATATATATATATATATATCTCACATGCTATTTTAGCAAACCAATAAAAATGTTATTTCAAACTAAAGTAGCAAACCAAAGTGCTATTTCAAAATTAAATGTACCTATTTACTATGCCTCCCCACGGGACAGAGTTAGACACCAGGGTCGTTTTTTAACGTGGAGAAAAGGTACAAAAATAAAAATTGTCTCAGTCGTGAAGGATTTCTCCTCCACCGAAAGAGAACAAGAAATAGAAGTGCAGCATATGAAGAACAGATGGTGTTTATTTGCTCCCCCACCGAGCAAATTAGGCACAAGGCCGATTTTTAATGTGAGGAGTGAAGGGAGGGGGAAGGGAAAAAGGGGACCAGCTCCCGAGAGGTGGGAAATGGGAGCTGGTTAATGGTCAGGCATGTGGGGTTGCCCCCACATCTGGTCTTTGCTAGTCATAGCTAGTCATTGCTTGCAGCATCTGCCGGAACAGATGGTATTTATTTGCTCCCCCACCGAGCAAATTAGGCACAAGCCCAATTTTTAATGTGAGGAGTGAAGGGAGGGGGAAGGGAAAAAGGGGACCAGCTCCCGAGAGGTGGGAAATGGGAGCTGGTTAAAGGTCAGGCATGTGGGGTTGCCCCCACATCTGGTCTTTGCTAGTCATAGCTTGCAGCATCTGCCGGAACAGATGGTGTTTATTTGCTCCCCCACCGAGCAAATTAGGCACAAGGCCGATTTTTAATGTGAGGAGTGAAGGGAGGGGGAAGGGAAAAAGGGGACCAGCTCCCGAGAGGTGGGAAATGGGAGCTTGTTAATGGTCAGGCATGTGGGGTTGACCCCACATCTGGTCTTTGCTAGTCATAGCTAGTCATAGCTTGCAGCATCTGCCGGAACAGATACTACACTTTGATCTTGTCCCGAAGGCCAAAGAAAAGAAAAAAAGAAAAGAAATAAAGAAAAGAACGCCTAATTCGAATTTCTTACAGACAAAGCCTTGTATTAGTATACTAGGACTTATCTCCAAGCAAAATAAAATCATTTGTGCATCATTTAGACGGCATTAAACGCATATGAAATAGATATAAACACGCCAAGTAAAACAAACATAAAAAAGAAATCGGACAAAAAATTTAAGCTATAGAAACTAAAAAATAATCAATATATGCTATCTTTTTTCGAATGATGTTTCTTGATAAATTTTCATTGCTATATTCCCCATCTAACTTGTAAAAAATAGCTTTAGATAGCTGCCAAGACCTGGTGTTACCCGGGAATCTGTTTACCTTTTCCTTGATACAAAATATACCTGAAATCAGATTTGGTCACTTTCCAAATTAATGGGTGTTTTTTTTTTTTTTTTGTTATGGGAGCATTTAAAAAATGTCCCTGGTTTCTAATACTTAGATAGATGAAACATATAGTTTTAGGAAAACAACTGATATCTGAAACAGAAAACTTTTAAATTTGCACGTTTTATTTGCAGAGTGTTTGGGGGGGGGGGGCGAATTAAAATTTTCCTCATTTGCCTGTTTTGCAAGTCATCATAACGAAACTGACATTCGAACCTCGTTTGCAAATTGGGCAAATGTATTTTGAAAATAATTTTGAAACATTAAATAAAAGAATAATTTCACGAAATGAATTCGTCAACTAACAATTTAACTCAACCTTTTGAGGGATATGAGTGTCATGTCTAGCCTTATAAACAAGGCAAGATAATCTACTTGAAAACCACATTTAACGCGTTTTTGGCGAAATGCCACAGAGTTTTTTTTTAAAATTAAACCTCAAGATTACAGCTTTGAGTCGCAGGAGCAATGTTCCCTAAATTGTATTTAAATAATAAATGTCAAAAATAATTATTTAGTAATACACCTCGCGCATATCTATCTATCTATCTTGCATAATATGAACTTAACTTTGTGTGTATGTGTGAAGGTTCTTTCCCTACAGACTCTTAAACGGCTGGGCCATAGTTTGAAATTTCACAATTTATGTATTTGACAATGTTCTTGGATAAGTCTTGTATCGGAATGTTTTCGATATGTATAGATAATCGAAACACTCTGATGGAAAAAGGAGCAGACGATTTTGACTGATTATCCTTTTAAACAGTCATACATGACAAGTGCATTTGATAAGATCCATTACCCACCATTAGAAAGGCTAACATATAAAAGTAATAGTAGTTTTTTGTATATAGCAGGAGTGCGTTCGAAATATATATTTCTGCTAAGAGCACAGATGAACTATGGTACTTGAGTTTTGCATTTTAAACTTTAATTCAAACCATTATCACGACTAAAGTAGAAATCAACAGTAGAATTTTGGATATGACAAGCGCGCGTTTGAAATGAATGTTTCCGTTTAGAGCACAATATAACCATGCCACTCGACATTTGTATTTGAAATTTGTTCACAATATTTTATAAAAATAATTTTATAAAATAAACAATAGGTTCTCACAGTGCAAAATGAAAATAAAATATGTAAGGGTGAAACATTTGTTCATACTTATTCATTCCCGGGCAACGTTTGGTCTCCTTGCTTTTGCATCTATATTTGGGGAATTATATGCGTAAGATAAGATGTGTTCGAATCTGAATTTAGAGTTACGTTTGCTACCTAGATAATGCAATATGGAATTTAAATAAAAGTATATTTTATGAATACAATCGTTTACTATGCAAGTAAGAGATCTTGCCGCCAATAAAAAAAAACGTACTTGAGAAAGATATGCACCTGACCAAAAGAAACTAAGCATATGTACTTGCCGGCCGATCATTGAAAATAATAAATTATTGATTGATTCAAAATAACTTGCTAGTCAGAATTTAGCTGCAGATCGAAATATACCGGGCCAGCTTAAATACTATTTTGACAATGAAGGCGAAACCCCAGAAAACCTTCCCTGGGTGCAACAAATACAGGCACCTGAGTACAGATCGGGAAAACCACTCGTCAAATTCCTGTCGTGTGTCAGCTTATATGATGAGCTTTATTCTCGTGAGGAAGTTAGTTTTATATACAGAAATGAATGTGCGTAAAAGAACAACTTTTTTTTTCAATAAAATCTTACTTGTGTGATATCCTGCTGAATAAAGTGCTAAACAAAATGATTATATGAACATCTGTCGCGGAACAATACTTAGACTTCTTTGTAAAAACAGGCCTGTATAACACATAACCATACAAAACAATGCCACACATTATTATTATTTTAAATCTACTACAAAATAATCATTACTGAAAATCTCAGAGAAATTTAATATGGCTGATATAAGGTGGTAGTCTTCATCGCGCTGTAGAAGGCTTCATGTTGATTAGGTTAAAGTATTTTTATAATGACTTAAATTAAATTTTAAAATTAATTGTCATGGTCCAACTGTGCGCTAAACCGAAACATCAATTGCCAACTTGTTCCTGTCATATCAAAAAACCTACTGTTGAATTTATACGCCGGACCTTCTGCTTAATGGTGTTGGTGTTATATTTGGATACAATCGAACTGTTTCTTTCTTCCATCGATTTTCTATACTTTTCAGAGGCATTCCGAAACATCTAAGCACCTTAACAGTCACATAAAACCACTTTGTGTGAAATTTCAAAAAGAAAAAAAGTGCACTTGTTTCAGGTCTTTATAGAATAAACTCGCAAACACAGAAACACACTGCATTTTCCATATAAGTAGGCATACACAAGTTTTAACTTTCGCAATGGATCTCCTTAATAAATATACTTATTTTAAAAGAAGTGAACTAAAATTAAACTATTTAAATAACTTTAAAACATTTGCAACAGAAAATACTAACACTAATAAAACTAAAAGTCAACCTATCAATGTATCTATTAAAGTGATAATGTGCACGAGGACATTTCTCAACCTATATTCTCAATAATTTTCTGACATACAAACTTGAAATTTGATATATCATGTATTCAGACATGTTAAAATGTTTTAATCGTTTTGCTCCCGGCAAGAAGGATCACTAATGTATATAACATTGAAAAATTGGTACTTGGGGGGGGGCATCGGATTTTTATCTGTTGCAAACTGTTTCACAATTACGCATGCGCGTCCATGAAACATGGACTTCTACTTATGTTAAGATTAAGTAGGTTAGAAAACACTTTGTGAAGTACTTGTCAAGCTAGCCTCATTGTTATCGAACTTTACTCAATATATATCAGTTTTAGTTTCGATCTCAGCTCGAGAATTTTTTTATTTACAAGAAATAAACTTTTTAGAAAAAACATAATACTTGTATGCACATGTCTCAGTTTCTGTATGAACTAAAATATAATATTTTACTTTTTTTACGACCAAACGGCTTGCTAATATATATATATATATATATATATATATATATATATATATAGATATATATATATATATACATATATATATTATTGAGACTGTGTATGAGGACACTTCTCAACCTATATACTCAACGATTTTTATTTATGTTGTCTTTGTATCAATTACAACACGAACGCAGGAAGTAAAGGTAAAACAAATATATTAAGATGAAAAGATAATACATATATACACAGGTGCAGTTGTACTGCAGTTGGAAGATTGTCCGCCAGAGGGCGTGTTAAAGTCTTTCATGGAGCAACCGGCACATGCGTCTTGCCTATCCGGCGTTCGAACAGAGCTCTCCGGTCTTGCTGACTTGATACCTGTATCTATATCTTGTTCACCCACGTATGCTAATTAGTGGGCGTCTCCACAACACCCCCTTCCCAAGATTTGAAGTCGTCTAGATTTCAATATCTTTTCCTTTTGGGGTTCATTATCATTGGATCTATAGCCTTTCTTTTCTTTCCCGATCTCCTCGGTTCGGGCATGGTCTGTGGTGGTTCAATATTAAACGTTTCATATAATATATCAATTGGATCTTCCTGTTCCTCAGGTTTGTCATGTTCGTTGTCCTTCCTATGACGTTTTCTCAATTGATTTCGATGTCTTTTGTGTATCCCTTTTGGACCTTTTATCAAGTAAACTAAGTCGCTGATACGTTTATCTACCGTACCCGACTCCCAATATGGCATATTATTAAAACATTGAAAATATACCTGATCACCAGGTTAAAACCTTCGTGATGTGTGTCGTTTTATATACGGCTGCTTGCTTTGTTATTAATTTATTTAATGGTGATTTTATTTTTCTCGCAACATTAATTCTGCTGGCGAAATTTTGACGGTGTATTTGGGTTCTCAGTTATCCTGTATATTTGCAGGAACTGTTGTAATGCTTTATCCGTCGGTGTCCCTATCGAATTTCTAAGGGTACGCTTTATCGTATCTACAAACCTTTCCGCTAATCCATTTGATCTAGGATGGAATGGGTGTGTAGTTATATCGTTTACCTGAAACGATTCACAAAAATCCTTGAAAACACTTGAAGTAAATTGTGTTCCGTTATCTGTGACTACAACGTTTGGTACCCCAAAACGTGCAAATATTTCATGCAGAAAACTTATTGTGTTATCTGTCGTTGGGTTTTTGACCCGCTTTACTTCCGGCCATCTGGAAAAACTATCTACTATGATGAGGTAGTATTGCCCCTCGATCGGTCCAGCAAAGTCTAGATGAATGCGTGACCATGGATTGCCAGTTTTTTTTCTAAGGTTTATGAACTATCGGTGGTGCCTTAGCGGCTAACGCACAACCTTTACATTTGTTTACTGTTAATGCAATATCGACATCCATATTACGCCAGTAAACATAACTCCTCATAAGTGTCTTCATCCTATTTATACCCTGGTGTCCTGTATGAAAATCACGTAAGATTTTTTTTCTTATAATAATACCTCATTGCATAAGGAAAATATACTTTGCGTTTTTCCGTCATTTTCCTTAATTTTTTCTTTATGTCTTTGATGACGTCGTCATTTTCAGCCTCCCTTTTTATATCGGTAAGCGTGACTGGTAATTCTCTTGTTATATTCACCACCATGTTTTTTCCTCATAATTGGAACGTATAGCTGCAATTACTGACTCTTCAAGGGTTTCATCCCTTTTCCGTATACGCCTTGGCAATCCATCCGCATGACCTACGTAGATGTTTTATTTGAAAATTATAATTCAGCTAGATCGTACCCAGACGGAGAAACCGATTTGCCGTATATACTGGTAAGCCCTTTTTGGAGCCGAAAATAGTCACTAAAGGCTTGTGGTCTGTTTCCAGTATGAAATGTCTCCAGTACAGATAACGGTGGAATATTGTCACCGCGAAAATAATGCTTAATGCTTCCTTTTCTATTTGGGAGTAAGACTTCTCTGACGGAATTAGGGTCCTTGAAGCGTGCGCTATAGGTTTCTTCGTTCCATCTGGCATGTTATGCTGTATACATGCTCCTATACCATACGAGCTCGCGTCACTCGCAACAATTATTTGTAATTTTTGTTCGTAATAAGTTAAGGATAAATCTGACGTCAAAATCTTTTTAATTTCCTCAAATGAGTCTTGACATTCTTTTGTCCATATCCATGGTGTTTCTTTCTTTAATAATCCGTTCAGTGGAGCTCTTAGGTCGTGCATGCCTTTGATTCAGCATTGTGTCCATTGCTTGCTGGAATATCGCCGGCGCGACTTTTATCCCGAACAGTAATCGGTTATGATTGAATAACCCTTTTTGTGTGTTAACGTATAAAATCTTTTAGCATTTTCTTCTATAGGAATTTGCAAATAGGCGTCGGAAAAATTTTCCCACCATGTAGTTTGGCAAAAATATCTTCCGGCCTTGGTAAAGGGTAATGGTGATCTTGTAGCATATCATTTAACCCGGTTGAAAAGTCTCTGCAGACTCGAATTTGTTCCGATTTCTTCTTTACGTACACCGTAGGCGCTGCCCCAAACGCTAGTTTCGATTTTCGATAAAATGCCCGTTCTTTCAAGTCTGTCTAATTCGCTATACATTTTGTCTAATCAGGCGAACGGCACCTTCCGTTTTTTTCTTAAATACCTGTGTTGCATCCTTTTTTTTTAGCTCGAACGAAGCTTTAAATTTATTACATCTTCCCAGTTCCGTAGTAAATATTTCTGGGAATTCGTTCTTTAGTTCATTTTTAATATTTTCTGACGTTCTGGTGCAGCTGGTTATTTTTTTTTACAAAAAGCGTTCATCGGTTGAATTTTTCAATAAAATCTGTTCCCAATAAATTCTCGCTTTCATTTAATTACGAAGATTTTCAATTTCTTCGTCGTGCCATTTAAATTAATGGGCAGGACGACTTCTCCTTCGAATTTGATTTCGTCTCCTGTCACTGTTCGTGCACCTTTACTTGACTTTTTCAGAGGCGGTTTATCCAGTTTCTTCCAAGTGCTAACGTTTATTACCGACAAATCTGCTCCAGAATCAAGTTGAAATTTTATTTGTTTGCCGAAAAGATTAACCAACATATTTTCGTAAATTGTCTTTCTCTTTGTCGTTTGTTCTCATTTGGTGTACTCTATATTTTGTTCTGCAACAAATACTCTTATGTCCGACTTTGTCGCAATTGAAGCATCTGATATTTTTGTAAGGACAATCCTTTCCCCAATGTTTTTCATCACATCTTCCGCAATTATTACTTCGTCCCGCTTTTCTATAGTTCCTTTCACTTGAATCGTAATTTCGTTTACTGTGATTAGAGTTTGAGTATTTATAACTCGCGTAATCTTTTGGATTTTGACGAGTCTCATACTTTCTTTGCGCTGCGTTTCTGTCAGTAATCTTCCTTATGTACGACACTCCTGCTTCTTCTATATCTCTGGAGTCTTTGTATAGTGATACTACCCTTTGACAATCTTCTGCTAACTTTTGCAGTGTCAGACCTTGTTCTGTCTCTAATTTTGAAAGAACGCGTCTTCGGATCTCTGAATTTTTGTAGACACTAGCCCCTGTGCAAAAATTAAACATTTGAAGTCGTCCAGCGTAAGTTCCGATAATTTAAAATTGCCGCAGTGTCTATTCACTACTGACACATATGTCAGGTAGTCCTGCTCCTCCGTTTTCTTAAGGTTCATACACGACCATCTCTTGTGAAAAAGAGACATGTTTGGTCCGAATAACTCCTTAAGAAGTTTTACGGTCTCAGCGAAGTCTAACTAGTTCGTTCTCCTTGGCATTATGAAATCAACAATTTTGCAATGTTCACTGATACCAAGCTTCAAAGTAATAAACTTACTTTCTTTGCGTTTGAGCAGCTTTCGCAATCTGTTTCAAAAATATCTTCATACCTCTTGAAGTATGCCTCAAAAGTTTTATCCTCTTCCGGTAGGTACGTGAACACATCTATGCTATTCACAATTGTTGCGTTGGAAAAAGTCGTATTGCTTTCCTGTGCAGAATTAGTCGTTAATCTTTCCAACAAATCTTTTTGACCAAGTTGCATTTGCTCTATACATTTAAGAAGCCGTTCATTCTGTCTTTCGTCTCTTTCTTGTAGTTATTTTTTCTGTAATTCGTCTCTTTCTCGTAGACGCCTTCTCTGTACTCCGTATCTTTTTTGTTGACGCATTTGAATTTCTGCGAATAACTTGATAAGATCCTCCATTTTGTTTTTCAAATTAGTAAATCAATCACTTTTACAATTTCCTTTCTTTAAATACTTCGAACAACCGATTCCTTTTGTTACGTTATTAATTACGTACAAGAAAGAAAAAATCCCTTCTTAGTACACTGAGAAAAAAATGACTTTTTCATTCAAAACAGTTTACCTAATAAGTTCACGGTATCCTAGCGAAACACTTTTTGTGTGTGTGTGCACTTTGCAGAAAGGGTTACTGTAACTTTCAAGTTTTTTTCTCGTAGGAACTTTGAAATAAAGTGCTTGCTGTTTTTTCTTTTCAAGTGTTCCGGGTTTGGAATTTCCTTTTCAAGTAGCCACAAAAAAAAATCTTGGTGTTTTGCAAGTATCCAGCGCTTGAATATCGCGTTCGACAATTTCGTAGTTTCTGCGTTTTAAACATTGAATTCCCGAGTGAATTTTTTGTTCAATCTTTGACGAGTAAGTATTTCCCGAATACCACTCTTGAGTTTGATGGTGTATTTTCTCACGCGTAAATCTTTTTTCGATGTCCCGTCGCCACTGTTGTGTCTGTATCAATAACAACACGAACGCAGAAAGTAAAGGTAAAAAAATATATTAAGATGAAAAGATAATACATATTTACACAGGTGCAGTTGTACTGCAGTTGGAAGATTGTCCGCCAGAGGGCGTGTTAAAGTCTTTCATGGAGCAACCGGCACATGCGTTTTGCCTATCCGGCGTTCGAACAGAGCTCTCTGGTCTTGCTGACTTGATACCTTTATCTATATCTTGTTCACCCGTGTATGCTAATTAGTGGGCGTCTCCACAACAATCTACAAACTTGAAATTGGTGTTATATAGAGTATTCAGCATGTGGAAAAATTTAACTGGGTTTCACCCGGTAAAAATGATATTAAGGGATAAAAGGTGAAAACTAGTTCGAGCCGTTCATCTGATTTTTATTATTTTGCTTTTCGTCCTTATAAAACATTCCTTGTATTAAGTACAAGTAAGTAAGTAAGTCGTACTTGACTCGCCGTTGTTAAGTTTTGGTTTCGATGTCAGCTTGAGTATTTATTTTTACTTACAAGAAGTGAACTGTTCAGAAAATCATAATACTTGCATGCATATATATGTCAGTTTCTTTCTGCTTTATTTACTACATTTTTTAAAGGAATGAAACGTTACATTTTTTAAATGCATGAAACGTTACATTTTTTAAAGGCATGAAACGTTACATTTTTAAATGCATGAAACGTTACATTTTTTAAAGGAATAGAACGTTACATTTTTTAAAGGAATGAAACGTTACATTTTTTAAAGGAATGGAACGTTATATTTTTTAATGGAATGAACCGTCACATTTTAAAGGAATTAAACCTTTACATCTTTTAAAGGAATGAAACCTTTACATTTTTAAAGGAATGAAACGTTACGTCTAAAATCAGGCAATGCCATGTGAATCTTTTAGTATAAATTAAATAAAACTGAGAAAAGAAGCATTTCTACTTTAAATACACAATTTTGAATTTTTACGACTATATATATATATTCAATAAAAGGACACGTATTGCTTCATATTTTTAAAAATTTCTAATGAATAGATGTTTTTAAAAGGTTGAGTGACCCTTTGCTATAAACGCCATACATATTTTTAATGTCAACGGCTAGTTTATTTCAGAAATAGAACAAAGACAAGCACAACAAGTAATATTTCTAATACTGTACTGATAATGTATTTACTCAAAAGAATCATTCCGAAATAAAGACGAGGCGCTGATGAACATAATAATAGTGGTTCGTCGTTCATAACGTAGGACTATTATTTTCATTATTTTCATCACATACACACACCCATATAAATGTATATATATATATATATATATATATATATATATATATATATATATATATAATTAGATGTGTGTGTATAAATGCACACACACGCACACACATGTATATATACACATATAAATACATATATATATATATATATATATAGCGCGAAAGGGAGATATGTATAGAGATAAAAATATAAATGGCACATTATAATTGCTGAAACTTATGAATATGCAAATGCGTTTACGTAAGACGTTGTTTGTTTTTCGTTTTTTTTTTTCTCTAGTTAACCTATGGTCAACCGGAATTAGTTTCTTTCACTCGAAGACTCAGACAATTTCTATCGACGGATGATAAATCAAAATAGCAAAAGAAATTGAATTTGTCAGTCGCATCTAAATCACTTTCCCACTCTATTTCTATCTCTTTCGATTTCTCTGCTTTTATTACTCTATATCTTCCCCTTACGTACAGTTTTTTCTTTCGTAGTAATGCATACAACGAAACAGAACTACAGAGAAACAAGAAGAGAGAGAAAGAGAAGTAGAGGGGTGGGAGAAAGACGAGTATTGCAAAGAATCGAATTGATTTATTCTTGTCTAAATGATACGCATAGCAATCCGTCCAATCATGTATATATTACTGGTGAAGAGTTGGTATAAGTCTGTTTGAATCTGGGATCATTTTATATGTCATTCTCAATCCAATTATGGTACATTAGAAATAAGAAAGTACCTGACATTTGGGAGTATTCATTAACTGATATTTAATACTTATTGTTAATGTTTAACAAAAGTCGTAAAATGTCGATTTTTACGAAGGACTTCCGTATCCACTTAATTGTTTTGCAAAAACCTTCGTTATATACAATGTGATAACATTACACACGATTATTACTAATAGCTGTATTTGAAAAATATAGGTGTATTATTTTAGTGCTGAATCACAAGCACTCACACACACACACACACACATATATATATATATATATATATATAATAAATTCCGCATCAAAACAACGTCGCCGCCCACAAGAGCCATGACAGTCAGAGAACCGGAAGTCCCTCGTTTGGGCACATTAGTTAGACATATCAGAACTCAGGATTCGAAACCCAAGCCCCTTGCATGCAAGGCAAGCATTCTACCAACTGAGCAAACGCCCCGCACACGAACTTCTATTAACCAACACAGATCAAGCAAACCATGCTTATATATGTGCGTATATATATATATATATATATATATATATATTTATATATATATATGTATATATATATATTTATATGTGTATATATGTGTATGTATATATATATGCATATATATATATGTATATATATATATGCACACAGAGGGATATAAGATGCCCACAATAAGTTTCCAATATTTTTTTTCCTACATGAATTTTCAATTGTCGTAGTTCCTGAAAATTCAGTATGTTATGGCTATGCTGCACCCTGCGAGATGAGGAACTAGGTTTAATTACTTCAGATTGAAATGAATAGCTACAGCATGAATCGTAATACACCTTACTAAAGCCTGTTTATAATTGCTGTTGAATTTCAAAGATGCAACCCGGACGTGAGGACCATGTAGAAGAAGAATTTGCAATATAATTCTGTTTTAAACTTGGAAAAATGTAACAGAAAATTTTGAAATACTACAGACTGCTTTTGGACTATCTTGCATGAATCAGATTTTGATTGGTATAAGAGATTCAAAGAAGGCAAAAAGTCCGTGATAGATAATAATAGATGCGCAAGGAGAGAGAAATAAGAATACAAGAGTTGATTGTCCCGCCAAAAGAATTTCATTGATAATGTTCATCGTGTGTCTATAGAGACAATAAGTGCATTGTTTGATATCAGTGTGGGGACTGTACACACAATTATTCACGATGAACTGAAGATGCGGAAAATTTGCTAGAAGTTTGTCCAAAGGTCATCAGAGAATATTAGTATGAAATACGTTGTTATGACAACACGGAGGTGTTCGAGTTGATCAATTCAGACCCCGCAGTTCTTTGTGCTCTGAGTACCCGAAATGAAAGCTGGATCAACTGGTATGACCCAGATACCAAGGGATTGAGTTTCCGGTGGAAGCATGCTTATTTTCTAAGAGCGAATAAGCTCAGACAGAGTAGATCCGCTTAGAAACATGATGATCAGAATGACATACGTTAGTTCTACATCAAAATAAATGGAGACATGATAAAGAATACATGCAACTCCTTTAAATTCAACAAGAATGAGGATTGGCATGAGCACAAACCAGGAGTTATACATGAAAACATGTCAAACTTTTTTGGAATATGCTCATAAAAGCTGATAATGCCTTTGAACATTTTTAACCTGACATTTCTCTAAACAAAACCATGAGAACTTGCTCAATTATTGACGTAGCCTACCCTTTCGATACCTGTTTGAGCATAAAAATATCACGATCTGAAATCGGAATTACTAGTTCAATCCATCCACATCTTCATTTCAGTCAAGTATACCAGCGGTATTTCGAATGATGTGAATGTTCTTAATAGTATCGGCTTCCAGTAGATCCAAATATTTGTAGCCTCGCTCGCTCCAACTTTCTTTATCAGCTCTTTTATTGTTTTATTTATGAAGCCATTTGATTGGGCGAACTTGCTTCTTTATATCACAGGAAGGGTGCATTTTGTGATGATAAAGCCAATTCCTATGCCATTACTAAACAATCTGATATAATTAGGATATCAAGCTGATTTTTATTTCTTTTTAAAACAGCTATTAGACAATCCTCATTCGGTAAAAGAAGTATAAACGTGATCAAGCTGATGCCATATTTATGTTACAATTTTTTTTTTCTCTTAGAGAACAGCCTATCATGATGATCATGGAATCTGAGTTACAACAAGTCACCCCAGATTTACAGTACTTTTCACCTATGTCAATAACGTTTGCAAACTAACTTGTGTTATCACAACAGCAGTTTACCATTAATTTCTCGTTAATAGCGACCATTAGTCTCTGGAATTAGGGTTGCAATAAACCTTCAGACATCTAAGTTCTCTTTGTATTCATCCAATGAGGGGGGTCTGATTTATTCTCCTCTTCTTTGGTCTTTCTATCCTCCTAGAAACTCTTTGAGTATTTGCTGTGGTATCGGTTAATGTTTCATTATTTTTTTTTTGGAGGAGGGACTTGAAATTATACAGTTTTAGTTTTGTTTATTCCATGTAGTGTTTCTCTGTGTTTTAACTCTAGCAGTTTCTCTATTCGATAGTTGTTATACCCTTTTCAACCTTTTTTCGGAATTCTTCCTCATTTGTCTACTATTCTTGAATTTCATTATCTTCCATATATCTCTCAACTCTCTGCCCAGGTCTGTTTATTTCTCCGTTTCTCCGTCTTTTTAATATTCACCCTGAACTGCTTGAACGGCGAAATCTATGATTTAGCAGAACTTTTTCTTAGTGTAAATCATTACGACATCCAGTCTTCTTGCTTGGATGGATTAATCTTTGTGTACATCCATGTCTCATAAGATTTTCTAGTTTCCGTTTTCACCTGCTGCTGTCGGTTTGTGTTTGTATCATTTGTCTCTTGTTTCAAGATGTAGTCGTTTGTATGATTTCTAGTTTATTTCCTTAAAATGTAGGCGCGAAGACCCGACGTCCCTCGATTTAGATGAAACACGGAGAAGACCGCAGTATCCAACCAGTTACACGTGTAGTCCTAAGTGATTCGGCTCGAACATCCACCAAAGTCTTACGTCGCACTTTCAGTCGTTTTCACTAAGATAAGGTTGACATGACGATTGATGCAACAGTTGGTTCATTCCATCTTTTTTCTTTAGCTGAAAAATCATTAAACGTAGCTGTTTTTCTTTAAGTCCACTTGCAATAATAATAATAATAATAATAATAATAATAATAATATTAATAATATTAATAATAATAATAATCGACGCAAACTTGAGTTGTAGTTTTCGTATGAAATACTTAATCACCAGAAAAAGAAAATAAAAATAAATAAGCACAGTTTTTCACAGGAGAATTAAAATTAAAAGAATGGAAATATCGATAACAATTTATTTTCTAGTAGTTACGATAGTCGATGAACGGGACCTTGATTTTATTTTAACACCCGATTTCTTGACTATCAATCGGTCAAAGGACGAGTGATTTCTCTAACCTGCTGGGGTATAGGACGCTGGAACGTCTTCCTTCGAGTTCAAACACTCTCCTAAACCTGAGTTCCAATTGATTTTATTTACTCTGCAATGTCATATAAAAAGGCTTGGTGTGTGTCGGAGTAGACATGTCTTTTTTCTTTTAGCTAATCCTCACTCGCTGTATTTCACTCTCGTTCGCTCTGATTTAATAATTAGCCACATTCCACACACACA
Organism: Euprymna scolopes; assembly: GCF_053919585.1. Taxonomy (NCBI): domain Eukaryota; kingdom Metazoa; phylum Mollusca; class Cephalopoda; order Sepiida; family Sepiolidae; genus Euprymna; species Euprymna scolopes. Next base: position 98,108,541 of record NC_136513.1, read on the forward strand.
TCCGAATCAGGAAACTTTTCACAGAACAAAGGTTTCCATCGTCATTTTTCTCATGCGCCTAGCGGCTTCAGCCTTTGACCCCCGGCTTAATTTTTTAGCCCAAACACTCGGCTAGTGATCTTTAAATAATCACTTTTACAGCACGATTGTTTCATATGTTTGATTTTATTCTTTCTGTTCGAAGGAAAAATATATTTCCCTGGGTTTCCTGCTGTCATCCAAGTCCTGCCATTAAAATTAAAAAAGACTGTAATTTATCTTTCCTTGCACTAATCCAGCACTCCTGTTGTAATTTCTTACCCGCTGGTTCAGCCACAACATTCCTAACTTGATCATGTATATTATTGTATTCTTTTGGAGCTTGGTTGCTGCATTCAATTATTATGCGGTTTATCGTTTAATCACTTTGTCGACATTTGCAGCTTTTTTTGTCGATCCTTGATTTGGTGCGCTTGGTTATCTATTGCGACTGTTGTTAGATATTTAGTTTCCCTGTCTAGGTTTCATTTTCGTAGCCATGTCCGAGTGCTGTCGTTAAACTCATCTTTTGTCACCATTATGGATAGTCCGTGCATGGACAATAATAAAATTATTCCCACACAGACTCCTTAGAAAAGAAGGAACTTTGTAACTTTCAAATATAAGAAACATAAAACATATAGTGAAAGTGTGATATTTTCCTGCGGTTGGGATTTCCAATTGAAGTAGTTGTAAATCATGTAGAGAGATACTGCATTGAGCTTGGTTTACAGTAGGAAACCTATTTTCTTGGAGATAATTTTTGTATACTACTGAATAAAAGGGAGAGCAGTGGTTGTGTAGCGCCACATAAAATACTCTAAAAGACATTCTATGCATGGGAAAATGATGGCTTTTAAAGAATCTTTTTCTAGCATGATAAATGGAATTCCTACCTTAAAAATATATTTTCGTTTTTGTTCTTTGACTTTTAACAATTCCATATAAATAATCAATTATACTAGACACGTATCAACAAAGAATGTCTTATCTAATAGGGTTCACACTGTCTGCAGTTTTCTATCCTATGTAACCTCGCCGTTTTGATGCATCACTAAGAAAATGTCGAACTTAATATTAATCTTTGAGTGTTCTGATAAGTATTTTTTGTCACATAAACGAAAACTCTCTCAGATGGTTTGAGTCGAACTGCATTCTTTTTGTTTATTAGATGAGGTTGTCGCTTGTCAAAACCTTCGGACTTTTCGAAGATAAGGTTTGATAAAAGTCAGCTAGCACGTGAGACAACACAATTAGACTTTCTAAATTAATAAAGACATAATATCGTGTTAATCTCCTATTTTCTTCTTTCATTTATATATTTGAAACTGTAGGGACACCCGTAGCTTATCTGACTAGCATGGGTGTCGTGTTCATTCGTTTAAGGAAGCAAATAAGCTAAAATGGCGACATTGTCTTTGTATTTGACGATAACGTGTGAGAAACGAACTGCGAGTTGAAAGACACCGTGTTATGTTAGAAATTAAGTCTATTGTTAAAGATTATTAAAACTGACTCAAAAGATTATAGGCGGGGCAGAACGCAACTTTAAAATTCCAGTAAAATCAATTTCTAAACTAGAAGCTATTTCGGCTTTATATAATGTTACCTTTCGGCGATGGAGTGCAATATTTTTGATATTCGGTTAAGGCCGAAGTGAGGAGGTGTTGCATTATCAAATAGATCGAAAATGTGGACTTTGCACTATAAAATACGTCGAGCGCGTCCTGCAGGCGGAAAGCAGACGCCATCGTATCTCAAGAATATGCGATCAAAAGCGTATCAGCTTTGATGATATTTTACTTAATGAAAGTGTAAATTTCTGTCAACTGACTGTTTTTTTTCTGCGTGGATCTCTGTAGTCGCTCCCACCCCGGCCACCCTGGAGCTGTCTTTCCCCTATAGTCTGTAGGCTTGTATTATCATTGTTAAATCTGTAGGCTCCTAGTGTCATTGATTGAGATTGTCGAACTGACTTCCTCATCTTGGTTGTTATCGTCACAACGTTTCGGCCGTTTTGCCCTCCGGCCTTCATCAGGTGTTTTGTATCGAAATGGGAAACCGTTTGTTAGGAGTCTCGAACCCAACCCTTTATTATTATTACGGGGGTACCGTGTTCGGACTTCAGCTAGGCTCTGGGACATAGTTGCTGATTCTCTGTTTTGAATGTTACTTTTTACTGCCTTCGTTCAGGATTGAACTCAGCACCTTTGGGTAACTGTAAACTTTGATACTACGTCTAGGACCACTCGGCCATATGTCACAAAACGGCCGAAACGTAGTGACGATAACGACCAAGATGAGGAAGTCAGTCCGACAATCTCAATCAATGAAAACACCTCATCTCAAAAATACAGACAATTGCTCCTATTGTCATTGTCAAATCTAAAAGGCTCGATCTGAAAATACATTCATTGTTTGTTACTTCCCATCGCTTTCTTTATTATCAGACACTTTCTATTCATTTGTGCATTGCCCCCCCCCTCTCAGCACGTGACTCAAGTCCACTTTATTGCATCACATAAGGGGCAGAAAATATAACACGGGTCGTGTTACTGTCTGTAAAAGCTGATGCAGTGCTTTGTCATGTTATACACCTTCGAGAAATAATACGGACGAACTTATCAAGTGAAAAAAGTTATTCTGAGGATAGTGAGCGGCTAATCTATCTGAATTCAGATCCGCTTGACCGTGATTCGGATGATAGCAGCATCCGAAATGATGAGATCTATTGAAAGCAGACCCTCAGACGAGAGTACGTCATTCCTCTTTGGGGAAGTACCCGAGAAAGACCGATACTACCTCCTCCCCCGGTTTTTGATTATGGGGAAGTGTAGGGAAAATCGTAGCTTATCTGACGAGATTGGGTGTCGGGTTCATTTGCTTAAGGAAAATAAACTAAAACGGCGACGATCAAGTGTGAGTAACGCAAACGATGTAAATAGATTATGCAGGATGCGTAAAAGAAGAGGTAAAAGAAACGACCAGCGAGTTGAAAGACGGCGTGTTATGCCAACGGATGTGTGCATTTTCAAGATTTTTTTAAAGCTGACTACAAAATATTGTAAGCAGGTAACACAACACTGAAATCATTTTTCCAACTAGAGTAACCCAATAAAATATATGTTTATATTTCATGCTCTTTCACTATCTGGCACTAATTTTCATCTCCCTCGGTATTCTTAGCAACGCTTTAATATGTGCTTAACTCTTCCCTTTTCTCTCCACTAATGTATTGATTGGCAACGCATGTGCAAAACTTACTCTTTCTCTTCATTCTCTTCTCCGATATTCGGCATTGGCATAGATGTTCAAATTTCTTAATCGATTCCTGTATCGCATAACAGTACTTTACACACACACACACACACACACACACACACACACACACACATTTATATATATATATATATATATATATATATATATATATATATATATATATATATAACTCTTACTTTGTTTATACATCGCTGTAAGTCACTAAACCATATTTAAGTATCTTTCGTTTTCTCTCAATCCAGTTATTTATCTTTCTCTTTCTCTATCTCTCTTTCTCTATCTCTCTTTCTCACTCTGATTATCTCCTCCTAATTTTTTTCAAAAGCATTGACTACATCGGAATTTTTTTGTTTATGAACAGCTATAGTACAAAATCGAATTTAAAAAGCGGCGTTTTATAAAATCTGATTAATAAAAACCTAATCTAATTCAGTGATGTAATTGCCAATTAAAAAAAATCAATTCGCTATTAATTACTATAATTTTAAAGAAATGACTCTGTTTTTTTTTGTCGGCAAATTGAAAGCGAGAAAATATAGCAATCAGCAGTGGCATATCTTGTTTTAAGTATCATCTTTCAGTTAGAAAATAATCTCAAACCAGCAAGTTCCTGTCACGTATTCCCATACGCAAAAATATTAATTTTATGATTTCGCGCATACTATAAAAACCGAATGTTTCCTTCATTTCTGTTGTTTTTCTGTTTATACTTAACCCCGTAAAAAGTTCTTCAAAATATGATGTAACAGAAATATGATTAATCAAATTCAAGAACTATTGTACGACCAATCAACATCTCATATACATCGCTCAGCGAACACACACAAAAGCTCACCGATCTATGCATTCTCTCACAAAGTAAAAGAAAATGGAGCAAAGCTAATATGTACAAACGTTTACATATTTAGACCATCTATTACTGAAAAATGCTCGAACTCCTAAGACGGCGAAATGGATATATCTATTCAATTTCCTTCTACAAAAAAGTATAATTAGAAGACAACTATATTTTGTCAAATTTTGGCAGCATGTCGAAAGATAGACTACTGATGAAGGTACCGTTTGTCATAAAACAGTGGCATTTGACTGTTTTAGCCCAATGTTTTACATTAGGCCAGGGGATAATTGGGCAAAATACATAAGTTCTAATTTTGGGTACCAGTACAAAGGAAGTAAATCTTGTAGACTTGATTTTACAAATATTGATTAAAGATTCCTAGAATGAACATTAATAGATGCGATTTGTTGTGTGCTCCTATATCGCTAGCCTGGCCCACTGGGGAATTTTTTAAATCCCCTCACTAATGAGCTCAAAAGCTTGCCTGTTGGTATAAAAGCACTTTTGTTGTGTTATTTTCAATTTGGATCACCTTCTTGCACATAATGTGCCACTAATAGACTCCTTTAATGGATCTCAACAATTTCCCCAGCGCTCAAATCACAACACTCAAATTGAAGGTGGTATATAGGACTTAATTCTTGATAAAACCTCTTCTTTACTAGCACCGTGGCTGCCCAGCCCACTCAGTGATAACTTTGTTTTGTATATTAATGTTTTTATTCATTTATTTTTTATCAATAAAAGAAAAATATAGCACACGTAAACCGCCTAAAAAATGTAATACCTTGAATATAAAAAAAAATAACAAAACGTATACAGAAGCAAAACCATGTCGTGATTATAGGCTTTTACTGAAGTTGCTTTATTACCTACTTTTTATTATATTTTCACCTCAAACAAGGCACATTGTCACTTTGTTGTAGGGGGCTACTATCAGGGTCATAAGCATCAGGGGTACTGTGTAGGAAGTTGGGCAGCAAGATGTCGGTTCACGTTACACTTGAACTTCTACATGTCAGTACAGTCGGGGAAGCAGGGACCCGGATGGGAATTCCAAAGCCCAGCTGTTCTGGAGAAGAAACTAATGGAGTAGAAGGCTCTCTTTCATCTAGGGATCTCTACTGTGAAGAGGTGATATTTAGCTGCTTGTCGGGTTTGTCGTGGGTATTTACGTCGAAGGGGCACAAGTGCTTGCATTCACCGTTAAAGTACTTGTTGCAGAGGGATGCAACATTTCATCGATGTGACAGAGGCTGAAGTTTAGCTGACAGTTCAGGACCTATCAGGTTGGCGACTCTCTTTTGAACCTTGTCTAGGAGCAAGAGACTAGTGGCAGATGCACCAGCCCAAATATGACAACAATACTCCATACATGGGTGAATGGTGGCCTTATAGAAGTACAGGATACTTTCTGGCGTTAGTAGCTTTCTAGCACAGTGGAGAGAACCTACTTTCTTCGTAGCAGTCCTGGAAATGTTCTCAATGCAATTGTTCCAACTCATATTTTCTGTGAACATTAGACCGAGGTGTTTAAAAGATGTACTTTCAGATAAAGAGTAATTGGCCATTGCTATTGGCGGTAAGGAAGGTTTTTTGTAATTATTGAAGGAAACAAGTTTAATCTTGGCAGCATAGAAGGTGACCATCCATTTTTGTCCTCATTCCACTAAAGATCGGAAGTCTTCTTCTAGTGTTTTTGCCATTTCTTTAGATAAAAACCTGATAAAAGCAAATTTTTATTACATGAATACTTTACCTACATTATTCAATTCAAAATATTTTATTACTTTTATAAATAACCTCTAATCATTTTATTATTTCAAATATTTATCTTCCAACAACATCCCTCAGCCATCGAAACATTTGACATTGGAATATTATAGAATCATAGTTCATCCCTGTCCTACTTGCTTTCCCGGGCAATTCAGCGTTGTTCAAGAATCACGATGTACAACAGTTATTCCTTTTTAAAGATTAATGATTTTTGTATAGGTTGTTTTTGTCTTTCTTTCAATTGATATTGCATTTTGTTTTACAAAAAACAGTCTTGTATTTTTTTTTAATTAAAACCGAAAAAATGTCATGTTATAAATTGCCCCATTTTAACTTTTTTTCTCTCTATGTCAATTATATGCTTAAAATAAATTGTTTTTCAAGTAGGAAAAACAAAATTAGTTTCATGCTTGCTTTCTACAAATTTAAGGAAAATATGACGAATTCACATTTGTCATGATAACTAGAACTTTTATTCACTCCATATTTTCAACCATTGAAAGTATGTAGTGAGTTTATTGTTAAATGTTTAAACAATGAACGTTGCCATTATTTATCTAAATTATAATTATCCGAATCGTATCAGGGTTAGTTTTAACGAACAAAAAAAAGAAAAATAATGTTACGTTCGGGAAATCAATCGAAAATAATATTATTTATCGACATGGGATTAACTGATGGCGAAGAATCAGAACGTGTTTTATTTGAGTTCTACAGAAATATCCTAACAAATAACTTAACAAATATTCACAGAACTTTATAATTCTCGTTCGTGGTCATCTCTAAGACAGAAATACAGAAGATATAGACATTTACCTAAATAATTATATAATCAACAAAATTTAAATATAATTAAAAATAATCCATAATTATAAATCTCAACTGATTATTTGAATGTACATAAGCTTTTAAAAGTGAAACAAACCTTTATTGAGATTGTTATTTGTAAAGAATATGCACATGAAAAATATATACAATTTATATAATTAAATTCGTTCGTTTTCCGACAAATGTAATGCTATAAATCGCCTCATTTAAACTCCTTTCTATCAATGTCTATTAAATGTTGAACATATATACTGGCGGTGTAGTTCGAGGTTATCCGGGATTGAATATAGATCAACGAATGTTTCAAACACGCAGATCTTTATTGTCATAGGAAATCGGTGAAGTAGCCCATTTTCAACCTAATCAATTGATTGCCTGCTATAATTTGGAGCTCATGGCGATTCACCTGGGGTAAGCTTACATGCATATCGCAATGACTGAGTTCACAATAATTATATTTCTATGCGTGGTATAGCAATCGGTCTCCGAAGAGTAACAGGGGCAGCACGTGAAGGTTTGCTACATGCGAGAAGTCAATACCAGACTAGAACGGTACAAACAGCTTAACGACCACAGGCACTCACTGTTTGGCCACCAATCAGTGAGACAAATACTAAAATCTCGCAGTAGCTTCATCAATATAGAGGAAATCGATCCCAGGCAAGCTGCCTTCTACAGGATGGAACGATGGCGAGATTATAACAGCAGTAATAAAAATGAAGCCCTACCAGACCCAAAAGAAACACTCCCCCAGGGTTCAAGCCTTGGTAGAAAAGTAGGCAAAACAAAAGACAACCTCCACAAGTGGGGCCTAGACATCTCACCTTTTATGTTCATGTGGAGAGGTACAAACGATGCACCGCCTTAAGGAAAACTGCCGATTGGGTCGTCATTGACCTTAAGGAGGCAAACAGCACCGCCCTGCGATGGGTTAATTTCTATTGTGATAAGATATGATGATGATGAGTTCACAATATATTATAGTCTACATTACCTTGTAGAAAACCTATTTCTGATTTTAAAAAAAGTATATCTCATATATAATGCTTTGCATTAAAGTTTAAAATGCAAACGTACAAATATCATGCTTTATCTTTGCTCTAAACAGAACAAATCAGTACGAACGCGCCTTGTCATATCAAAGAACTTACTGTTGATTTTATATGCTTGGTCTTACTGCTTGTGCGTTGATAATGGATGGAATTTAAGTTCTAAATGAAAAGTAAAGTATTATTGTGAAATTGTGCTTTAAATGGAAACGCATTCTGAACGAAAGCATGTCTTATCCAAGAACTTACTATTGGGCCTTTCAGCTTGTGCAGTAATAACACTTTTCAAATGCACGTGTGATGTAAGGCTGTGTATGATGCCAATATTGGTCAAAATTGCTTGGTGCTTCTTTCATCATATTATTTCGATTATCGATTTTTTATCGAAGACATTCCGATATAAAAATTTTGTAAGAACACTACCAGACACATAATGTTCCTTGGTGTGAAATTTTATAAAAATTGGCTCAGCTGCTGTCCATTTGATTGGAAACCAAACTCATAGACATATTGACACACAGATAAACAGACGCACAAATAGAGTTCCATTTTATATAATAGTACAGATTATCTACAATGCTTCAAGAAAACTATATAAACCTCAGCCTCTTAAAAATTGCATTTGTTTTTCCATGTTTATTTCTCCACATCATACTCAAATTCAGAAACTAATGTGCTTTGTTATCTAAATATACGGGCATCCAGTGAAAGGTCATAACTTTTGTTTTTGTATTTTTCTACTCCGCGTTTTAAGCTAATCAAATCGTTGTATATATGTATATTTATGGAAATGCAATTGCCATCAATATTTGGTAATCTTGAGTGAGTCGGTCCTTCGTGCAAATGTGCTATTGTTGTGATTGAGATTATTGTAACTAAGAGTAGAACAGACATTGCATCATTTTAAACTACGGATACCTAATGACATCCATTTGCTCCCTACTTTTAGAAACTTTGTTTCTGATTTATTTGAAAAGTTATTTTAAGATATTTTCTGTAGAAAAACAAATAAAAGTGTATTATCTGTTTTCTGCACTATATTCAAACCAGGCGTTTTACCATCGAGAAAAATATCATATATATATATATATATATATATATATATATATATATATATATATATATATATATATACATATGACATTTTTATAGTAAAAATGCTCGATCACGACCTGAGAACTAAACGATATTAAATATGTGAAAACTATATCTTAGATGTAACACAAGTACACAGACATAACACAATTTCATTGATATGGACTCATCTTTAAAATTAAAATGGCCAGTAACACTCAGTCCAATCACTAAAGCCTTATGAAATAAAAACAAATTGAAAAATGGAATTCAAAAGTAATTCACTTCTAAATTTTACCAGTGAATTTGCGAATGCATTCCTTTTAAAGGGAGTACTTTGTCATTGGGGACGGACTGCATGTTATTCATTTTTGTCGTCCCTAAATATTTGTTAAATTTAATTGTTAATCACAAATGTTGTATGATTCCTTGTTTCAAGGATACATTTCCATGGTGCATTTTATATGTTAAGGTTAAATGTATGTGTTGAAATGCAATTAAACTGTTAAGGTGTAATTTTTGTGTTGACGTGTAATTAATGTGTTAAGGTTTAACTTTTGTGTGGAGGTGTAATATACGTGTTGATGTATAATTTATGTGTTGAAGTGAAATTTAAGTGTTGACGTGTCATTTACGTGTTGAAGTGTAATTTAAGTGTTGAGGTATACTTTATGTTTAGTTGCAATTTATGTGTTTATGTGTTGAGGTGCAATTTACGTGTTGAGATATAATTTATGTGTTGCAGTGTAATTATAATTTGAGATGAAATTTAAGTGTAGAGGTGTGATTTATGTGTTGAGGTGCAATTCATGTGCTGAGTAGTATTCTATGTGTTGAGGTGTAATTTATGTGTTGAAGTGCAATTTATGGGTTTAAATATAATTTTTGTGCTAAAGTGCAATTAATGTGATTTAATATTATTTATCTGTTGAGATGCAATTAATGTGTTGAAATATTATTTATGTGTTGGGGTGCAATTAATGTGTTCAACTGTATTTTATGTGTTCAGTTTCAACTTATGTGTTGAAGTGCAATTTATGTGTTAGTATGACATTTATATGTTGAGGTGTAATAAATATATTGAGGTGCGATTTATGTGTTGAGGTGTGTAAATACATCATTACAGAAATTCTATCGAACTCACCAACAAGAACTGAAATACACTGGATTATTTTTCATTTTATTTAAATCTTAAACATTTTTCTAGCATTGAAACTATTTATATATATGACTTTGCAAACGTGATTTCAACTACTTCGTACAATTTTCTACTAATATGATATTTATTTTTATCAAGGGATAATTTCTCGACAAAGAATCATAACTATTGATTTTTCATTGTTATTTTATAATGTCACAAAAATTATATTTAATTGAAAATAAATAAAAAAGGAATAATCATCCAGTTGTATTTCATAATGCTTATATATGTATCTGTATGTATATATGTATATATGTGTGTATGTGTGTACATATATGGGCATATCTTTATATATATATGTGTGTATGTGTGTGTGTGTAATTCAGCAAAAACGATACTTTTGTTAGTATACATATACATATATATATAGATATATGTACATATATATATGTGTGTGTGCGTGTGTGCGTGTGTGTGAATATATAAATATGCGTCTGTGTATGTTTTGGTATTAATATGTATATGTGTGTATGTATATATATATATGTATATATATATGTGTGTTTATGTGTATGTTTCCTTATGTTTATATAGGTATGTATATATATATATATATATATATATATATTTATATACGTGTATAAAAATGTATGTACATACATATTTAGATCAAGTCTTATGCTACTGGTACCATATAACCTGACTCCTCCACCCGCTCTGTCTGATGAGAAGGAGGGCTTGTTTTGAGAACGGAAAAATAGGACGTCCAAAAGGCGTATGAACATTAATGAGATCAACGTCAACTAGCATTATGTTTCTTAAATGGAGCAGGTGACTCTCCTCAGTTTAAGAGAAAGAAACTCAACTGGGACACAGTAAAGTCTGATATAAAGCTGCATGAGAATGTATAGCTAAACACACAGAAAGTTTACTGAGGAGGTGGGACTCTTTTGACACTGTAGTGATAACCCATCAAGAAGAAAAACAAATGTCAAACATTGGTGTCTGGTATGGACTAATCATCCCAATTTATGTGATATTGAAAAATTATACCAGACTCGAAAATAACTTAACCTAGTCAAATCACTAAAGACTTACGATATGAAAATAAATTGAAAAATGGAATTCAAAAGTAATTCACTTCTAAATTTTACCAGTGAATTTGCGAATGCATTCCTGTAAAAGGTAGTACTGCGTCATTGGGGACGGACTGCATGTTATTTATTTTTGTCGTAACTAAATATTTGTTAAATTTAAATGTTAATAACGGATGTTGTATGATTCCCTGTTTCAAGGATACATTTACATAATGCATTTTATGTGTTAAGGTGCAATTTATATGTTGAGATGCAATTTATGTGTTAAGGTGCAATTTATATTTTGAGGTGCAATTTATATGTTGAGGTGCAATTTATATGTTGAGGTTAAATGTATGTGTTGAAATGCAATTCATGTGTTGAGGTGTAATTTATGTGTCGAGGTGCAATTTATGTGTTGAGTTGTCATTCATGTGTTGATGTGTAATTTATGTGTTGAGGTTTAATTTATGTATTGACACGTACTTTATGTTTAATTGCAATTCATGTATTTAGGTGGAATTTATATGTCGAGGAATAATTTCTGTGTTGATATCTAATATTGTGTTGTAGTGTACTTTTTGTGTTGAGGTGCAATTTATGTGTTGAGATGTAATTAATGTGTTGCGGTGAGATTACCTTTTTGAGGTGTAATTTTTGTGTTGAAGTATAATTTATTATTTGAGAAGAAATTTATGTGTTAATTTGTGATTTATGTGTATAAATATAATTCATATGTTAAGGTGTAATTAATGTAAAAAAATATTATTTATGGGTTGACGTGTAATTTATGTGTTGAAATATTATTTATTTGACCAGATGGGGACCGAGCGATGCCGAAGACCTTGCTAGTTGATTGAGGAACAACTTGTCGCCTGGGTGGTCTCATTGCCACAAATTCAGAGGAATTCGCACGGCTGAATTCTAATGATGATGATAATGATGGTGTGATGTTTAAACAGAAATGTCTATGGGATTTTGTCAGAAAGAGAAAAAATAGTAATTGTTTTTATCTCATTGTCGTTATATATCTGTTAACATGAAAGGTTGCTTTAAAACCTCTGTTGAGAGGTATGAGGAGATCCAGATCTTTTAACTGATTAAGAGTGACAACTTAGAATGGGGGTCAAGGTAAGGGTCGACGCCAAGCATTGTTCGACCTGGAATGACTAATCACTCCTAATTGTATAATAAGTAACATCCTCAGTGCAAATGAGGGGTAAAACTTGGTAGAGATAAGTTCGAAGAGAGGAAGTAGAAATTAGGAGAGAAGGTGAGAGGGGAAAATCTTTTCTTTCCTTTTCTTTTCGCTTAGATAAATGAAAGGGTTGCTTTATTATTTTCTCTTCTTCTCTTTGCAACCAAGCAGGCCCTTGCTGCCCCTCCCTCCGAATAAAGGCGCGGCAGCAGATTGGTTGACAGTCACTCGTGGGCATACTTGGAGGCGTGAGGGGGGTTACAGCTAGCGTTTTTGAAAAAACAAGGCGAGAAAAGGGAGAGAGAGCAGATTCCTTTTCGAGATTCTTTGTGTGACACGTTCCAATACGCGTGTCTCTGACAGCTGATCCTTTCCCGTGGACTGACGGTAGATAAAGAACTAAGAACTTAGTAAAGGAAAGAAAACTGCCAGCCCCCTAAGTTGCATGACTAGGCCAGTGTGTAACTATTATTTGTAAAGTCGAAGACAATAATCAATTCTATGTTAAGAAAAAGCAATTAAGTTTTGACTTTCTTTTCTGTAATTGGAAACGCCGTTGTGAATGAAATATATTTCTCCGATAGCCCAGGTGACGTTTGGAAGCTGATTTGAAAGCGGAACCGGAGAGCGACTAATAGACGAAAACACGGGTGACGCCACAGGTATCGGCTACAGCTGCATCTCAACCCATAAGCGTATGCACTTGAGCTGCCCTGTAGTGGTTAAATTTATGTGTTGAGGTGCAATTCATGTGTTCAGCTGTAATTTAGCTGTTGAGTTTAAATTGATGTGTTGAAGTGCAATTTATGTGTTAGTATGTAATTAATATGATGAGGTGCAATTTATATTTTGAGGAGTGTAAATACAAAAAGACAGTATCCACATCAGATATCGGTCATTTGGCAGTGTACATCATCGACAATATTTATTCTAGGCAGAGTCAATATCTGTAGTTATTTTAGGGGAAGATAATTAAACTCCATATTACGTCTAGTTGATAGACATACACATTACGCTAATTCTGATAGTTTTCTATTACGAGCTGAGGCATTGAATTACTTTTATAGCGAATAACTTATCGTTACCTCATTTATAAAATCTATTCTTGTTTAACAATAACGATATTTTAGATGCTTCTTGTTTTGACTTATAGCCACATAAATGTTTTATACTTACGCAATCTTCAGATTCATCCATAGTAACGACGCCATTGTGGCCCGCTCAATAATTTGACAATATGACATTTTTTAAGTGCGAGCGATATTTTTAATGGAAAGAATCGGATAGACATATTTCAAGTTGTTTCCAATGGCGTTGGAATTTAATGTTCATTCGTCAGCGTTTCGATTATCGGAAGTGGTTAATAAGAGCACCGGTCGGTTTTGTAAACTATGTAATAGAAACACATTTAAATATTAACGAAATCTATAGAAATAATATTGAGATGATTAGATTTGAGAAAATGGAAAAAAAGTTGTAGTTTAATTGATTTGTCTCAACTATTGAAAGTTTATTGTACTTGAAAAAAAAAATTCAAAACTCGTCTTCTGAGCAAAACTGAAAGAAACTTTTTTGTTACTAATACTAGCGAGGGGGGAACCCGGCTTTGCCCGGTCGTAAAATACGCTTACATATGATATATATTTGTCCGGAGTTCGTATATATTATCATAGAGTTGTGATTTCAAAAATAAAAAAAAGTATTTGGATGTCATCAATTAGAACTGATACCGAAAACTGATTACGTTACTCCTGTACCATTACAGTCAAACATCTGCATTTAATTTGAGTCGGGGAAACAGGACACAGGGACGGAATTCCAAAGCGTAGCAGTTAGAGCAAATAATATTTCAGCATATAAAGTCTTTCAGAAACTGTGGATATCACCAGTTAAGACGTGTTAACCGAGGTATTTACACCAAGAAGGTAGCGATGTTACAAGTTCGTTGGAGCAAATATTATTAAATTACTTTTAAATATAAACTCAAAAAGTTGACAGACTACGGCTATGGGACTAGGAGTATATCTGTAAAGTAGTCGTTACATGCCCACGGTCGGGACCCACACGCTGCATGCAGACAGTTGCAAAGAAACCGACAAGAAGAAAACACGACTTCTTTTTTTTCAGTTGAACCCCCCCCCAGCTTTTCTTTATAGGTGTATTTTAAAATAAGGGATTACATCTTGTTCTAAGTTCATTTCGCGTATCAATGTGCTTAAAAAGACCATGTTGAACACGTGGTACCTTGTCCGTGTTCAACCATGCTTACCACGCATCTTTTGCTGTCGTTCTTGGATTACCTGTGTGAAACGTCTATCGCTGTCATTCTCTTTCCTCAACCTCCAGGTTTTTACTTTTTATAATATATTCTTCTCTTCTTCGTCGTAACGGCATCTCATCTCCTTCATGTTTCGGTCATTTGCATACATATGCTACTGCATATGCGTGTTCACAATCGGTTGCAGAGCCTATTTTCTGTTACATTTTTACTCGGACTAGACGTTGCGTATAAAAATCTCCCAACGAACTTCTTCAACCAATCCCTATGTCTATGTATCTATCTATTTCTGTGACGTCAGCGCTGCGTCACGGCTTAATCAGCTGCATACGTGTCGGTTTCTTCATTATAGTTACACAACGCAGAATCTATGGGATTGAAGACACGTTTTTGGACCATGACTAGATCTTTTAGTCTTGGGACATATTTAAAAATAATTTGACACGAACTTTTTTTTCTGTGGAAAAGGTTTTCATTACAGGGCATTAAAGCACGAATCATCTGACACCTATTTTTAAAACCAACATTATATTGTCGCATAATTTGCCTTTCATACTCTAAACAATTAAAGTTTTTTAGTCTGCAGTTATAATCAGCTGTCATGTGTATAATTCTGTTGATGGTTCTATTGTTCGCGTTGGTTACCCCGATATTTTTCTAGTCGGAATTCTTTCACGAAAGACATCAAGGGTTATATAACAAACCATGCGAAGTTTGACAACATTGTAAATTGATGTGATCTTGTGAAATGAATTAGATTCAAACCTGCGACAGGCAGGTCGTCAATCCGTGTCGATAACATCCAGATAACCGTCGATATTTATTATTTGAACACAATTTGCTTCGACAATGTACGTCATCATCAGAAATGGAAACAGTGTTTTGCTTGCTTGTTTTTTTTTTTGCTTTTCTTTTCTTTGGAGAAAGTAGAAAAATAAAACCATTCTGATCTTTAACACTAAATTATTTTCGTATTCAAATCAGGAGTATCACGTGTAATGAGTTGAGATTTTGTTGACTTCTCGATGAAAACATTGTGTAAATTTATATTTGATTTATTGTGCTTAAAAGAAAATTCAATTCTACGAGTTCATCCCTACGGTGCTTTACATTTTTGGAGAAATATTTCGTTTAGTGAAAAAAGCCCGATGCGCTCCAACCGGAGAATGCGGATGTGACTTTTCATTCACTGTTGTAGGCAAGAGTGTGCTTATCCTAGTGCGCTAGCTTTTTAAAAGCATACCTTACCGTGTGTCTAACTTCTTCGAATGTAGGTTAATAAAATACCAGCAGTCTCTACGGCATTGCCCGGTCCTAAACTATGCATAAATATTATATTTTAATTATGCAGCTTTCTTATTTATCATAAAAAGGAATACTGTAGGTATTAAACGTAACGTTAAATCCCTTTAAAAAATGGTGTAAAAAACGGACATAAGCTGTGCATGCAAGTATTATGTTCTTTTTTAACCGTACACTCATTTTGAGTAAACAAAATTACTCGGTCTTAGATTGATATTAAATGCTAAATGCAGTGAATCACGCGCGATAACCATTAGACCAGCGTGGTTCGATCTGTAAATGTGTGTTCAAACTATTTATTATTAACATAAATAATCTTTAATGTTAGCTATTCACACATGCGCATTAGTGAAACCGTTAGCAATCATACAATAAGAGGATTTTGTGTAATTTATTTGGTATGTATTAAGAATAACGAAAGAAACAAAGTTTCTGAGTGAAAAATCGATATTTTTCTTCAGGCTTACTTGCAACAACGAACGTAAATAATTTTTTTTCTAAATACGCTTTTTTTCGATGGACAATATATCGGAATAAAATGTTAATAATGAAGTCAAACATAAAACTCATGTCATTTCCTATTTGTTGAAGAAATATAAACATGTTTCTTTGTTTTTTCTATATATTTATGCACTCTAAACCAGCCATTTATAAATCGTAATATGCTACTGCAATCAAGGGTTAAATTTGAAGGGACATTATAAACAAGTAGTTGTGCGACAATATATTTGTTCACATTACATTTAACTTTTCAGATGTTCGTACTGTCAAGTCATAAGCGTAGTCAGCAGTAAACGAACCAACATATAACGAGCGAATTTACACAGGACAACGTTGATTTTCTTTCGATATTCTGTTTAATTTTGAATACTTGGGTATATTTGTGTTTGCAACGCCTTTCTCGTACTACTACTTCCAGTTGCATGTATAGCTGATTGAGTCTGTCTAAGTGCTGTCATTGATAAAGTTTTATAAACGAAACGAAATGTAGAAATAAATTCATCGTTTTATCTGTGTACTAATTCTATTTGTTGTGTATTTTATTATTAATCGGAACCATCTTTCTAACCATCATGCTTTTTTTTATCAATTATGTAAGGTGAACCCATCCCTGTTATGTTTTAACCGTTTTAGGTTCCTGCATAACATCGTCGATTCCAACTGGCTGTCCAGATCGTATTTGTACGGAGAGTTGTGTCTATATCATTCTTTTTAAATTGTCCCGGGCAACTCCAGATGTCCACTCGCTGTTATAAAATCTCAGAAAGATACTATGCCCGCATGCAGATAATTATGTCATTTTATCGTATTCTCGCGTTTCTTTTCTTTGGCGTTATACTGAGTTTTACCCGGCGTCGTGCCATTTTTAGTTCCTCCATCGCGGCACCGTTGGTGCTTATTGACCACAATATGTGAAAACAAGCACATTGTATTGATTAAATTAATATTCATAATGCACTTACTCTTCGTGATATTATCTACTTAGAGAAAAGGCTCTCCATCCAAGCGCACTTCGCTGTTTGATTCCAGGAATAAAATTAGTGTAGCTTCTCACCACCTTTATAAAGTAGAAGGATACTTAGAGAACCATTTAATAAACAAATAATTTCATGGAATAGACTTGTCAACTAGGCAACTCGTACATGCAATGTTGTCCCATTACATTATTCTCTTTTTATCGCAAATAATTACCCAGTCGATAGACAGGTCGTTCTTGTTTTGTAAGAGAAGATGAGACTTCATGACGTCGTTTCTTTTGGCTGTCGTCTAGTCCGTTTATGAACCCATTTATTGGTTGTCTTTCCAATCTCTCTCTCTCTCTCTCTAGTGATTGGAAAGTCGTATATGTTACGTCAAATTCGGAAGCAAATTCACGAACAATTGTGCGTGGATTGGCTTAAAATAAAGTCGTTATATATATATATATATATATATATATATATATGTATATATATATGATTAACTTTTTACTATAATAATTACATACCTACAGACACCAGTGTTTCATTCTTTCGGGAAACCTCAGTGCAGGGTGTCACGATTAATACCAGTCGAACGATTCGAACCCCGCAACCCGAGCCATCTCTGGCTCGATTAGCGAAGACCTAATCAATTCGACTACCATTAACCACGTGAAATAACGTTGAATTTTAACATTTTAATTTCAAATGTTCATTTACTTCAGTCAGACAGTGATCTAATCGTTATGCGATGATCTATGCATAAGAGCTAAATTTACCGACTTTAATTCAACTGAAAGTGCTCAACGATAAGAACCGAATTTCTTAAAGGGGCTGTCATAATTATTTTTTTACTATAATAATTAAATACCCCCCCCCCCACATATATATATATATATATATATATATATATATATATAAACACCAGACTATCCATTAATATGTAATCACCTTTTTCTTAACCATATTCCCTCTGCTTAACTTATTTTGTTTTCAAGTAAGATCTTTGACTTATTTGTTGTTTCATCAAATACTTCTGCATGCAAAATCCGATCCTGCATTTTGCTAATTCCTACCCTCTGATGAGAAGGATAGTATTTCTTCGAAACTCCGCGGATTAAGGACTCTATTTATCTAGTATTTCCTTTTCAGATTAAATATATTTTTAACTCATTCCAAAGTGTTTTTTAACATATTTCATTAACTGTTTGCTCATATATATATATATATATATATATATATATATATATATATATATATATATATATATATATATATACAAAGCCACAATTCATCGTTTGCTTTTCTTCAAATAATTAAAGCATCAGTCCAAATTTCTTGTAATACTCGCACCGATATTGACCTAAATGGGAACTTCTCTCTTCAACAGAAAGCAAGTCATTTCCATTATGATAATCATCCTCCATTGATAAGCAAAGATCTCCAATGGAAATTGAGTTGTGTAATTTTGCCATATACTCCATATTCTCATGATTTAGCTCCCAAGGATTACTACCTTTTCCGATGATCAGAACACCATTTGAACACGAATTCGATTCATATTGCACATCAAAACGCAAATACTTTTTAAATTGAGACATTTATAAGTTCGTTGATCAATGCAATCAATTTACGAAGGTAAGGTACGTTATTATTATGGATAAAGATTAAAAACACGGCGTTTATTTTAAAGATTTTTAATCGGCTTTTTTTTTCACCGAACTGATACATGCCATGGACAATAGGAAATGCTACAAAGTAAAAGTATGATTTCTGTGTAAAGTTGTATCGCCAATGTAATTTTTATTTTGGATTCATTTTTTCTATTTACATGGAAAGCAAAAGAATGAAGAAAGGATGTTTGAAATCAATAAATTTGACAATTTTTTAAATTTCATTTAGAAAACACTTTTATATGCAATTTTGTTTTTGAGACATGTTCAATAATAACAACAGGGGGTTTACGCTAAGACAAGAAATCATATACACGGTCGATTCACGTTAATACAATATTTACTGTTAGATCGTCGATTTTAAGTGACGTTAAGAATGGCAAATATCTGAAGGGAGTACTAGGCGCTGTATGTATTAAGGCAAGCGGATAAATATAACTGAATGAAGTGATTGGCGACTGTTGGACTAACTGTAGCACTTGTCAGCATCTGATTGATATTCTGGAGATTTACCATACAGGAGATCCATCGAGTTTCACAACCGAAAGTGAACCAACCAGGACAGCTGGCCAACATTTAAAAAAACGGGCAGATGGAGCAGGTTAACACTGTACAAACAATTTTTTTTATGATTGTGTCTAAAAAAACACCGCTTCTAATTTCTTAGAAGTAGTTAAGTAAACAAAAATTCAATGACAAGTTCATATTTGTGCGCGATTTGAGAGATTAAATGTTTAAGTCTGTCTGTAGAGGGGTTTGCCAAGTTAACTTTGCGGGTGAATACATCTTACTAGAAGGGCATCCATCGAAATGTTCAAAATCACATTGTATTCGCGATCCAAATAAGATTTCCCGGTATGGCTACCTCACACTTTTACGAATAATGTTGTACCTTCTCCAAGTGATGTTTCATTTAGTAACAAAATTAATCTTGATAATACACCAGACTATGTAAATTATTAATCTGTGAGCCAGTAGAATTAAGAAACCACATTTAAATAGTCAGTTGGGGAGAGGAAAATATGTCCCCAACTTCTTTACTAACTCAACGTTTTAGAGTTAAAGAAGAACTTTAATGGGACAAGGGCCACAGATAAAATTGCCTGTCAGATCACAAATATTCAAAATAACTTGTGTTACGTCCAAGGAGGGATGACTTTAGTAGCCTTCCACTTCTTATTGCTTGGAATATATGCACTTTTAATCACAAAACTAAAAATCCCGGAAGAACAACTCTAATATCTACGATTTGATGTGAACAGCTTTACAGTGCACTTTCAAAGGGGATAATCTGCAAATAACAGCTACACATTATTCTTTCAAGTGTGTGTTTTTTTTAGAATGATTATATGTGGAATAAGACGGTTCCTTTAGTTTTGAAAAATCCTGTGTGACATCAAATAAGATATATTTTCAATTTCTTCTGTGACGTCACTTTCTCTTGACCAAACATATCTCATTTATTATTCATCTACACTATTAAACATGCAGCATTTTTACATGTTTACAACTACGTCTTTTCCACTGGTATATGTGTGTCTCTTCTTTCTCGGTGCACTTTCATCGCAGTCCCCCCCCTCTCTCTCTCTCTCTCTCTCTCTCTCTCTCTCTCTCTCTATATATATATATATATATATATATATATATATATATATCACTGTAAACTCCTTAATACTATATCGCTCTGCTTCTCTTTCTAAGAAGTTCGCCCGTGAACTCTGTTCCGCGCACCTGCCGACTACAATATTGTCGCTTTCAAGTCCAATGTAAACAAGTTCTTGTTGCACTGCACCCTAAATAATTCATTTCTATCCATTTCCACCACTTACTACTAATACGCTGTTATCTCAGTGACTACCGTACACTCATTGACCCTTATCCTCGAGCGGTCTTTGGTCTTTATAAGTAATGACCGTCATGTAAAAAATATGCATTTTAAACAGATTTGTTTCTGTTTTTATGCAAATTTTTCTCTCATTCCGTCTCTCTTTCTTTTTCCCTTTGATTCTTACCAGCTTCTCATCTTTTTCTTTTTCGAAGACGGTATCGTTCTAACAGACCTGCGCATGGAAACAACGAGCTTTGTATAAAACTACGTCACGGAAAACAAGAAAAAGATTATAAAATTGAACGTGAGCACGTTCGAGAGCACGTACAAGATCACAACGTTTATGTTTTATTCGGAATGTGGTTGTTACAAAATAAGAATAGTGTTATTACTTGTCTTATTTTCCGTGCGACATACTCTGCTACAACGTGTTGGGTCACGGGTGTTTACATGCTAACGCGTTACATCTTTATCTCTTTTTCGATCTATGCCTGGATGTTCCTCCCTGGTCTACTGCTCTCTACTTGTTAAAATATTTGCTGTTTCTTTACCATCCCGTTTCCCTATCTATGCAGCTTAGTCTTTCATGTTGGTCTATGTGTGTATGTTTCTCTCGCATTGCGGTCCTTCTGTATCTCTCTCACCCCCTTTCTCTCTCTCTCTCTCTCTCTCGGTCTGTATCTCTTACAGTCTCTATTTTATACAATTTTAATTCTTACTATTTCGTCGTTTTTATAGATGTCTCTCCTTTGATCTTTGTTTCTTTCTTTCTCTCTCTCTTTTTTCTCCTCTCCGTCTCTTTCTCTCTCTCTATCATTTATTCTCTTTATTCTGTATGATTCCCTTTCTATGGTTTGCATTTTTCTAGCTTTGTATTTTCTTTGTTTCTTTCTCTCTTTTTCTTTATATCACAGTCTCCCCTTCCTTCCCATCTCTCTCGATACGTGTCGAAATTCTATTCGGTCTTTTCAAGTTTCTTTCATTTCTTCTTATGTAGCCACAAACATAAGCAGATTAATAAGAGTTCCTCTTTCCGCCGTGATTCAACACAAACGTTTTATGTTGCTCTTCCCTTATAGTTTGTTTCTACGCGCCGGTGAAAGGGCCGATCCCTGGTTCGAGGGTAAAAACAAACACAAACAAAATGGACAAAAGCCAATTCAATATTCAAAAGCGATTAACGAAAACGAATAAAAAAAAAGCGTCGCTTGCCAGACGACATTTTGGTCACGCCAAACAACAAAACAATAACAAAAAAAAAAAAAAAACGAAAAAATTAGTTTCTTGATAAACATAAAATTGTGACAGAATGTCTGGAATTTTAATCTCTTGAATGGTAAGCTTCGATGGAAAAACTCCAAGAATTGATTGATTTAGTTTTAATATCAGAACTCATGGCAATCGAAGTAGAAATAATAAAAAAGAAGTTGAATACCTACCAGTCACTGTCCTCACTAACTCAGCTCTCTCTGTACAAAGGTTTTTCAGGAGAACTTTGTATAAGGATAACCCCTTACAAGTAAAAACGACTACGTTTAGTCTTGTAAGACTATGTATACCCACTGAAGAGTGCATGCACGTGAAATTATTGTAGCAAGAGTTGCACAATCTCTACCCACACCTATCCTGAGTCGGCACTGTTTTAATTAAGTTGATTGTATACATAAGCTCCAGACGAGAAGAAACAATGTTGGCATAAACGGAGAGCACATACAGCGCCTGGCGTTTTCAAATGGCTACCCATCTGGTACTAACAAGACTCATTGTTGTTTACCCGGTATACAAACGTAATTGTGCCGTAGAAAATATATATTTTTTTGTCCTGCAAGTAAAATTTTAGGAAATATTAAAAAAAAAAACATAGGAAGCTCATATAAAAGTCGCTCTTTATGACTGTTAATATGCGATGTGCTGCATATTCTCCAAGTAATGTTTTATAATAACAGCAATAATATTGATATTTTACCAGACTAGATGAATTCTTATGTGTGAATCCAGTAAGATCGACGGATCAAAAGAAAGATATGTTATTCTTAAAACTTTACTAACTAAATGGTCGAAAGATAAATAAGCATTTTAATGGAATTTTCTCCTGTAGAGTTCACGTGTAGGAAGAGGGCAGGGAGCCATTTGAATTTTGAGAACCTAGATTGAAATACAATGAAAGTAGAAATAATAATAATAATAATAATAATAATAATAATAATAATAATAATAATAATAATACGCTGGACCCTTCATAGGGTGGATTAGAGAAGAACTGAACACCTCGATCAGACGACCTGGAAACTCATGACCATGTAACAGCGCACTACATCCAAAGGACGATGTTGACCGACTCTACGCAAAAAGGAAAGACGGTGGGGGACTGGGTAATATAGAAAACTGTGTGAATGACAGCAAAAAAGAACTAGAAAAATACTTAACACAAAACACTAAAAGAATAATCATAGCAGCGAGAGACACGGAAAAAATCAACAAAACAGGAAACAGAGAGACGGAAGATGCATATGGATGACAAAAGATGAAAATAACGAAAACACCTGGAAATTTATGCGGAAGGGACACATAAGCCAAGAAACTGAATCCCTAATAACTGAAGCACAAGAAAACTCGATAAGAACCAACCACATCAAAGCAAAGATCAACAAAACACAAAATAAAAACAGCAAATGCAGACTCTGCGGGCAAAGAGACGAGACTATAAACCATATAATAAGTGAATGCTACAAACTGGTCCAAAAAGAATACAAGAATAGACGCGACCAAGTGGGAAGGGTAGTACACTGGGAATTATGCAAACAACTGCATCTGGAACGCAAAGACAAGTGGTACAATCATAAGCCGGCAAGAATACTTAAAAACGAGAATCACAACGCCCTATGGAACATGGACATACAAACTGATAAATCTATCCAAGCAAAAAGACCTGCTGTCGTAATAGTTAACAAGAAAGAAAAATCCTGTCAAAGCGAAGACTTTGGTGTTCTAGCTGACCACATTGTGGATATCAAAGAAAATGAGAAACGGGGCAAATACACAGAGCTAGCCAGAGAGCTAAAAAGAATATGGAAGATAAGGACAATCAAAATAATACATATAATAGAAGGAGCGCTATGAACATTTAGAAAAAAAAGAATCGGAGAAATTGGAATTAAAGGAATGACTGGAAAAATACAACAAACAACAATCACGAAAACAGCTGAAATATTAAGAAAACCCTTGCATGTGGAAGCTAACACACAAGAGCAAAAAGTGCGGGCCAGATAAACTGTTGCAAAGGTAAAGCATGAAACACTACATAGAACCAAAAACACCGAAAGCGAATATCAATAAGTTCTTTAACCCAGCCCAACCCCCATTAGCAAAACACCACCCGCCCAACCCCCAAAAAGAGCGATATCACATAACCAAATAGTGAAGAGGTAAGAAAGGACCGATGAACTGACCAGACCTCAGCCGAATAAGTGCGAAGAGAACTGGGACCTTGGGGAGGCTTATTGCAACTCAAATCCCAGCAAAGACCAATAGTTGCTGCCAACGAGAAATCAATGGCAGGATGCTGTTGGGATGATGCAAATTTATTTGCAAATGATATTGAAAGAAGAGGAGAGTACTGAAAACCTGGTGAGACTTGTTGTCACTCAGCTTTCAGTGAACATAATAGGGTGTTTTCACGGAAAGATTTCTTAAGATCTATGTGAAAGCTCCTTGCGAGCCAATAATAATAATAATAATAATAATAATAATAATAATAATAATAATAATAATAATGATGAGAAGAAGAAGAAGAAGAAGTAGAAGAAGAAGAAGTAGAATAAAGTGAAATAAGTATGCGTCTGTCTATTCGGGATGATTGTTTAACAATACAAATGTCATTCCAAACTTAACCTAACAGATAGCCCAAGAGAATGTCCGATTGACTAAAGCTCTTATTGATATTTGAACACAAATATAATGAACAATGTCGTAATTTCTTTGTTCACAGCTATCAGAATTATTTTTTGTTGTTAATTTCATGAACAAAACCATTTGAGATATTGGCAGGCAAGCACGGAAAGAAAAGAATTCGATGGGTTGCACACACGCAAATAGATTTACTATGAAGAATTCGGAACTTTTCACCATTATCTAACGGAATGCATAATCTGACCCAGAAATATATGAGAGAATATCGGTCAAAGATTAAAACAATAGATAAGGAAATTATTAAACATTCCAATAGGAAAATAAAATAGAGTAAATATTTATCATCAAAAGTTGAATGTCGGTGTTAAATAAAACATTATGTTTTTTTTTTTAGATCAATTGCGTTGTGATTTTTACTTAGCTGTCAGTATGTTTACCAGCAACAAATGTAGATGTTAACATTTATATAGACTGAACAAACGCATTTGAACAACCAACCACAGTAAATATGAAGCTTAAGTAAAAGCAAAAAAAAAAAAGAAAACAAAAAAACTAGACAAAGCAGTTATCATTCTTTTTTTCCCTTATTATTATTATTATTATTATTATTATTATTATTATTATTATTATTATTATTATTATTATCATATAACTATTATTAATATTGTCATAGCATGTAATCACTATATAATTACTAGTAGGAATGTATAACGTTGCATAATTTTATTGTGATCGAAATCGGTAAAATCGCCCAGTTTTTCAGTGCAATGGATTAATTGCTTTCTATGGTGTGCCGGGATGAAGTTTTACATGACTTTCCGCAGTGAATTAATCAACAATACATTGTAATCTTCATTGTATTTTAGAGAACCCGTATTTCCTTTCCACACAGAGTCGCTCAGTATTATTCCTTGTGTGCTGGGCATTGTGCATTGCATAAGTTTCCTAGTCTTCTATTCAGAATTCCTCAGTTCTCTTTTGGTCAAACTTATAAACGGTCTACCGTATCTTATTAGTGACACAGTCAACGTGTTTTTCCTTTAATTAAGTTACTACTCTATAGTTAAGTTTTGAGAAGTTTTTCTGTCCTTCTGAGATGTTCTTTTCCAATTTTCTCTTTCATTTCTGTTGTTTTTATATTTCTGCTTCCTGAACTCCCAAGTATTTGTACCTATCGTGTTCACCTAGTGTTCTCATGTGTGTTTGACTGGGCAATACCATACCTTCCTCATCATCAGTTTTCCCTTCCTCATCATCAGCAGTGCGCACTTTTCTGTACCGAATTCCATTTGGATAACCTGGCTGAAAATTCTGGTTGTGTTTATTAATGTATCTAGTTCCCTCCTTATTTTTGCAAACAGTTTCAGGTCATCTGTGCACAATAGGAGGGACATTGTTTCATCTGTGTTAGTGAACTTTTATCTAGCTTGGCATTTTCTTAGTATATGGTCAGGGCATCCTAGCAATGCCAAAGCATATCAATCCTCGTCCCCTAACGAGAAACACCATATCTATTTAGTACCAATATTGATATATCAATCAGAATATTAGCTAGTATAATGCTGTTATTTGTTTTTTAATTTATTTTTATCCTTACTTTATTGTATGCATATGTATATATATATATATATATATATATATATATATATATATTAAATCTAAAAACTTAAAAACTAAGAATCAATGTCCTAGGAAATAATGTTAGGAGATCTTTCTTTCTTTATTATTATTATTATTATTATTATTATTATTATTATTATTATTATTATTATCATTATTATCATTATTATTATTATTATTATTATTATTATTATTGGCTCACATGGAGCTTTCACACAAGTCAACAAACGATCTGATTGGAAATCTCTGGTATTCTCTGGAAGCTTAGTGACAACAAGGCTCCCCAGACGTCCAGCTCTCTCCACCTCCTTTGATAGCATTTTCAAATAAATTTGCGTCATCGCAACAGCCTCCTACCATTGATTTCTCGCTGGCAGTGGCCATCGGTTCATACTGGAATTTGAGTGGCACTAAGCCTCCTCAAGGTTCTAGTTCTCTTCGCGCTTGTCCAGCCGAGGTCTGGCCAGCGCTCGCTCCTCGGTCTTTCAATCTTTCTTGATCCTTCTCGGCTCTTTGGTATCACTTTTCTATTGGGAGGAACGGTGATAAGACAATGGGGGGATTCTTGATGGGGGTGTAGAACTTGTAGATATGCAGCTTCTGTGTTCTTCATTCCCGCTAACTCTTATTCGTTATATTGTCTTCTTGTATTATTATCCGCATTCAAGGGTTTTCCATAATATTTCAGCCATTTTCATTATCATTAGTCGTTATATTTTTGCAGCTATTCCTCTGATTCCAATTTCTGACTTTCTTTTTTCGAAGTTTCTCGGAATTGTTCCTAGTGCTCCTTCTATTATCGGTACTATTTTGCTTTTCTTTATCATCCAAATCCCTTTTAACTCTCTGGCTAGCTCTTTGTATTTGCTTCGTTTCTCCTTTTCTTTCATACCTATCCTGTGATGAGCTGGGACAGCGAAGTCTACGATTTGTCAGGATTTTTCTTTCTTGTTAATTATTACGATATATTGTCTTCTTGCTAGGATAGGTTTCCCCGTCTGTATGTCCATGTCCCATAGGATGTTGTGGTTCTCGTTTTCAAGTGGTGTTGCGGGTTTATGCTTGTACCATTTGTCTGTACGCTCAAACTGCAGTCTTGCCCATTTTTGTATTCTTTTGGGCCAGTTTTCGTCATTCACTTATTATATGGTTTATCGTTTCGTCTCTTTGTCCACAGAGTCTGTATTTGCTGTTTTCTTGTGTTTTATCGATCCTTGCTTTGATATGGTGTGTTCTTATCAAGTTATCTTGTGCTGTAGTCATTAGAGATTCAGTTTCTCGGTTTATATGTCATTTTCACACCCATGTCCAAGTGTTTTCGTTATTCTCATCTGTTTTCATTCTTATGGATCTTCCGTGGAGTTTGATCCACCTTACTTACAACCTTTTTTTCTGGTACAAAAACACTATTTAATTTAAATTCATACAAACAACAAAACGGATGTATTCTTCCTTTAATTAATCACAAGTATATAAATTAAAATTCGGATGTGTTTGCATCAACATATAATGAAATAGACAGAGAGGGAGAGAGTGTGTTAGAGAGATAGAGAGAGTGGAGACAGAAATTAATATATATATATATATATATATATATATATATTGCTTAAAGATGTGTTGCATATTTTTTCTTTTTGTCTGCGAATTTTAATCGAAAACATTCTGGCTAATATGGATCCCTGACTGAAAAGGAACTTTAATTTTTTTATATCAAAAAGATTATACACACGAAAAACACGTGAGGTTTCAAATACACGCTTAAGATATCCACACAAAGCAAACCTACTAGACATCGTAAGCTGATTAGCGATCTTGTCACTCAACCGGTAATTCGCCAAGATTGTTTTTTCTAACGTTTTTACCAAACACATAATTAAAGCAAGAAGGATTTATTTTGGAAAATTTCTTCTCAAGAATCAGAATCCTTCTAGAAGAATGTAATGATGCCAACATCTGGGTAGGTACCATTCAGAATACTAATTTTTTTGCTTTTACGCCCCATTTTTATTATTAAAGTTACGACATAGCATAGTAATCAGACAGTCAAGCATAATAGTTATTAAAACAGAAAAGATTAGCAGCCAATACGCAACACTAATGTAATTTGATAAGTTAGTTAAGCTACTTGTTTAAAAGTATTAATAATTTTTACACGTCTTTATGAAAATCATCCCATTATTCTTTTAATTATATCATCATTCTCTGAGATGATCAGTCGACGTTCAAAACCAAGAAACATCTTGAAAATTATTTTACTTATTTTATACGTATTAATCCCCGTTCCCTAACGAGAAAAGGCGCCTCTATTTGCTAGGAACAGTCATATATCAATCCGAATATAAGCTAGTATATAAATTTATGATTATTATTTGTTTTTCTTTACTTAATTTTCCTTTACTTTACACACACACACACACACACACACACACACACACACACACACACACACACACATATATATATATATATATATATATATATATATATTAAATAAAAAAAATCTAAACAGACAATCAAAATCGCATTTTAAATCCTTAAAACACCTTAACTAATAGTAGAAGTTTTTTTAATACATTAAAACCCTGGCCAAATCCGTACAAAAACTGCAGTGATCAATAATAATCAAATAACTACGTTGGTAATGAATTAAATAAAATGTTATCTGAAAATCATTAAACATTAGAATTCTAATCATCAAGTGAATTTAAAATTAATCTTTAAATTTTTTAAAATTTACTTGTTCAATTTTTACTAGTTTTAAATTATTATTGCGATATGTGCTTAAAATAGAATGATCATATTGAGTAAGGAGAATTACAATACTCGAAATTAAATAACAGATATATTTTCATCTATGAAACTGTATGAGAGAAATAGTTAACCACCGTGTGCACATGTATAAACTTAACTCTAAGCTAAAACATACTTTTAAATTGACAATAGAAAATAAATAAATACATAAAATAATAAAAAATAATGAATAAAAATTAAATAAATGAAAACTAATATAATATATTAAAATATAATACATAATATAATATAAGCAAAGTATAAACCAAAACACAAAATAACATATTTAAAACTACGCTTACAAACATAAAACACACGAAGGAAAATGGTGACCGGTCAACTGTACCTTTGTCCTGTAAGTGCTGGTCCATTGGCTGGTTAGGATGGGCGCGGCTTCAACTTAAAAGCTGATTGGCTAACTAGAAAATTCAATAACATGGTTTCACATAAGCCTGACAAATTTTCACAAGGATAAAACGCGGGATATCCTTTCTAGCTGAATTGCCATATATATTTTCATGACTTACTATATATATATATATATATATATATATATATATATATTCAGGAAAACAAAGGGATGTAGTGTTTACCTATATACACAATGGTAAACTTCAAACTAATATAACGAACTTTAGTAAATTAACTGTTTTTTACTGTGTTCATTTTGGGATGATGAATTTTATTTCGCTAATCCACTAAACTGCTATACGGTAAAATTATTCCGTCAGTTTAGTGTGTACATACTAGAAACTTGTTACTTGCGGTATACGGACCTGTAGAACAAAGCAAAATAAAAATCCGAACTTGGGAGACATAGTACAACGTAATATGTATTATCTGCGCATGCGTAAATATATATTTATACGCCAAACTGCATTAAAATGTTAAGTTTTGATGTGCATATGTCGTTCGCTCAGATAACATCAATTCCTGCAAGAGATGTATGTGTTGTTTCTCATTGAATTTTTAATAGGTTGTGATGTGGTTTTTATTATTGACATAATTTTTAACACTCAAATCAAAGTAGGGATTTCAATAACACAACCCACATTAGAAACTTTAAACGAATATTTAAAATAACAAAAACATTCCTATAAAAGCTCTTGACAAATGCAGCCATGTATACTTTCCTATGATATAATTATTATATATACGTTTGGGAAACACCTCGTTGACTAAAATTAATAAAATGGAGCCATGTATACTTTCCTATGATGAGATGTAAAAAATAAGAATTCATTGAATGCTTTATTGTTATGGTCATTGCAGTGTGAACATTCTTTTGATTTCATACAAGACAAAACCTGTGAATTCTATATAGATGTTTCTCAACGAAAACTCTTTGAATCTGCGCTTTCCGTAAACTCAAACACAATTAAAATGCGCGAATGATTCTTAAATGTAATGCTTTTAATAAGTAAGCTCATTTTAAAAGAACAGAATTTAAATATAGATTCTGCATTTAAATATAGACACATGTAAACTAACTAGCACCATTAAAATAATACATATAATAATTAATATATAATCAATCAATATAGAACAAAACAAAAAACATACTCATTTCCTTCTAATTCTACATCAACGTTTGTATAATGACGATTATATTACAAAAAGGTACATAAAATGCATCATATTTTCAAAAATATAAAACGTTTATAAATGTAAAAAAAGTCTCACTCACTCCAGAACATTGTACACATGTTGAAATACCTTATTCAGTCGGAAATAGAACAAAGACATGCTTTTCAGCAAAAGTGTATTTCGAAATATATTATTGGTATTTTATGTTCTTCAGTTTAATTACCCTGAGAAAGTCTTGAAATAAAAATGAGCATTTAGTCTACGTATAACTTACCTTGTTTTTTTATCTACCCCCACACACATGCATACATATTTATGTATATATATATATATATATATACTTATGTATATATATTTATGTATATATATATATGTGTGTGGGTGTGTGTACACACGCACACACACACACACACACACACACATATATATATATATATATATATAAAGCTTTCCGGCTCCTTGCACTGCTATAGCCTTCTCATATTCTTTAATATCTATTTACAAGCTTTCTCTCTCATATATATATATATATATATATATATATATATATATATATATATGTATATATATATATGTATGTATATATGAGAGAGAAAGATTGTATATATATATGTATATATATATATAATATATATATACACATACATATATACATATGCACACAAACACACACACACGCATATATATATATTCATACGCTTATTTAGTAAAAGCTCCCAAACAGCAAAAGCTAATAGATTAAAAAAATGGACTTATTTAATTCGTTGATCCATAAGACATACTTAATCCTCAAGATTTGATTAAAAATACAAAAAAAAAACATCCAAAAACGAACTGTTATGCATGCCTTCAAGTTGCTTTCTAAACGGTCATTACTATTTTAAATTTTAACTTCATTTACCAATAATTTACCATGTCAGACCAATCTGATATAAAACTTGCAAGAAATGCTTAAGCTAAGAAAATGGTAAGAAAAACGAAACCGCTAAAAAAAAGCTTAAACATAGGTAACAAAACAGGTTTTATTAGCATTTTAGCGTCCCTTAGCTTAACAATTAAATATTAAACGCTAACAAAATGCTCAAAAGCTAACAAAGCACACATATTTAAAAAGAGCTAACGAAAAGGTAACAAAAAAGCTAAAACGCTTACAAAAATCTAACAAAAAAGCTATAAAATAAGCTATTGCTACGAATTGAAAGGCTATTTTGAAATTAAACTAAACCAAATTTTATAAGCAAACTTTACTTTTAAGAACTACTCGTTTGTGGAACTGCGAGACTTCTTTCCAGCTGATTTCAACATTGTGTTTTCCAAGTTTATTAAAGCAAACTTTGTGTTGACCCAGCCTCTTAAATAATCGGAAACTGCCAAATTCAATTATAACAAATCATCACATGGTGTTTCATTGTTCACCTTGCATTCATAAACTTTTATCCTTTTTAGTAAATAAAGAAGCGTTACATGTTGTTAGACATTTTGTTAATCGAACTCTTCTGTTTAGTGTGAGCATGTAGCTACAGAAAACTGAAAAGAAGTTTAACTGCTGACTATCGGCCAAAGACTATCATAGAAGTGCTATGACGCTTACATCGAGTATTTTATATCCGGGCAGTTCATCTCGTAAACAAAGGCACCGGCTCGCTGAATTCCATCATCTTGACATGATGAGCGTATCTCTGTAGAAATTATCGGATCATTTATAATGTCCCGAGCTGACCGTTACCCCCGTCTCGGAGAACGGATTTTGGCACATAGAATGACGCGAAATCAATAAAAGCATCACCCTTCTGTGTAAATCGTTATCCCCGGACACATGCACTTCTGATGCATTTCCCTGCGAGTTGGTACGTTGTAAAGTTTATCTTGAAAGATAACATACTGTGTGCTGTAAACAAAGAGGGGAGAGAACCTGCTGCTGTTGTTCCAGTAAATTTGTTGGCTCTCATCTTGATTAGTGTCTACTTCAAGAAAGATCGTTTATCCACGATTCACGAGCACAAATAGAACGATAACAATCTACGTCCGCCAATAAACTTCAAATCAATCCAGAAATTCAAATTAGCATTGCACGTATCGTATATATTAAATTCCATTATCTATATAAAAAAGTAAATCCGATCTATTTCTCGATATTTCTACTAATATTTTGACCACACAATTTAACCGGGTGACCACAATATCAGAATAGTAAACAGGAATTATAACCTAAATAATAACCGAATGTAAGTAAGGGGTCTAGGTAGGCATTGTGTTTAGAATGTGTCTGTGATTGGTTTGATAATTTAAAGGTTGAGACAAAAGAAACATTTAGTTCTTTTTTTGATATAAATGATTGACGATTATTTCAGATATTACAATTTTATTAATATGTAACTGTTTTTTTTTAAATAAAAAAAAAAACTTTGGATGTTAAAAGTTACTGAGATGAATATGTTTACGAACATAGTCAGAGGATTGAGAAGCGCAACATATTTCACGCATAACAGAATAGTGGACAATTATTTTTCCTATGTCAGAAACATCGCTTTATCTGAAGCGATAAATGGGATATGAAGATGTCTAAACTGAATCCATGTTTAAATTTATGCTCTCAAAATTTTGTCATCGATAACGTCTAATCCAAAATGCCTTATAATTAAATATGTATTTCTGAAAAAAAGTCTTTTTTCTGTCTGCTATATTCTCAAAATAAAACCCGATCGATTTAGCAAGTTCTGTATTAAATTTAATAGTAAGTTATAGGAGTAAATTTGCGATATGCAACATTGTCAGGCTAGATAAAAGTATCCTATCTTCTAAATAATAAGAAAACAAGTTTTATTCTATATAAAAAGCAGAAGATATGTTTCCGTGTTTGAATGTTTGTAAATATTTAACCGATAAACTCTTGAATTATTCACATAACACTATAATTAGGAAAACTAGCGGAATTAAACACCAACGATAGTTTATGCGAATAAAATCTGTGGATGTATGAATAGCTCGTAGAGAAATATGCTATTAAGTGGAAATACGAAATGTTCATTTCAACTTGCTGACATATTTATTTTACGACTGCAAGTACTTAAATTCTTCATAGATTAAATGGTTTCATTTAAAAGATTTCTTATCTATATTGCGATAGGAAAACAGTAGGGAACGCGGCTTGCATACTAAATGAAAAACTTTATAAATCAATAATATACAAAAACATAACAGAAAAGAATCCCATAGAAACTGTTTGTTTCAATAAATATATAATTTATAGAACCAAATAAAAAGTAGTCACAAATATAATAACTAATACATAATTGACAGTTGATAGATATCTTGGTATAATGCTAACAATTAAGTGTTAAAAGGCACCTCTCTTTTTTTTGCGAATAAGTTTTCAATTGAGTTCATACCTAGGGCCGGACTTGGCCATGGAAGTTTATTAATCCCATTTTGTCTAAAGTAATGTTTTGTCGCCCTAGCAGAGTGAGAAGGAGCTCCGTTTCCCATATATAGTGAGGTAACTTGGTTCATTTTACCACTTGAAAATATTGGTAGGAGTCCATTATGTAATATTGAAATATATTTAGCAAAATTGAATTTGAATATTTTTATTATTATTGTTGCTGATATTAAAACTTTATAGTTTCATTTATATACAAAATATTCATCATATTATTTGTATTTAACATTTGCTATAAATTATAATAATTTTCTAAGCAATTTAATGTAAATTTATTGCGATATTAACAAGTGATTTATTAGCCTGTATTGTTATAATATATATATATATATATATATATATATACATATATATATATATATATATACATATATATTATTCCTTAATTGGATTATATATAATATAATATTATATATATTATTCCTTAATAAGAATTCGATTTGAGATGAACATTATATGTATTAATTTATTCCTATTTCGGACTATTAGTCTCATCTTTATTAGTTGTTGTTTTTCATCTTTTATTGGTTTGTTTATTCACAACGTTTCGGCCAACTATTCCTCTGGCCTTCGTCAGGTGGTAACCGCGACGGATAGGAACTTCGAATCTCCTAACTGCATTCTCAGCCATCACTGCCATCCGTACTTGTTGTCGTCTCACCAAATTTTGGCCAAGTAAACCTCTTGCACGCTTTTGGGTGGGATTAAAACCGCTATCTTCAGACAATGTTCATCTGGAACTGTAGAGATTCAACGTATCTATCAACTGCGCCACGGGCCCGGAAGGGCGATCAAGGTTGGATTCTTTGATCTTATAAATCCACGTTTATTTATTATCTGATCTTCCATAGTCGAGTCCGTACCGATTGGTATATATATTGTTCCTTAATTGGAATTCGTTTTGAGATGAGCATTACATATATTAATTTATTTTTATTTCGGAATATTAGTCTCATCTTTATTAGTTGTTGTTTTTCATCTTTTATTGGTTTGTTTATTTACAACGTTTCGGCCAACTATTCCTCTGGCGTTCGTCAGGTGGTATATATATATATATATATATATATATATATATATATATATATGATGATAATTGCTGTATCTTTCCAGATGATCGCCGGCACATTGAGTTCTCCCAATCTTGTCGTCCATAAATATATATATATATTAAAATAAGTTTTGTCTAAATATGTACATAATCATTTCGGCTGCCATTTTTCTCAAGTTCTCTTTGGCTTGTAACAATATTTACAGTCGTAAATTATGTTTCAGAATTTAAATTGAAAAGAGGAATTTAATATTTTTGTAGGAAGACCAATTTATCGGAAAATTCGAGTTTTTATTTCGTTGGATGATGCTTGTATTTGCGTAGATAGTGTTTTTGAATGATGACGTTCTAAATTCAAGCTCTGCTTTATAACACCAGCTTTACTATGGGTATTTTTAATAACCACTTTCAGTATATAATTTTTATAACAGAATTTTTACTATGGGTATTTCTTATAATATCACTTTCACTAAGGGTAAACACCACTTTCGGTATTGATATTTTTATAACACCACTTTTATTATGGATATATTTATAACACCACTTTTATCATATATATTTTTATAACACAAATTTCACTATGGGTATTTTTAATAATACCACTTTCATTATTTATATTTTAATTACTCTACATTAACTATGCATTCAATAACACATCTTTAATTATAGATATTTTGTAACACCACTTTCACTATGGATTTCTTACACAACTTCATTTTCATATGGGTATATCAATAACACCATTTTCATTATTATTACACACTATTAGATATGGATATTTTAAAAACATTACCTTCAATTTAGATATTTTTTATAATACCACCTTCATTATGGATATTTTAATAATACATCTTTCATTATCGAAATTAAAAAAAAACACCATTTACAATATAATTATTATAATAATAAGGATATTTTTAATAATACACACACTACAATTATTTTTTAATACAACACCTTCACTATATATATATATTTATATATATATATATATATATATATATATATATAAAGCTGTATATGTGTGTGTGCTCGCGCGTGTGTGTGTGCGTGTGTGTGTGTGGTCACGAATATGCTCCTATATGGTTGACTATTTAAAAAAAAAACTGATTACGTATAATGACAGAAGATGTATCGATACACAGGAATGGGTATGTTTGATCTGGCAGAACGGTGGTTCATTAAAATTGTGTGGCCTACGTTCGCGCCTGGTCCACAAAGTATGGAAATAAGAAAATTAAAAATTAATAAAAAATGTTTGCATGTGTTTTTGATATAGATGTACATGAGAATACTTTGATGATAAGTATGTTTTATCTTAAATAGGGATGGTATAATTAAATTGTGGGGTCTGCGTTCGCGCCTGGCCTCCATAGAATGGAAATAGGCACACACTTTAATATAGACTCTTCATATCTATCTGCGTAAGTATACTTGATAATTATGTTTCAGTTTGAAGAAATATAGTATAATAAAATTATGGGGTGTTCGTTCGCACCTGACCTCCATAGAATGGAAATATATCACAAAGTTTAACATTTTTTTTAATATAGATCCACAGAATATTGTGACAAGTGTTTCAGTGTGACCAGGTATGGTATAATAAATTATTGGGTGTATCTATTTTATTTTTACTTTCATCATATTTTGCTTTGGTTTTGATATCCCCAAATTCAAAGCTATCTCTTTAGAACCCTTCCTTTTCATAACCTATCATACTTTCATAAGTCCATTTTCTGTAGGCTGTTTTTGAACCCAGTCAACGACGGGTACTTTTGCTAGTATATATATATATATATATATATATATATATATATATATATATATATATATATATATATATGTATATGTTAGTAACAATTACTAACTATGAATATTTTAATAATACCAAAGACCACTTCATTGTGGATATTTTTGATAACAACATCGATATTTTAATGAGACCAAATTACTATGGATATTATTTCTCATATTCATAACTTATGCAAATTAGCACTAAGGCGTAAATACGAATACGAATAATACAACTAT
The DNA here is from genome assembly GCF_053919585.1 of Euprymna scolopes. Classification (NCBI taxonomy): domain Eukaryota; kingdom Metazoa; phylum Mollusca; class Cephalopoda; order Sepiida; family Sepiolidae; genus Euprymna; species Euprymna scolopes. The sequence continues at coordinate 98,145,786 of NC_136513.1, forward strand.
ATTTAGCAGCGATATGTCTATTCATATTATGCGTTAATTTCGTCATGTTAGCGAGTAAAGGAAGTACGGTACGGAAATGGGATGCTATAATAGAAGGCTTGTATTGCTCTTGAAATTTGTACTCAACTGGTCAACTAGTAGATGGTCTGCAAAAAAAAAAATAACAAAAAAACTTGTTTTCATCAAAAGGACATTGAAGCATGTTGTCTTTTCTAGGGCGGACATTTTATCGTTCAACCCTGTACAATATTGAGTTATTGGCACTAACCCTAACTATAGCAATTAATCCAATGCATGTCTATATGGGAGTCACAAAAGTCAATCAATGGTGAAGGCGGTGACTGTGCATTAGTTGTAAAATTCGGCCTTTTAGTCAAAATCAAAGTGTAGTATATGTTCATCAGATGCGGCACTTTCATTTCTTGTTTTCTTTCGGTGGAGGATCAATCCTTCACGACTCACGACTGAGACAATTTTTTTATTTTTGTATCTTTTCTCCACGTTAAAAAACGGCCCTGGTGTCTAACTCTGTCCCGTGGGGAGGCATAGTAAATAGGTACAAAATCACTTTTATTGATAGCATGCCTTTTTTAGAAAAGCCTAGAAAACTACAGATTAAAAGCCCAACGAAAATCGCATTATAAAAACAACTTTAAAACTCTTCAGTTATTCACACCAACATGTATGGCTTATATCCAAGCTTGTTGTCACAATCGATACATCAATTCTAATAAAAGCCTGACAATGCAGTTTAAAAAGTTATCCAAAAAACATTGAAATACAGAAAAAAATGTTCCCCAAAAAGGGAAACAATCGCTTCTCTTGGTGGTATTAAGTCTTAATTAACAACGGAGAGTCCCCTGCCAGCACTCAACCCTTTTCCAACCCACTCGACACTTCATGTGGTTTGCCAACGGTTATGTTAATTAGTGTCCTGGGGGGAAGCTATGAGGTGTGCAGTAGTTACTTATTAAAGCGCTTAACGTTTTCCCGTTCAGGTTGGTTGCCAGAAAAAAAAATTCAAAATAAGTAAATGGATTATAAAATAATATGAAATATGACACACAATAAAAAAAACTAAAAGAGATAGAATGATACCTTTATATAAATATAATATAAAACTACAGATAAAACAAATAAAACAGAGTACGAATGAAAACAATAAACAAATAAAGCATAAAAAATGTATACCAATATAATAAATAATATAGCGCATAAAAAATGTATACCAAGAATAATAAATAATATAACGCATAAAAAATGTATACCAATATAATAAATAATATAGCGCATAAAAAATGTATACCAAGAATAATAAATAATATAACGCATAAAAAATGTATACCAAGAATAATAAATAATATAACGAAATGAAAAACCATTGTAAGTCTTTTTTATTGCCTTTATACTTGACTGGTGAAGATCTTTCTAAGATTCAATCATTCTTTTTATTACCATACCTTTGATAGAGAGTGAGACAAGTTCCAATAGTGATATTGGCTAAACGAGTGTGTTTTTGTGAAAGATAGGCACGAAGAGACTATAGATTATAGCTCAGTCGAACACTTGAAAATTATGATAGAGCAGAGATAGGCTCGAAAAATCTCTATTTGGAAAGATGTTGCAAAGGAAAAGAAAACTGCATCACCCACTAGATTACGACGTCGGTTTTATAATCTATCAAGGAAAGATGGGGCGCGATGAGGAGCTCCTGCACACTTGTGGCAACAGTTTTCTAGCCTAAGACGTACATGGCTCTTATACAGATAGAATAGTGCATCTACAGTGAGATACCTTCTGCAGTGTTAGAATGATCCAACCATTTTTCCAGCAATTTTGGCAACAGATTTGATACATGTATTTTATTTCAAATAAGAAGCCAGCATATATATATATATATATATATATATATATATATATATATATATATATATATATATATATATATATATATACGGTTAATATTGGCTCCGCCTCGGAGCTCATTTTTTTATTTACTTAGAAAGTCGCCCTTTTTAATTTGGACGTATATAACATTTTTATTTATTTATTATTTTTAAAACAGTAAAACAGTTGAACTTTGAGAGGTAATGACCTTGAAACACGCGTGTACGTAGATTACTGTTTTAAAAATAATAAATAAATAAAAATTTTATATACGTCCAAATTAAAAAGGGCGACTTTCTAAATAAATAAAAAATGAGCTCCAAGGCGGAGCCAATATTAACCGTATGTATCGCTTGAAAAAACAACGTTAACAAAAATCTAAAAAAAATTAGAAGCGATAAAAATAAACAGTATATTTTATCTAGGGATTATGGCCTAACGGTTAAGGCACCGGACTGTGGTAAACATGGTCTGAGGTTCGATACCTAGAAACAGTTGAACTACGCTGACGAGAGGTAATGACCTTGAAACACGCGTGTACGTAGATTACTGTTTTAAAAATAATATATATGTATATATATATATATATATATATACATATATATATATATACATATATATATATGATTGTTAAGATGGATGAAATCTGACGATATGAAAAATAGATTGGGTGTGGAAGGACCTGAACGCTCAACGTTTCGCCCGATTTATGCGGGCTTTGTCAATGACCATTCCGCTTTTAAAACCCCGCATAAATCGGACGAAACGTTGAGCGTTCAGGTCCTTCCACACCCAATCTATTTTTCATGCACACACACACACGTATATATATATATATATATATGTATATATATATACATACATATATATATATATGTATATATATGTGTGTGTATATACATATGTTTGTGTGTGTTAAATCGAAATAACATTACTTCGATGAAGATTTTTTTTAGTTATAAAAAAAGTCGCATCTTACTATGAATAATTTCCAGTAATTAAAATGAATTGTTAAAAATTGAGAAAAGGTTACCATTGAAATGCAAGATATGAATACGTTTTTGTCATGAAGTAATTTAACGCTCATATGAATTATTCAAAACGTCTGACATCAAGTTATTTGACTGGCGGAATTTTGTGGTGACCTGCTGTTTATCCTTACGGTTATCAGTTGGCGTGACATTTCAAAAATTGCCACATTGAAATAAATAAATAATAGATGGCAACAAATGTTTTTTTTAAGTACACCTTAAGATTGCGAGAGTCAAGGAATACAGAAATAATACTTGTTTAGCGCACCTCTCTAACTATTACCAAACCTAGGTTTTATTTAAACGTGTATTTTTCAGAAATAAAAAAAATGTTATGGTTATCGAATATTCTGTACGGAAGTCTTGTTACTTTCACTGTATTTAATCTTGTTCTATAGTCCTTGTATTAAATGTTTCTGACAAAGCGGGAAAATGTTGTTTTCTTGATCGCTGTTTATCTATCTATCTATCTATCTATCTATCTATCTATCTATCGATCAAATTTGTTTATTGTTAATTAGTTTTTGACATTGAAGTTGTATTTCTTCTGGTCTGTCGTGAAGAATTTCCATGCAAATATTCTCGCAATTTATCTATGTGCCTATCCCGCCCTTTTACTTCATCTTATTTCCACATTCCACTCTTCGAATGGAGAATAATAATAAAGAAAGTCAATAACCTGAACGTTCAATTCGATTTTTCTCAAATCTTCAAAGAAATCCATATTTTATTCATTTTCTTCAGTACAAGGCTGAATTCCTGATATTTCCTTCTTAATGGTATGCTGAATACTATATTTCAGTGTATTCCTTTGCAACGCTATTTTTTTATTGTTTCGATATACTGTTAGAGAATGGATAGAGAGAGAGAGAGAATGTTAATAGAGAGAGGGAGAGAGAGAGGAAGAGGGGAGTTATAGTGTAGACACTTTGGCCGGAAGTAAAAAATCAGTTGATTTGATTGCGTGTGAGTCATGTGATCAGGTTAGCTGAATCGGAGATTTGATTTGGACACAGAAGACAACGGACGGCTTCCCGTTGTCTTTTCCCCTTCACGGGGGGGACGAATGCTGACGTGTGTAGAAGAAGAACCCACACAGGCCGATTTCACTTCCACCTTCTGCAGGACATCTGGAGAAAGTGAAATAACAACTATAGAACTAATTCCTTGTCTTGGAGTGATTGAAACTTCATCCAAAAACAGGTATCAAGTCTCCCTTCAGGACGAGAAATTTCCAGATGGTCCAACATCGAAGAAGCAGAGGTAGGTTCTGAAAATACATGTCACTCACACACGATTCCCTTTATGATAATCAAACACACAACCCTTTATTATAGAGACAATATAACACACTCAATTTGGTGCCGTAAAAAAAAGAACTTCGGTTACCACGGAAAAAATTTAAAAAAACACAACGTTTTAAAAGGGTCCAACATAATTTAAAACAAAAAAAAATAATACCACGAAAAAAAAAAAACATTACACGATCACAGAAATGTGAAAAAAAAGAAAGCACAATAGAAAAAAAGCAATACACACGTACAACCTTTTCACGTACACCTTTTATTATAGAGACAATATAACACCTTTTATTATAGAGACAATATTGGTCTTTTCCTAGTGTACAACAGTATAAAATACAGTGAAAGCATTAAAAACATTTCTTCAATGTATAATTGCTCTATTTAAGATATTGATGACCTCCGAGTAACATAGAGTAAAACACCTACTCTACCTAAGACATTAAGCACTTTGAATTAACTAATATCACTTATAAAATATAATACTATATTATTACAATTATTATTAAGCAGATAATTTCCTTCTCTCGTTTTAACATGCATATTCTATCACGAATTCTGACGTCTTATATTCTCCACCAAATATATTTTGATGTTTACTTTATTGCTCGCTACTAAAACAACCCAGATAAAATAAAAGGTTCTTCTAGCGCAGTACAATAGCCTCTTCCCTAATTTCCTGACACGTTTCTAGCTAGTGTGTTAATAAAATAAAGAAACGTTAATTAATCTTGTAAGAAAATGCAAAATCAGGTTATTTCTTGGTGAATATTTACTGTCTATTATCAAAGGGTTGAGATTCCCCAATGAGTTTGGTTGCGAAAATCAACAAAGTTTAAGACAGCCAGCAAGTTTAACTATATGTCAGCCTTCTTGTTTTCTCTACACGCGCATGAATGTAAGCTGTCACTGATTTTTATTTTGTCTGTTGCTTTGTAATGAGTCTTTTTATAAACATCGGCGTATGAATAAGTTTACATGCAGACAAGTAAAATCTAGATTTCCGTTGAGGGGTTTTACATGCTTTAGTAATTAAAACGGAAGATTAACTTTATATAACCTTAATCCTAAAAGCACGCACAGACAAGATGTTTAAAAGAAGGTTAAGTGTGTGTTTCTAGCTTAAGGATATATTTGAATTTTTGCAACACACAGTTTATAGGCTCTACAATAAACTCTGTATAATTGGCCCTTCTTATCGACCAACACATCTTGCTGCCAATTTCAAAGCTTGAAACACTTTTTCATGGCTAAGACATAACGTAGTAAATATAATTCAGATCTTAGTGAGAATTTCTGGAGAGAAAAGCTCAGTCATATGCGGGCGAATACCAGTGCGAATTACATAAGACTTCTAATCGTTAATAGCAGGCATAACGAGCATATACTATCCCCACGGATTTAACCGAATGATATACTTTGTGGTTAGAAGCAAGAAAGAGAAGTCTTACCGTGGGTGCTCAGCGAGTGAGTACAGGCGAAGAAAAGGAAGAACAAACATGGCGGCCAGCATTTTTATTTCGTCCGTTCTCGCATAATCTCGTGTGTGCGTGAAGATGGAACCTATAAAACGATGTTCATTTCTGGGTGCTGGGAGATGATTCCCGGCCAGCCAAGAGAGAAGAGACAGAGGACTGTAGCGATAATCTTTCTTGAACATTCCGTTTGTGTATTTGAGGTGACCCCCCCCCCATTTTACGTCAAGCTATTTCGGCGATGGCCAACGCAGGTTTAAGCAATATGATTAAGCCTTTTAATGGCGACGGTGATGTGGTGGCGTGACTTAAAAAAGTGGACCTTGTAGCAAGGATTCAGAAGCTGGATGATGTGGCCGCAGTAATACCACTGTTTCTGGAAGGGGACGCACTGGCCCTCTATTTGGAGCTCAGCGAGCGGGAACAGGGTGATGCAGACGCCATCAAGGGTCGACTGATCGAAGCTTTCGCAGAAGGGGCCTTTCGCGGCCTTTAATAAGTTGAAAGAGAAGAGGTGGACTGGTGAATCTGTGGATGTCTATGCGAATGAGATAAGGAGATTGGTTGAGTTGTCGGGCATCAGAGGACATGCCACGAGTCACGTAGTCAAGATGACTTTTGTTACCGGGTTCCCGGAAGAAATATCGAAAAGGTTGCAGCAGGTACCGGGGGTGGAGACGCTGGATGTGAGTGAGCTGCTTAGAACTGCGAAAATTTTAGTGAGCACCCAGCCCACGGAGCCTGGAGGAACGACAGCAACGGTACAGCAGGATGTGGGCAGGAATCTGCCAAACCCGGGGATCGCATGTTTCGAATGCGGGGTACCACACATGAGAAGAGACTACAGGAAGTTCTTGCAACGGACAGTGTGTTACAAATGCAATCGAAGAGGCCATTTAGCGGTAAAATGCACAAGTTCGGGAAACTGGCGAGTGGAGGCCGACGCGCCAGCGGCCGCCCCGATTCGAGAATAGAGGCGCACCCGCAGCAGATGCCCAAACAGAAGATTGCGGTGGAAGGACGGGAAGTTATGGCCCTGATTGACACTGGCTGCACCACTACCATGGTGCACACTACCCTGGTCGGAAGATGGAAAGGGAAGGGAGAAGTAGTGGCATTCGATGGGTCGCGAGTGAAGTGTCGAGGGAAGAAGACCGTCACTATTGATATTGCTGAACATCGGATGAGGGTCCATGCAATTGTCACTGATCGCCTGGTGCCTGGTGTCCAAGCCATCATTGGAATGGATGTTATATGCCGCCTTGGAGGTGTTACCATCACATGTGACAATGTGAGGTTCGGACTAGCTGGGTGCGCGGTGACGGAGAACGCTCCCAGAGGGATGAACAAGGCCGGGGAGGAAAGAAAATTGTCGATCAAAGATCAGGACTTCCGAGCCGAATTCGACGGAGAGCGGTGGACGGTGGAGTGGGCATGGAAACATCAAGCGCCATCGCTGACAAACAGGGTGGCGTGCTACACAAATTCGCTTAGTGGAGGGGCGAGAAAGGAGTTTGAGCAGGAAGTCGACCGATGGATTGAGGAAGGGATACTGATGCCTTGGACGGATGATGTGGAGTCGGGCATTTTGCCGTTGATGGCCGTTCTGCAAACAACTAAAGGGAAAGTAAGACCGGTCCTGGATTTCCGAGAGCTGAACGGCCATGTTAAGTGCCATACGGGAGGCGACACCGTAGATGTGTGCAGTGAGACCATTAGGGAATGGAGGCAGATGAATGGCGCATCTACATTGGTAGATCTAAAATCTGCCTATTTGCAACTCCATGTTGCCAAGAAGCTCTGGAAATATCAGTTAGTCAAGTACAAAGGAAAAACCTACTGCCTTACGCGAGTAGGGTTCGGGTTAAATTCGGCACCCAAGATTATGTCAACTATCCTCAGGAAGATTCTGGAGGCAATGGGAAAGGGAGATTGGGTAGTGAGCTCATACATAGACGACATTCTGGTGAATGAAACTGTGGTAACTGCCAAGGAGGTGGTAGCTCATTTGAAGAAGTTCGGGTTGGTCGCCAAAGAGCCGGAAAAATTAGACGGAGGGGCTGCTTTGGGCCTAAAACTGAAACGAGGTGCGTCAGGCGGCCTAGAGTTTCGCAGGGGAAACGAAATCCCACAACTGAAGCAGGAGCTCAACAGACGTGAACTTTTTTTCATATGCGGAAAGTTGATCGGACATTACCCCATTGCTAGCTGGCTTAGACCAGCATGCAGCTACATAAAGAGACACGCCGAAGGACAAGGATGGAATGATAAGGTGGGAGAAAGAACGGTCGCCATGATGGAAGAGCTCCTGAAAGAAGCAGAACGGCAAGACCCAGTCCGGGGAACCTGGAACATACCGCGAACATTGGATGGAGTCGTGTGGTGCGATGCGAGCAGCATTGCAACAGGGGTCGTTTGGAAAATTGGAGGAGTAGTTGCAGAAGATGCAGCCTGGTTGAGGAAAAAGAATGACGTCAGCCACATCAATGTGGCGGAATTAGACGCGACAATAAAAGGAGTCAATCTGGCCTTGAAATGGGGACTACGTGACATCTGCATCAAAACAGACTCCGCCACGGTGTTTGTTTGGCTAAAGTCTCTCATTTCAAGCGAAAAAAGGATAAAAACGAGAGGGGCTGCTGAGATGTTAGTGAAGCGCAGGCTTGGGGTGCTGGCTGAGCTGATGCAAGAGTTTTGTTTGAAGCTTCGCGTAGACATGGTTGCTTCTGAAAAGAACCGAGCAGATGCTCTCACGAGAGTGAAGAAGAGTTGGCTGTTGCCAAAGAAAGATGTTGTTGCTGCATCGGATCTAGATGATGTTGGTGTGCGAGAACTGCACAGTTTGCACCATATGGGGGTAGAGAGGACTTGGTACTTAGTGAAAAAAGTCGACCCAAGGATCACCAAAGAGCAGGTGAGGCAAGTGGTCAGGACATGCGACAGATGTCAGTCGATTGATCCTGCTCCAAGCACGCATGAAGCTGGCCAATTGGAGGTGAGTGGGACCTGGGAGAGACTGGCATGCGATGTCACCCATTACAGGGGTGGACTTTACCTTACCATGATTGACTGTGGGCCCGGGCGATTTGCTCTATGGAAGAAGCTACGTGGAGGAACAGGCAATGAAATAGCGGCAATCTTTGATGAGGTGTTTTTGGAGTGAGGCCCCGTGGAAGAGTTGTTAACCGACAACGGGACTGCGTTCAAGTCAGTAGCAGTGACAGAAGTACTGAAGAAATGGAAGATCCAACAATTTTTCAGAGCTGCCTACAGACCTAGTGGCAACGGGATCGTAGAGAGAAACCACCGCACCATAAAGGCAGTCGCGGAAAGAGGAGGCACCTCACCTGAGCAAGCCGTCTTCTGGTATAACATGTCGCCTAAACTGGGACAAGTACCAGAGACGGTCCCGCAACTGTCAATGTTTGCATATTCCTGGAGGCATCCCAGGGTGGAGCCGGCAAGCCGAGAAGTAGAGGCCACAGGGACAATTAAACTCGGGGACGAGGTATGGGTGAATCCACCGGGGGCGCGCTGCACCACACAATGGAGTAGGGGTCGCGTAACTGGGAGGAACACTAGTAACAACATTGTGGTGGGAGGAGTCCCGAGGCACATTCTTGACGTCAGACCAGTTGAGGGCGAAGCAGTGGGGGGGAGTGTGCAGCCACAGGAGGAGGACGAGACACCTCAGAGGCCAAGTAGAGAGAGGCGACCGCCACAGTGGATGAGAGACTATGAAATGTGATATTGAGATCAGGGAGGCATGTGGTTAGAAGCAAGAAAGAGAAGTCTTACCGTGGGTGCTCAGCGAGTGAGTACAGGCGAAGAAAAGGAAGAACAAACATGGCGGCCAGCATTTTTATTTCGTCCGTTCTCGCATCATCTCGTGTGTGCGTGAAGATGGAACCTATAAAACGATGTTCATTTCTGGGTGCTGGGAGATGATTCCCGGCCAGCCAAGAGAGAAGAGACAGAGGACTGTAGCGATAATCTTTCTTGAACATTCCGTTTGTGTATTTGAGGTGAACCCCCACCCATTTTACGTCAGATATGCTTTCAGAGTTTACAGCGTTGTAAGAATAACACTCACTATGAAAACGTTCATCTGAATGAACCAACCGAAACACTGAAACTGAACTAACGCATCTTCAGTATGCAATGTTTTCTTTCTTGGTGGTCTTCAACGGATTAATTAATTATTTGAAAACGGTATATCGCCCTGTACAAATGAGGAAATTCTTTTTTTTTCATCTTCTAATTTAATTAGGGTCTGAAAACCGGAAGTCGTCGCCCCCGGCAAAAGGAAAAATTTGTTTGTCCAATCAGATCAAATAATGTTTTCGGTCATCAAAAAATGTAGTTTATAGCGATAGTTTTCTCTCACTGACTCCCCTCCTGTAGAGGAACGGCATTATCAGAAAGAATGACAAACCCAATCTATACAAAATCAGTCAAGTTTTATTGACAACAAAAAGGGAATTTGTGATAAAAGAGATATCCAATCACTGGGAAGAAACGACTAAGATTTTCCTGTGACACAAGATCCGATAAAGTTTAACATATTACTAAGTTGACTTTTTCTCTGTCTACTCAGGTGAAGCCTTTTCTCCAAGACGTTGCCTCTCCATTAGAAATAAATAAGTTCTCAATTGTCTGAGGCGCTACTACCGAAAATGCCGACAACTGTAGACAAGAATGTTCTAGACGAGAAATAAAGCTTTTTTTCTAGGGTTTTCAAATTCCAATTATTTATCTTTATGTCACATCTTTCCGTTTTAGGTGAGAGATAAATATTCTTGACAGATCGGTGATTTTTTCCTTTACATTAAAGCCAATAGCTTCTGTGAAAATGACTGTTACCTAATAACGTAGGTAGGTTCGTGAACCTGTGTCGTTTTAAAAAGACCAGCCTTAAAATGATTGTCTTTTCTCTTCGCGAAAGGGATAGTTTATTGCCAATATTGAGGTAGCCCTTTTGGGAAATGCCAAAGGAATTATCAAGATATGTTATGCAGAATAGAAGGCACTTTTTTAAAGCTCTGGATTTGCAAATTGTACTTTCTGACCCTGGTGTCAGACTATCTCTCTGTGGAAAAGAGATAAATAACGGCCTAACTACCATTGGGAATGATAGTTATGCGTGTGGTGGAAGACATTCGATAAGATTGTGTAAAGCATTGTCTTTCAAAGTGTCAGCTAATTTCCAATGTCAGTTGTTTTAGAAATTAACTTACTCCCAACGTCAGTTTATTTAGAAATTGCATATTTTCTGCACTTTTCTTTGTTCGAAAGACAGGTTGTAGCGGAAATCGCTTATCCAATCGTGAGTTTCATTTGTATTATTTACTTTATTTGCTTATTTGCATTATTCGTACTACTGTTCTTATGTTATGTAGCGTTTGGCTAGGACCAACCGATGCATAAAGGTTAAAATAAAATCCCTTTTTATTAACTTGAAAGGTGGACTTCGAATGTCGATATTCCACGAGTATGAATTAAAGAAAAAGAATTCGCAGTGTAAATAGAAAAAGTCGGACGATCGTAATTGTTGACAAAACGATACTTTAGGTTACTGGAAGTCGCATATTTTGCACGGCATTCTACGGAAAGCAATGAATGAAATTTCCTGATGAAAGGTGAATTATCGGCACGTGCAGAAGTAATCGTCCGACTAAATAAATAAAACAAAAACGTGCTAAGGACTCACGTGGAAGCCGAGACCTAAATATTCTGTTGGTTATATGTAAATTAGCTCTAGGACGCGTGACGTCAGAAAGTTGAGCTGAATGCCATATAAGGAACAGACGCGCGACAGATAACAGAGCTAGCAGAGAGAGGAGAAACAAGGGAGCAGAACGTCGCTGAAGACCGGATCGCTGAAACGTCATTTCCCTCCTCAGATCACTGTGAGAACACTGTTACTATCGCTGTGAACTTCAAAACCACCAAAAGGAAAAAGACGAACTGTTTAAATTGTAAATATGTATAATATTGTAAAATATAATTTTATACAAAAACAAACGCAATTGTGACTTACGTCTTTAATGCATGTTTTTAAGTTACGGCTGATCGTTCTAAGTTGTTAACCGATTTGTTTTCAGGTTCAACGTTGTTATGACATTTTTTGACAATTGACGAGAGGCAAGATAAGAAAATAGTGCCAGTCTAAGGTGAGATAACTCACTAGTCTAAACTCGTTGTCATGACAACTGCTTTGTAAACAAGTGAAACCACGGACGATCGACGTAATTAAAACTGATGTGTGCCACAACCAGGGGGTCCTACGAACTACTACGATTCCCAACCTGGGGGCCACACCACAATACAACACTTATCTTCGGTGTTGTTTTCTCATTGTTTCGGCTGATGTAACCTCCTACCTTTTTTTGCATCTTCTTGAACTCAGGAATCTCCAAACAAGTTCTAAAATAACTCTTTATTTAATGTTCCGTCAACAAATCCGTGTTTACTCATTTGTAATTGCGTTAGTTTCACCCGAAAATTCAATCTTCAAAAGATTGTCATTAAAATCTACACATTACTTAGTACTTTATGTGTGACGAAACTGGTCATGTCTACATGACACTCTTGGATATTGAATTTTCAATTTTAGTGCAGATGATGCTATGTCTACAATTGTGCATTACTTCAGACTTGTAAATTGTTATACTTGCTGAATCCAGTAATTGAAAACAAAGTTTTTATCTACACATTCTTTAATTCATTATGTTTCCTTTACTTGTTTTGTTTCAAGAATATCAATCTGATCAGATTCAGTCTTTTTGGATAAAGTTTGTCATGTTTGAAGTTGTTTATACATTCAAATATTAATTCATGCTGTGTACTGTGATTGTTGTGTATTGGCTAATACCAATATTTTATAGCTGTTTTGTATCAAACTTAGTAAAACTATATTTATTCTCTTTTTTTGCTTAGTTTTTCGTATTACAGCATATCAGCCCTTTCAAAATTATTTAATACGAAATTTAGTAATTTTTGAAAAAAACAATTGTATGCTTCCAGTCATAATTATCTATACATATTGGTTCAGATTAGAGATAAATGTTTTTTTTTTTTTTGTCTTTTCAGAAATCGATTAAGTTTTGTTGCAATGAAAATGCAAAAATTAACAGAATAATATCAATATTTTGTGAGATTTATTTGCTCTAATTTCAGATGAATGATATTGTACAGCAACCATAAGAAATGTGTAGTGTTCATTGAATAAGAATAACATCCCATTCCCTTCATGACAAGTGTTTCGGCTACAGCGGTGTTCATAGCTATTTGGGATCCTGTAAATTATATATGCGTGCACGTACACACACATATATTTATATAAACACATATATATGCATATATATAACTATATATATACATATAATTATACATGTATGAACACACACATATACATGCATATATATATATATATATATATATATATATATATATATATATAGCCCTTCCATTTACAATCATACAACTAGTAATAATGATGATGATAATAATAATAATAATAATGAGAATAATATTTCTCCTAACAGCCATCCTAACACTAACAACACTCAGTATCCCCTCCAAACTAGTCCTCATACATACATTGTCGCACCATTTGTTGAACACTATGAACAAAATTCAAACTATTTAACTAATACAAATCAGCAAATTAATATTAATACCAGACCTCGAGCTTTTAATAAAGTACATACATATATCGGCGCTACTTCAACATTAATTAAGAAAAGAATATCAAACCACATTTCTTCTTTTAACAACCATAATTCTAATAATAACCAAGGAACTTCTCTAACCACTTTAATTAAAAAACTTAACTCTAACAATACTCCCTTCTCAATCAAATGGACTATTATAAAAAAAGTTAAGTCTTATACTCCAGGCTCTAAGTCATGTCGCCTCTGTACAACCGAAGCTATAACTATAATTACTTCCCCTCAAAGTAACAATATAATAAATTATAAAAATGAACTGATCTCTTTCTGTAAACATTAGTCCAAATTCAATTATGGCAATTTTGAAATAACAAGTTATTACTTTTACCTTTTATATTGATATAAAATATTTTTTTAATTTTTTCTTTAACTTTTTCGTTTTTCGACATACTTCTTAATACTTTATAATTTAATAATCCTTTATTTTAATTCTTTATCTTTTCTTTGCATGACCGGTTTTTTATCTGCATTTTCTGTTTTATTCTTTAAACTTTCCTATCTATCTAATATATCAATCTACCCACACTTTCATATCTTGTATGTATATTTACTTAAATTTTACTATATGAATTTATTTACTTTTTTTCTTTTTTTCCTGACATTGCAGATACCGGCCATCTTCTCTCCTTAAATAATTTTTATTTTGTATTTTTATTCTTTTCTTCTATTATATATTATATTTTATATTCTATGTTTTATTATATTTTATTTTTTTTATTTATTTATTCTTTATTTTCTACTTATTTATTATATATTTATTTATTTATTTTTATTTCCCTTTTTTATTTTTTTATTTTTTATTTTTCCTTTTAGTGTCGTTTAATAACTCTTGCTGACATTTTTTTTAAGTGATGACTTGTACATTTCAGTTGACCTATATTATTTTGCCCTATATATATTTTCGCGCCTTTAACATTTCCTGTCTGGGTCACTTTGACTTTTGTTTCCCTTTATTTTATATTTAACTTTATCATTTTTTTCTTCCCAAATCTTTTTTTTTATTTATAGTTATGTCTCGGAAGTAGAGTGAAAAGCACATCTTATTTTTCTTTTATTAATATTATTTTTTCCTTGTGCATATGTTTGTGAATTATTCCATGGATTTCTGCCTCTGGATTATTATGGACCATCTTCTTCCAATTACGGGGTTTCCTTGGAGTTTACTTGTACAAATGGAAATTCTTTTAACTTTCTTGATGTTTTACATTTTGATCTTACCGTCACTGGATTTTTTTTATCTTCCACCAGACTATCCATTCATGTGTAATCACCTTTTTCTTTACCATATTCCATCTGCTTAACTTATTTTGTTTTCAAGTAAGATTTTGACTTACTTGTTGTTTAATCAAATACTTCTGCATGCAAAATCCGATCCCGCATTTTGCTAATTCCTACCCTCTGATGAAAAGAAGAGTATTTCTTTGAAACTCCGCGGATTAAGGACTATCCATTTATCTAGTTTTTCCTTTTCAGATTTAATATGTTTTAACTCATTTCAAAGTGTTTTTTTAACATATTTTATTAACTGTTTGCTCATATATATATATATATATATATATATATATATATATATATAAATGATAAAAGTCTGAAAACCCTACAAATGTTGATGGCTATACCTTTTAAATATAAATTAGAAAATTTTGAAAACTTTAAGTGTCAGGAAAATGATAAAATCATTTTTATGTTCTTTTGTTGGTGTTTTAAGTCCGATATTTCGTTAAAAATAGCCACATGAGGGTAGTTAGTCAGTCCGTAGTTTTTTTTTCTCTTCATTTTGTCCTTATAGAGTAAGTAAGTAAGTAAGTAAGTAAGGACCTACTTTCTCTATAACAACAAAATGCAAAAAAAAGACTACGAACTGCCTAACTACCCTGATGATGCTAGTTTTAGCGAAATATCCGACATACAACATCAACAAAAAGGCATCAAAATGATTTTATCATTTTCCTGACACTTAAAGTTTTCAAAATTTTCTAATTTATATTTAAAAGATGATAACAAAATTATCAGGTACCGTTTCTTTCATCTCAACTCACTGCTTAGTCGAAAAATTGTAATTTATGGAATGTAATACTTGTTTCAGTAATTTTCTATACGGAAGATAAAAACAAACAAAAACTTACATCATGTGATGCACTCATTGTTGACGTAATTTGAAAGACTTACCTGGAAAACAATAGAAAAACATCCGAATATTAGTAAAGAGTCAATTGAAATTTCCGAATTTTGTTTAATCTATTTTTGTGAAAATAGATGAATAAAGGTGGAAATGTAGGGAGAAGAGAGGTGAAGGCGAAATACATTAAAAACAAAAGAAGATGAAGGCGAAATACATTATAAACAAAAGAAGGTGAAGGCGAAATACATTAAAAACAAAAGAAGATGAAGGCGAAATACATTATAAACAAAAGAAGGCGAAGGCGAAATACATTAAAAACAAAAGAAGATGAAGACGAAATACATTATAAACAAAAGAAGGCGAAGGCGAAATACATTAAAAACAAAAGAAGATGAAGGCGAAATATATTATAAACAAAAGAAGGCGAAGGCGAAATACATTAAAAACAAAAGAAGATGAAGGCGAGATACATTATAAACAAAAGAAGGCGAAGGCGAAATACATTAAAAACAAAAGAAGATGAAGGCGAAATATATTATAAACAAAAGAAGGCGAAGGCGAAATACATTAAAAACAAAAGAAGATGAAGGCGAAATACATTAAAAATAAAAAAGGTGAAGGCGAAATACATTAAAAACAAAAGAAGATGAAGGCGAGATACATTATAAACAAAAGAAGGTGAAGGCGAAATACATTAAAATAAAAGAAGGTTAAGGCGAAATACATTAAAAACAAAAGAAGGTGAAGGCGAAATACATTAAAAACAAAAGGAGGTGAAGGCGAAATACATTTAAAACAAAGAAGGTTAAGGCGATATACATTAAAAACAAAGAAAGTGAAGGCGGAATACATTAAAAACAAAAGAAAGTTAAGGCGAAATACATTAAAAACAAAAGGTGGTGAAGGAGAAATACATGATGAACAAAATAATGTGAAGGCGAAATACATTAAATACAAGGGAGGTGAAGGCGAAATACATTAAAAACAAAAGGTGGTGAAGGAGAAATACATGATGAACAAAATAATGTGAAGGCGAAATACATTAAATACAAGGGAGGTGAAGGCGAAATACATTAAAAAACAAAAAGAAGTGAAGACGAAATACATTAAAAACAAAAGAAGGTGGAGGCGAAATACATTAAAAACAAAAGGAGGTGAAGGCAGAATACATTAAAAACAAAAGAAGATGAAGGCGAAATACATTATAAACAAAAGAAGGTGAAGGCGAAATACATTAAAATAAAAGAAGGTTAAGGCGAAATACATTAAAAACAAACGTTTGTCGTGTCCCAGTTATTTATTTACGATTATTAATTATATTTGTATTTTTCGTTGCAAATTGGAATAGTTTTCAAATACAAACTAAACAAATATATTTATGGTATAAACCGTTTAAAATTATTTATATATTCGGTAATTGACAGTTTAAAGTCGTTACAATTACTCGTATATATATATATATATATATATATATATATATATATATATATATATATATATATGAGTCAGATCTTTTCTGTCGTGAAAACCGTTTAAGTAAAGACAATACATCATTATCCACACGAAACATTCAATTTTTTATAAATGGAACATGACAAAAAATCGTACAAGTAAATGTTACCAAAGGCAATAAAAGTTATTTTTCTACGTATTTTAAAGGGTTTTTTATTGCATTAAGTTGCTTAATTAGCAGTTTAAAGACGTTAAAATCACATGTAAATCTTTATTTATACTTTGAAAATTATTCAAACAATAAACCACTTAAAGGTTGTCAGAAGATGACTTATAACTGTTTTATGCCATATTGGTTTTCGTTAAGAGACGCAGTTCTTTTTTTACAAAGCCATTCGCATAATTTGGGCGGCGCTTACGCGTACAACAATGGCCACCACTTTTAATGTAATAGATTACGTTGCTTAATATCCAAAAATTACTTACTTGCGGAAAATTTAAATGCGATATTCGTTTTCAGCCTACCAACAACTTTAAACTTTCGTCATTTTAAAGAAAACATTTTAAGGTGGAAACCAAGTAAAACGTTACCAAGGCTTTATTCAAAGATTCTTAATATAGAACATCTTGAAAAAAATTATCTTTTTATAATAAAAAATATAGCTGTTTTTTTTTTATCAAACATCCGAGGTGTTGGCTGTTTTTGGTTACATCACATATAGAAATATAATTGTTACAAAACAATATTTATGGAGTGTTGTTTTTTCAACGACATTTACTTAAAAATATTTATGAACTGTTTTTTAAACGCATTTAAGAACTGATTTTTTATATTTGGCTAGCGGGGGTGCCCGGCATTGCCCGAGTGTTTAGGTGATGTAGTAAGGACCCCCTGGGAGTCAAAACAATAATAGCTGGGATGCCCATGTGTGTGTGTGTAGGTGCTGTACTAAGGAACCCCCGAGGGGTGTAAAAATAATTGGCAATAGTGGGGGGATCGAAACAACAGTAGGGAGAGGGGTTAAAAATTAAAAAAAATATGGTAGTAGGTAGCCAGGCAGGCTCGAACCCGTAAAGTGAAAGAGAAAAAAGGTTTAAAAAAGTGACGTCTTAGTCGATATCTCCTTCGCCCGACCAGAACTTCGGAACGTTAAAATTAAGCGTAGTAAATCGAAAAAAGACGGTGATTTGCTAAAATGTTGGCGAAAACTGCTCAGTTAATAGGGAGAGAATGAATGTTTTTTTTACCTCTATAATTGTCGTCCAAAAGACAACGCTTTCAAATGATACTGATTTCGTCCGGATCCGCCGCCTTTCAGATAAAGAGTCATTTGTTGTAGGTAAGGTTTCTTGTAATTATTGAAAGAAACAAGTTTAGTCTTGGCAGCAGTGTATCAACAGAAAGCTCAATATAGCTCCACGCAGTGACTTAATCTAAAATAAATTGTAGTTTACATTGCACTGTAGAGAATCAACTGTTGATTTTATAAATTTAAATAATAGATCCACTTTGTTTAAAAATGCAAAATTTATTGTTCAAATGTGTTATAAACAAAAAACATTATTTCGAACGAGCCCCTGTCCTATGAAAGAATCAACTGTTTATTTTTTCAATTATATTTATACAATCACTTAAATTAAAGTAAAACGTACTAAAGTTACATCTAATTATTCAATTGTACTCTAAAGAGAAGCATTCATTTCAAACGCGCCCCGCTGTTATAAAAAGAATATGCAGTTGATTTGTAGGTGGGACTTCTCTACTTGTTCAGTGATAAAACTTCTCAAATGCACTTTTGAGGTTAGGTTATGTAAAACTTGAAACTTTGGTAGAAATAGTACTTCCTTCTATAATCCGATTTTTTTCTGATTATCGATTTTCTATACTTATCGGCTGCATTCCGATAGAAAACCTATGAACGAACACTCTCAGACACGTCAGTAGCCTCGTGTGAAAAAAAATCAGCCAACTGTTTTCGAGTCCATAGAGAACAAACTCACACACATAAAACTCTTTTTTATATAATAATAGACGAATAGTTGGATATATATATATATATATATATATATATATATATATATATAGATAGATAGATAGATAGATAGATAGATAGATAGATAGTGAAAATTTGTATACAAATTGCGAGTAATCGAAAAAATTGTAAAAAAAACACATGCTATGAGAAAGTTACGAAGAATTTGTGAAAGCAGTCGTTTGCCTTCTGTTTGCCGATTGACACGGCACTGAAACGATGTGACGTTTCTGGTGAAGTTATTTGAACTGTCTTCTATTTCCCTTCAACTATCCATCACCGAGATGATGGATGAATACATAAAAAAATCCAAACTAATGCAGGACAAACAATCACGCTGAGTTGGTATAACAAAATGACAGCTGTTAAAGTGAGGCAAAATAAAACATAAATAAGCGAACATGGAAAATGGTTGTGAGTCGAATTGAACCCGAACGATTGTAGAAGTCAATAACTTCGTATGACTCCTTCGTATAAAGTAAGAGTTGCTAAAGGATTGCACACGTTTTCGCGCAAAAAAGTGTCTCAGTTTATAATCAAGGATTTATCGGAAATTAAAGGTTTAGCGTCTTTGCCATATAATGGATAAACACACACGTTTTACATAGACGCACACAAAGAAACGCAGAAAAACATACGCTCGCAAACACCCACACATATACAAATATTTATTAAGAAAACTAAAAAACGAAAGATTTTAACAAATGTAAAAATCCCCATTTAGCGATGTTTATGTAGAAAAGTTTCAAATAGATGTATATATATGTTGTGGTGGCACACATTCATTTGCATATGTGGATAGTAATTACACATAAATAGGAAGACTCAGTTAGTCTGAGGGTGTGTTCACCAGAAGCCACCGAAGGCCGCCGAGAGCAGATATGTTTCTCCGGCAAAGACTCTTATTTGACACCATTATATAAATATCATATAAATATACCTTTTCCTAATACACTTCTTATTTGATCTACCTTTGTTTGTTGAGTCGTCATTTGTATTGCTTTCTACGCTACTTGTTTCAACCTGCAAACTTAGCAATATATAATATTATATGAGAGGAATGTGTGTGTATCGCGTGTTTGTTTGCCTGGGGTCGTTACCTATGGATTCTGAAAACGGCTGGATCGATTTTTATAGAATTTCGCAAAGAAGTATTTCATGTGTCTGACAATTTACTTAGATAGGCTTTGTATAATAATGTCTTCATTAACTTTCGATAATAGATAATCGAAAATATCTGCTGAAAGCAGGAACAGACAACTTTGGACCAAAGTTAACATCTTACAGCGCCTAACATAAAAATCAACAGTAGGTTCTTTGATATTGCAGTGCCCCGTTTGAAATAAATGTGTCTGCCGCAAGTATAAATTAATCATGGTACTTGACTTCTGCGATTTAAACTTTAATGCAAGCTATCATATAGAAAAATAACTTTATAACAATCAATAGTAGGTTTTCGACAGTAAACTGTAAACTAATATATTAGTTACCGTCATACTTCCTTTATGGGCATCGTGACCGATCTCAAATAAGAGCAGACAGTCAATTGATATGATTTAAAAATTGGATATTTTATCGATTTTTGTGACGATAATAAAAATATGAAACAGTCGTTGATAATTATTTCATTCCGCAACATGTAGGATCATCTTTCTAGTATATATATATATATATATATATATATATATATATATATATATATATATATGTATATATATATATATATATATATATATATATATATATATATATACAAATAAAAAGCAATATATATATATATATATATATATATATATATATATATATATATATATATATATGTATATATATATATATATATATATATATATATATATATAGATATATATATATATATATATATAAGAAATTATGGCGTAGTTTGCTTGAAGCCTTGTTAAAGAATACAAGGTATTCTTAGAAGGCTAGAACAATACAGGAATCTACAGTCGTTGAGTGAAGATAAATAAATAAATATATGAATAATAAATAATTCAATTTTTTAAAATTTATTATGTATATATTTTTTAATATATATTTATTCCTTTATCTACCTGAATTTAAACTGTGGGTGGTATTGCAATTAAATACCACATACTCTCTCTTCACTCAACGACTGTAGATTTCTGCAATGTTCTAGCCTTCTAAAAATACCTTATATATATATATATATATATATATATATATATATATATATAACTACTTAATTTACTCACATAAAATTAATATACGAAAGTATAGATATATGCGTAAACTATAAGTATTTACTTCAAAAGTGCTTAATACGTAGGTAGAGCTGGTTAGTAATTTATAAAATATATATGGAGATTAAGCTACACTGAATTTTCCGCGTTTCATCCACTCTAGGACTCTTCAGGCTTTATCTGAAGAGTCCTAGAGTGGATGAAACGGGAAATATTCAGTATAGCTTAATCGCCATATATTTTATATATATATATATATATATATATATATATATATATATATATATATATATATATATATATAAGTGGATTAGAACAACAGTCTAAAGTGAAAAGTTTATTTTAATGTATTAGTAAATGAATTAATATAATTAAATGAAACCCGTGTTCTTTGTCATGTAGATATATAATAAGCTCAATAGGCATAGATATCCTAGAGTTATTTTAATATTGAGTAAGATGATTGAAAATTAAAAATCGGTTTCACAAGGAAGAACAAACAAAATAAATAAATTGTACGATCGTTTCGGAAACGATGTTTTTATTGAGACAGACAATACGTCTTGGACAATAATTTTATCATTTGATTTTATAAAACAGTCTCCTCACCAGCAAAAACAGTGGGTGGGGTTTAAAGACACCAAAAATAAAACTAGCATTTTTTAAGTAAGGCAGATATATCTTTTAATGGTTCGCCTTTAAAACCCGTAAGTATCATCGTAAATGCATTCATTGGGGTGTTAAAACTTAACATCCCAATGAAATAACTTATCTCTGACCATGTCTTTATGCTTCTTTCCCTCAGTTAAAATAAAACAGTGCTCGTTGTAATGTAGATATATAATAAGCTCGATAGGCATAGATATCCTAGAGCTATTTTAATATTGAGTAAAATGATTGATAATTTATTATTAAGATTAAAAATTAGAAATCCATTGATTTTGTTTGTTCTTCCTTGTGAAATCGAGTTTTAATTTTAAATTTTAATTATAAAGTATCAATCATTTTACTCAATGTACATATATATATATATATATATATATATATATATATATATATATATACTAAATTAATGTTTAGAGAATGTGCTTTTATTGAATTATGTTGAATGATGATAAATATCATGACAGATCGATAAAAGAATTCTCACAACCTGAAAACAGACTTCATAATCTAGTAGGCCATGCTCATTTCTCTTCTCTGCAGCTTCGCCTGATGTTGTCTGATTATTTATAACAAATTGACTAAATATTTTCATGAATGTGTTGCGCTACCTACATGATTTGAATATATATATATATTTATATATATATACATATATATGCATATGTGTGTGTGTTTGTGTGTGCGTTTGTGTGTGTGTGTTGTGTGCGTGTATGTGTGTGTGTTGTGTGTGTGTGTGTGTGCGTGTGTGTGTGTGTGTGTGTGTGTGTGTGTGTGTGTGTGTGTGTGTGTGTGTGTGTGTGTAGGGTCGGTGCAAGCAACAGAAACACAATAATTGAACACGGGGAAAATTATTAAACCGAGTTATTAACTTTTTGTTCGGTTAGTTTTGGTGCTGGTGATTAATTTAGTATAGCAATTATTTCTAATAGTTTTACTAATTTAATCTTTTTAAAGTGGTGACAGATCATCAAAGCTCCCACCTAATCTCGGTTCGGTCTACAAATCCACGGTATTCAAAACAGGCTGTCTATAACTATTTTTGCTGCTTCATAGCGTCGGTCGTAATCTGTGTTTATCTAGAACGTTGCGTTTTCTATGTGAGAAGTCGGTACTCTCTTTTATTAGCTGATGTTCGAGTTTTTTTTACAAAGGGATAACCACATATCAATACCAGGAGGCCACTCGAGAATAAGGGTTAATATGTGTATCATAGTCATTGGGACAGTTACGAAATAGTCGTTTGTAGAAGTGATATTAGATAATTTAGGAAGACGACTGAAGAAGAACTTTTTACGTTTCTTTGAAGATAGTGATATTGTAATAAGCTGGAAAGCTGACGCGAAGAACAGAGCCCATAGGTGGCCAGTTCCAGGGAGAATGTTTGTTTATGGAATCCATGCTTAGATTTAAGCAACGATAGAGAGTGGTACAATTTATTGATTATAATTTTGGCTGGACAAGGGTTTTGTGAAGTATTGACGAGGGGCACCATAGATTTACCTAGTTGATCACTTGCCATGGAAATTGCGATTGAATACCGACAGACTCGCAAAGTCTCTTTTGTGAGAAAGAGTTTGCAGAAAAGAGAAAAGGTCATTGTCTACTAGATTACGAAGTTTGTTTTGAGATTGATGGTATGTGGATATTTTCTATTAACCTCTCATGATGTTTATCATCATTCACCTATTGATCTATCGATCTTTTTAATCTTAATGAAGAGCAAAGATCCTCAGAGTTCGATTGTATCTTTACATTCTTATAATCTAGTGGCACATAATACTATTCACTCGGCCGATAGACACCGGTAATGACTCGGTTTGACGTGTCTGCCTACGTTATTCGAACTGTCTTTGGCCTTCTTCGAACAAATGAATGAATAAATAAACAGACAATAGAATGAAAGCAGGCGGCCATGTTCAGTCATGTCTCGTCTGGCAACATCGTTGAATAAAAATGACAAGCTTTCAAGATAGGTAGAAGAAAAGAAAAAAACGAAATCAGCTTGAATCGAATGTAAAAGTGTCCATCCTGAGCCATTTCGATTGTTACTCATTTCTGATGATTCTAACTTCGTATTCGTTTAAGACAAACATCTCAAAAGATTGAGAAGTGCACTAAGGACGGGTCATATGCATAATCAATTAGATTGCTCTGGTTGTGTCTGGTTGTGTCTGGGACCGATGAACACCAGGACAGCAAAGAAAAGTCGAATTTGGTAGAAATGATTTGCATTAATTTTATGAGGTTCACGGATAAACCATAACCTGGATGCAGTATGGGATAATCGTGTGAGTAACGGACTGTGATCAAGACTAACAGACTTTGAATACTCTCGCCACTACTGTTCTGGACGATCTCGCATATGCATTCATTCTTTTTGCGGACTGATATTCTCATTTTATTAGTAGTTTTTGTTTTAACAGGTTTTAGCCGATTCATTCTCTGTCCTTATTTACATGATTAGTCGCGGTTGATCATTTGAATACGGCCACAAAATGAGGGTAAAAAGCTTGGAAAATTAATTTATGCACGAATTATAAAACCTTTCCCAAAAGGATTCCAAAGTAAAGAAACGTGTTTCGTACATGTTTCGGAATTTTGGGATGAGCATTGCTAATTTGCATTCTTTGGGTTATTCGACTGAAGCTTCTCACATATTTCACTTGATGTCATCTGCCATCTTCCTTAGTTTTTATTATTTAGTTTGGCAATTTTTCTGAAGGGCTCAGGAATCTGTATACAATATCGAATAAAATTTCTTATTAAATTTACGAGGTAGATATGCTCTCGTTCCGTCATCCATGAATGTTAATTCGCAATTTTTATAGTAATTTCATGGACCTGAAACGTAACTGCTTAAATGCTAAACAAAATTTACGTTTTAACTTAAACTCTTATGAAGGGTTAATATACAAACCTTATTAAAAACTTTTTTTTACCAGAAATGTGTGTAATCCAATCAATTCATTATGACAAAATATACAGAAAACTGATCATATTTAACACTGTTAAAGTTTAACAGTTTCATTATGTTGAGCATGAGAAAAAATTAGTTGTCGGTTAGTGTGAGTGATAAAAATCCACAAATCTGTTACATTCTTTTGCAGTAATGTGTCGAAAAGAATATGAATACGTTATTTTATGATTTGATATTTTTTAGAGTAAACCATGGACAAACAGTCAATTAAAGAGGGGACATTTAGAGAGCGTTATATTCTAAATGTAATAAACAACATTCCGTGAACATCTAGTTTAAAACTTAATCAGTAAAATATCGTCTACTTCTAACGGCTATTGTAATAGATTTGTAAATTGAGGGTTGACCGGACCAACTTAACTCTTTCCCCGATAGGTCTTCAATTCTTATGGCCTTAATTTCAAGTTGTAAGCCAATGTCTTCTGTCAATAATTTTGCATGTTTTTCTATGTCTTTCTAATTTAGCGGTTCCATGTTTAGGAGCCCACTGTACCATATCACCAACGACCTCATCTTTTCTTCTTTAGCAGTATCCGATATGTAGTGTTCTTTTTTTCTACTGAAGAGAAACTGGGAAATCGACCATACATATGGATAATGGTTGTTTGTTGTATTCTAATGTAAGTTTAACACTGCTCGGAACATTCAAGTGTAAATTTCATCCAAGTAATTTTCTGGGTTTTTTTTTTCTAA
Organism: Euprymna scolopes; assembly: GCF_053919585.1. NCBI lineage: Eukaryota > Metazoa > Mollusca > Cephalopoda > Sepiida > Sepiolidae > Euprymna > Euprymna scolopes. Next base: position 98,171,378 of record NC_136513.1, read on the forward strand.
GTGACCATGCAGGTGAACTATATATGAGCAGCGTCTCTACTACGGCTATATAAAAAAGTTTTTTCTTCGTCCGTTCTAAGAGGGCAGATTTCCAAAAACTTTCAGCAGATTAATTGCACTCCAAGTCTTGGCTATTCTTACGCGGATGCCTTTTTCGGTGTATCTACCTGTCTGACTGGTGTTTTGTTTCAATTGTGTTAGTTTGGGGAAAGGACATATATTCTGTTTTAGTTGCGTTTGTATGCAGTCAATTGATGACAATTGACGTTTCTAGGATATGTAGCAATAAATGTGCATTAGCATTGTCGTCAGCTAATAAAGCAAGTTTATCAGCGTAATAGATATCAGTAATCTAGACTTTATATTTTGTGCTTCTTGCTAGAGACAATGCTGGGCTGTATTTTCGATATTGATCAACAGAATGTTTCGGTATAAAAATCAAGACAGATCACATATGAGTTTCAAAAGAATTGCGCCATCTTTTATTTCAAATAAAGAAACGTTCAAGTAGAAACCCATAAATATAACATTTAAACAAAATAAATACAAAATATTCCATTTACAAATGCATAAACAAACATATATATATATATATATATATATATATATATACATATATATATATATTTATATACGTATATACGCACACACATATGTATTTATATATGTATTTGTGTGTACGTATATGCAAATATGCAAATATATGGTAGTTGTTGTATAGCGATCTGGTTGTGTGAACACAATGTGTATGTTATATATTGCGTATGTAACGCGTGTATATATTTACATAAAGTCTCGGTCCTGAATATGACCTTAAACTATATCCAGTGGTGAGGCACTAGCTTGCGGGCTTTGGGGAGTGTGGAGCCTTTAATTGCAATTGCCCCAGGTCCACTCTAACCCGGAGTGGTAGTACTTGTTAGGGTTCCAACTATGGGTTAAATAGAAACCGACTTGAAAACAACAAATATATTCTATTAAACAATTTTCTTCAAAATCTTTGGATTTGGCATTAAATAACCTGAAAAGGGTTGATATGCCGTAAAACAACCAACCAACATAAAGTCTCGGTTTGCAATGTTTTTATTCTTTCTGTCACCTATAAATGAATGTCTGCGTGTTTCACATATCACTACTCAAATAAACGTAGGCGGGGCAGTCCATTTACAAACATTTTCTTTCACTAATCTGATCTGTTTTTTTTTTTTTAGTTCTGTAATAAATGCCCCCTTCCGAAGAAACGCCAAATATCAAGTTCATTCCTTTAAGTTTAAAAAACAAGTACTTGAGAAAAATTACAATCAAAAACCAAAGACAGCTGTTATACAGGAATTTCATTAAAAGAGAGTCTTAGAGTCTTATTAGAGTGAGTCTTATTACAAGTGATGTTGTTTAGAGAGAGATGTTGTAAGAGAGATTGTTGTTGTAGATTGTTCGTGTTATAAAGATTCATATATATAAATGTTCGTACTTAGAAGTGTTGCTATGAGATGTAGAGTTCACATTGTAAATATGAGATGTCGAGACGTGTATGGAAAGACATTTTGAAACGCATGATATACATAAGATATATAATAACAATTTTCACTTTACCTTTTGGTAGAATTGCAACACAAAGACGACGTTTATAAAAGCACATGATGGGTTTATTTCTTCTCACGACCGGCCGTGGTTTTCTGAGTCAGGAATTCAAAGCTTCACATTCTAAGTTTCAAAAGTGACCGTCTCGCTTCTAGACGTTCGAATCCCAAACTGCAGACTATCGTCTGTCGTCCTCAAACTCCCTCTGACTCTCCCCAGTTTTCTCCTTCAAGTTTCTAACTATATCTAGAACTTCCCATTTTCCATGACGCCATAAACATGTTAAAACATGTGTCTTCTTTCACGTGTTCTGGACATGCGTGTCCAAAACTTTTTCCTTTGTTTACAAAAGGAATTTTAACCTATATTCCCAGTAACCTATTTTTCCAATATGTTAAAAACATGTTTATTAAATTATCTTGTATAGTTGGATTCCTCAATTGAATTTTTCATAACAAAATTGACAACGCACATTACGAGGTTCGAATTTACGAGGTTCGAATTTCGTCTATTCAATTTCATTTTCATTTTAACAAAATCTCTCTATTTTTATACTTACATGAAAAGGGGACAGCCCTTATCATGTAACACAGCCAGTAGAGTACAATAACCATTAGATCAGCTTCACAGGATATTTACAAGGCGTTTTAGAACCTCCTTATTCTTAACAGAATGTAAACGATTCGCGCATGCGCAGTCGTGAAACAGCTAGCAAACATATAAAAATCCGATGACCTCCCATGACCTTCCTATGTAGCAGGACTCTGTCTGATCGTTCCCCTGGTCGCACCCGGTAAGTTTTCAATCCCGGTCGGGTGGTTCTCTTTGAGTCAAGGGTTTATATGCCCTTCGCTCTGCAGGTCGTTCATACGCTGAAACAAGCAGTAACTCTCCAGTTCGCCATCCGGCGGGACAAGACATTCGTTTTTCTTCCTATAGTAATTATTAAGTATATTATATATATATATATATATATATATATATATATATATATATATATATATATATATATATATAGGTTCCTTTACAAATAATGTGGTTAAACAAGTCAGTGCAAATGGAGATCTCTCGCAAGTTTGTGATTAAATCATACACTCTCTTTTCTTTTTAGCAGTTGAGTCTTGATAAAATATTTTATTTATTAAATATTACCATGGAAAATAAGGTTAGCTATTATAAAAAAGGCTTTTCGACATAGTTACTATTGCGAAGAAGTTTCCTTATACTTCCTAGATTTTCGAACGGACATCTTCTCTATATTTATTTTGATGGACTTTTAAAACTATCTCTGGTTTATAGTGTTTGTTTTATTCGTATTAATAAAGCGAAACTAATCAAAGCAAATGCACCCCCTGGTTCTACTAGCAGGGACGTCTGGAAGGCAATCAGCTTTGATCAATATGGGGGAAACCCTTCATTTCAGACAATTGCTATTTATTTGGACACTGCCAAGGTTTCCGTTCTTGAAGGCTGGTTTTTTTCCCAACAACGCGGGGAAATAAATAGAAATAGAAAGCGGAAAGCTAAACTGGCCTACAGCCAGACATTCATTTCTGCACCTGCGTGACTGCACTTATTTCTTTTTCATCGCTTAATTTGGCGCAGCAATAAACTGTCAGCTTTTCTTTTACTTTCTTTTCCGCCTTTGCGTCACGGGTTCGAGCCTTCCTACCTACTAACAGTTTTATTCACACACCTACAAACACCCGGCCAGCGCTGGGGACACCCGCTAGTATTATATAATAGATTTTTAATTTACGTATCTTAACTAAATCTGTCTATAGCTTCATATACCCTAATTTATATTGTACTGTAAGACTCTTAAACTGCAATGCCCGATGATCGTCTTCTCCGGGAGCGCTTAACAAAATTCTCAGCGTCGCAGGCTTTGTGTCGATTTCTGATGGAAATCAATTAGTTTCTTATGTAATTAAAAAAAAAGGGGAAAAAAAGAAGACAGACTCGAAGGGTTCTAGTCTACTAAAGTTAATTCACGAAAATTACAGGTGTTTACATATGTACAATTTTTCAGTCGATTACACCAGAAAACAATCAAGATCTTATTCTTCGTTCTACAGGATGGCGGCCACGATGGAGAGGAACGATGGCGTTTCTTAGGAGCGTGTGTTTCTCTCAAGATTCGGCTTCGATCTGATAATTTCGGCTCAGGCATTTACTTATATTGGGTGGTGATGGGATGGGGTGAGCTGTTTCTCAGACCAATCCGGACTTAGCACGTCTTTTGGGGAATCCCCTAATATTTTGCCTGTGTGCACACCTGCCGAGCTTGCGAATCGGGATTAGCACTTGAATCCTTTCACATGCTCAAAAGGTCAACACTTTGACCCCTCGCACTCAAAAAGCCAGACTGCATGGACACGGGCTCGTCATGCCTAGCGAATGTATGAATTCATTCTACATTAATCTGACATCCCTTGTCATTTTTTCAAAATAAAAAAATTATGTCTGCATTACAAAAACACAATAAATCAATCCTTTGTGATAGGTTACTCGCCACTGTCCGGGATCCAATTAACGCTTAACACACAATCTTAGCATATTTACCTGGCCTTACTAAGAGTTTTGGCGAGGTTTAATCTCTCCAATAGAGAGCAATATAGCTCCCCAAGGGGTCATTCCATAGTACCTTAAAAGTAATCAAATGTGGAACGACAAGAAGTTACTAGGGAATCAAGATAAATAAGTCTCAATTTGTGATTAAAAACAAAATTGCAGAAAAAGAAGTGGAAGAAAAATTAAGAAAAAGGAAGCAGAAGAGGATGAAGAAGAGGAAGAACAACAATAACACAATAATTAACGGAATAGGAAAGAAAATATTAAGAAAAAGAAAGTGAAGAAGAAGAAAAGGTTTAGGAATAAGCAGTAAATATAAGTAGAAAGGTTAGAAAGAAAAACTTGGAGGAAAATCGGAAGAAAAAGTTAATAAAATGAGAAAGAGGGGCGTACAATAAAGAAGAAGACGGCTACATGAAAGAGTTGTGACTGGAGGTGTGGCAGAAAAAGACAAAATAGAGCGAACATATGGCACAGAAACAGATGGATTCTATTTTGCTGGTGCGAATGTTTTCGCCATGGATTTGGCGCCAAACACATTCTCGGACAAAACATATCTACCGTTTCAGACAGGTGAAGATAACAAGGAACACTTGTATCTGCAGATAAATGTGCGGCAGTATATATATATATATATATATATATATATATATATATATACATACATATATAATTATGTACAAATATATATATATATATATCGATAGATAGATAGATAAATATAATGAGTAAGTTGTTAATACTAAAAAAAAACAACTGAAAAAGTGCCCAATCCTGCTGTGGAGTAAAATATGTTTTTATTGCCATTTTAATCTGCTTGGTTACACATGCTTCAATCATCGATTCGTGTTAATGATCCGATAATCTCATAAGATTTCAGTGTGAAGCCTGATGCAATTATCGAATCGATAATCAAAACATGTGTAAGCAAGCAAATTAAAAACGGAAATAAATACACAGACACACACACACAAACACACACACAAAAACACACACTCACAAACACACACACACACACAAACACACACACAAAAACACACAAACACACACACAAACACACACACACAAACACACACACACAAACACACACTCACAAACACACGCACACACACATATATATACAATATATATATATATATATATATATATATATATATATATATATATATATATATATAACGCGTTATCATTACAAGAAAGAACGGCAATAAATAAACATACAGATCGGCATGTTTCCCCTTTTAACAAAATTTTCATTACCGTTACTTTCGCTACCACTAAAAAAAGCTGTTACTGCCATCTGTTTATTTTACATGGCCGCGGTTCTTCTTCCTTAGACCGCACGCCGGCGGCAGCCACCCATTTCGCGCCTCTTTATTTACACGTTCATACATGACCTCGATTTTCTATTTTCTCTTACCTCACCCCGACATATGGCAGCTATTTCTTCGATCCGCAATTTGTTTCGCTTGTGAGCACGTGTTGCATTTTTTCCATTATGTTCCTTCCTCTTCTCGTCCAGACCTCCTTCTAATTTGAATATGAACGGTTTTCTGCTGCTGCAGCAGTTACTGCTAATTTCTTCGCAGGCTGACCATCTTTTGATGCTGCCTCTACTTTCCAGGCGCTCACACACACATTGTTATTTACACACACACACACACACACACACACACACACACACACACACACACACATGTATTAAAATGAAAAACATGTGTCGGCAAATAAAAGCACATTGAATTGGAAAATGAAAGAATTAACACTAAAAAACGTTGTCATTTTGTTTTTAATTAATTTTGTACAGAAGTTTTTGTCTATTAAATTGTTAGGTGAAAGTTTAACAGGTGAAGGAGTAATAATTCCCTATGTTACGAAGTGTTTTTCTATGTAATTTAACTAAGTAAACGGCGTAGTTTTTTTTTTGTTTGATATTTTCTGGCTTTTATGCATAAGTTTTAATTAGATTACGATGGAAAAAGCCAAAAACATTACTAACAAAAGTCAAACTTTATTTTCGAGGAAAAGCAATTTGCCGCCATCATGGAATTGTGGATGTAATCACGAAATCACGAATCAGAGACGCAATCTGCATTTGTATGCAATCTTTAATAATAAATAATCATATTTTTTTTCAAGTTTTCTAACTGAAATAAGAAATATGCAAGAACCTAGAGAGAATACTTTCATTAGGGCATACTAATAATAAACAAACACAAAACGTGATAAAGTTTCTAAAATCATATTTTTTGGATTTTTTTTTTTTTTTAGCAGTGTAAAAGTTTGGATAAACGTAATATTTAAGGATTTGTAAAAGACAAAGGTGATAAGCGGAAGACAGTTTTTCTCTTTCCTCTCTTTCTCTCTCTCGCTCCCCTTCTGGTAATATATATATATATATATATATATATATATATATATATATATATATGTATATATATATATGTATTCAAAATGTGAGAGATTATATAATTATTTTCACAGCCAAACGTCGCAGCTCACAAGAGCCATGAGTTGGGATATGTCTTACTGATGATTCTAAATGAGCGCGAAACTTAAGTATCAGACTTCCGGTTTATTGGCTTTCATTGCTCTTGTGAACTACCATATTGTTTGGCGATGGAAATTCTAATATATATATATATATATATATATATATATGTATGTATATATATATATATATATATGTGTGTGTGTGTGTGTGTGTGTGTGTGTGTGTGTGTAACGAATTAATTAAGTTCAAGTATCTTGTTAACGCTAGAAAATTCAATAAAGGAAAAAGTAACACGTTCAGTTTCGTGTATGAACACAGTCTGTACTTTCATCTAACAATGTAAACCACAGGATGCTGTAATAAATGTGAAAAAATTCTATCCATAAAATATATTTTCTATTTTAGTCTCACAGCATACTAAAATTGCATTCATGCATTTTTGTTTTAACAAAAAGGCGAATTAAGAATATAGGTTGTAGGCGCTGAAAATCATGGTGTGTTCTGAGAGAAGCGAAAAGATCAGGAAGATATCATTTTGATTCGTTCCGACTACTATATCGGCTATGTATAATAGGTTTGTTTTTTGCTTATAATTGTACAAATGAAATGTGTAAACATCCTGTACGTAAGTGTAGTGTACGCGTGTGAGCAAAGATTATTAGTAAATTTATGTAATTTTATATTAGATTTAAAGTGAAGAGAAGCAAATGTAATAAGACGGTACGAAAATACAGAGTGACCCCCCCCCAAAAAAAAACGTGCCCCAACTCTAATTAGGCCCCGTTTTTTAATGTTTTGTTCGCATGAAATGGAACTTTGATCATAACTAGTTTATTATATTCAAAACATCACATCAAAACACTAGGGTATTAGGCCTTTTTTCTCCGTTCTACAGCGTATGTTCTAGATGGCCTCCATTTAGCTTTTGTTTTTTTTGTGGGGAGGGGGTCACCCTGTACAATTTGTATGCGATCGGTCATGTTGTTGCTAACTGAACTATTCATATTTACGATCTGTTATTCCTAAAAGTAAGCTCACAAGAGCCATGAGTTGGGATATGTCTAATTGTAGTGTAAACAGATGGGTTCGGTTAAAGCTGTTATTCCAATAAAACGGTAAAACGCGAAGAGATTGAATGAGAGAAAATGTTTGGCGAAAAACGACAAAGTGGAGGTGTATAGATCAATAAATGGAAAATTTTCGCTCCAGACAAACATGAAGCAAAAGGAACAACGAAAATAGTGCGTGAATTTCAAATGATTTCTAACGATGTTAGATGGAATAGATTCGAACCCAGAACACAAATTTTCCCCGTTTTCAGAAACATCGCTCATAATAAGCGAAGTTAGATTCACACGGCGACCGAAAATAAAGCCAATGTCCACATTCTAATATAAAGTTAAATTGTGGGATCAGGTTAGTAAGAAACGCTTGAAAATCGAATCTAAATTTGATTATATTTACTCCGTTTTTCTTAGATACATCATAATTATCCACCACATTCTCATAGTTATTTCAACTGAAAAACTGATGCGTTCCTTTAATCGTTCCGTATTGAAAATGTAATAATGTTATTTTCATTTCTTTTTTGCTTTTTTGCTATTTTTAACATATGAGAAACACGTTAAACTCCCACGAGGTCAACCTTTCGTACTAAAAACCGATGCGTTCGTTTAATCGTTCCGTTTTAAAAATATATATTACTGTCGTCTAATTTTTTTCATGTTTAGTCGTTCTTTATTGATTAAAGTCATAAAAAGACACAGGCGAAAGAAATGTGAATTCCGTAATGGTTAATATTTTAAAACATTTCCATTAAAATTTCTATTGGATAAAAAGAGATGGAACCGTAGATGGGGTCATGTGTAGAAATAGACGTAACAGTCGCAAAGATGTTGAGAGATAGAGAAACAGAAAGATAGGGAGAAATGAAATGGTGAGTTAGAGGAGATCCGGATTTAGAAATTGAGAGATATAGTTTTAAAGGAGAGAAAGAGACATGTATTATAAACTGAAAAAGGTCTCATACATCTAAAGAGACGGGGGGGGGGAGCGAAGCAAACACGTTGTGAGAGAAAAAAGGTTTCGGTTGTGAGAATGTAGGGGGGTGAGAGAAAGATATTGATTCATAGATCAGGAGAGCGAGAGGACGAGCGAGAAAAAGAAGATGAAAGAGTATCGCCCAGATGGGATGAGACGGCGAAGAAACTAAAACTTTTAGCTAGAAGAAAGAGAGAGAGAGAGAGAGAGAGAGAGAGAGAGAGAGAGAGAGAGAGAGAGATGGTATTTATTTGCTCCCCCACTGAGCAAATTAGGCACAAGGCCGTTTTTAATGTGAGGTAAAAACCAGCTCCCCTAAAAGTAGGCAAAAAGGGGGCACTCTGGTTACCAAAAATAATAATTGTCCCAGTATAGAGGGTTTCCCCTCCATTGACTGGTACAAATTATCTTAAGTGCAGCATCTGTCGGAACAGATACTACACTCTGATCCCGACCAAAAGGCCGGGCTAAGAGAGAGAGAGAGAGATGAGAGTATATTCGACATCTGAAAAAAAGACTTATTGATGTTGTTTAAAATGAAAATAACAGATTATGAAAAGGTTACTGGACCCGTGGCCCCAAGCCTCTGTTTTTTTTATTACAAAAAAATCTTGTTTGTTTCATCATCTCCCGCCTATTATAAAATCACAAGACGGGAACACACAATTATTTAATTCTTTTGCCCCTGGTTATATTAATTGTATTATTCATACAACAAGCAGATACCCCGGCGATACCCGATCATAAAATACGCTTATATATTATAATTCCATTGAATGCAGCTATTGTATTTATTATTTTAGAGCCAATTATTTTACAATTATTATATTGTACCCAATATATATTTTAGTCATTTCGAAAAGAAAAAATAACATCTGAGCCATCAGTAGGAATTGAAACCGACACCTATAGCTCTCCAGTTCACGTTAGACTAAAATCCACAACAAAACATAACATTGTTTAAGCCATATGATCTTATTAGTCCATGCGCAGAAAAAAAGACGATTAACGCCAGGCCGATGACAATGGTTCATGTCCAATTTTTACCTCTTAGTCTCTATTTAACAGAAAGTGTAGTAATGATCCAACACTATATATAAATATTAAACATTGTAGACTAAATATTCAATGAAGAGATTTGGACAGACTTTTCGCGCACATACCGTGAAGGTCACTCGGGTTTCCACCTCTCCAAGTGACCTGGAAATTTCTCCGATCCGGCGCGGTACATAGAAGCCCCAGCCTTCCATCTGGTACTGGTCAAGCTCAATGTTGCTTAATGTTGGTGATCCGGCGAGGACCGATGTGTCAACGTAATTGTGCCGTATATATATATATATATATATATATATATATATATATGTGTGTGTGTGTGTGTGTGTGTGTGTGTGTGTGTGCGTGCGTGTATATATATGTATGTGTATATATGCATATATATATATATTTGTATATACATGTGCATATATGCATATATATGCACATGTACATATATACATATATATATATATATATATATATATATATATATATATATATATATATATATATATATATATAGGAAAACCTTTTTATTGAAAAGTTATTAAACTTTTCAAATAACACAGTATGATCCTGCCAGGAAATTGTCAACGTAATTGTGCCGTATATATATATATATATATATATATATATATATATATATATATATATATATATATATATATATAAATATATATATATATATATATATATATATATATACGGCACAATATATATATGTGTGTATGTCTATATTTGTATATATTTATGCGCATATATGCATATATATGCACATGTACATATATACATATATACATACATATACATACATATATATATATATATATATATATATATATATATATATATATATATATAATAGGAAAACCTTTTTATTGAAAACTTATTAAATAACACAGGATGATCCTCCCAGGAAAGTATTACAAAATTTTATTTATCCCACAAGGAGTACAAATAAAGAGAAAGATCTTGTTTCATGGAATATGAAAAAAATGCAATTCTTCTCATCAGAAATTAATTTTGCAGGTGTATACATTAAAAGAAACTACACATATGAAATTGATTAAAAAAGTAATTAAACAGTTAGTTAGAGTTTATAGGGATTCAAAAGAGATTCAAAGATATTATGAAAGCAGAAAACGAGGGAAAGGAAGAAAAAGGATATGGTAAAATCGAATGAATAAGAAGGTTAATACCAGAGCAGGATAAATCCAAAATTAGTCCATTGAATATCCGTTGGAAATATCTGAGGAACTGGAAAACAATTATAGATTTCCATGATAAAAAAAGGATTCAGAAAAAAGAAAATAGCAGATCATGGAGAAGTGAATTCTGTTATGTTGTCGGGGGCTCATATGTGAGACACATATAAGGGGTTAGGGTCAGAACAGAGGATGTTATTGTCATTTAGATTTGTTTGATAATTCTTTTTATAATAAGGATCTGAGACATTTATGCAACAGTTCTTATAAACACAAATAGAGGGTAGAGAAAAAATGAGACCCTTTTCTCTACTCTGCAACCTCTCTCCCATAGAAGAGACGTTGCGAGCCTATCCTTGTTTTATCGTTATTTCTATGGCAGGTGCTCGTCTTAACTCCAATCTCTGGTCCCCCCTCGCCAAACTTTCACGAAAAACACCCGTCTAGCTGAATCCACTGTGAAAAATTTCCCCCATTCTTTATCTGTGCCTAAATCAAAATGAACAAAGCTTCTTTCTTAGAACTCCACGGCTCTGAAACTCTGTTCAGTCTGTCTGCTTCCCACCTGACTGCAACCTGGATGTCTTCAAGTCCAACGTTAACAAATTCCTAATGAACCGCCCCCTTAAGTAAACACTTCATCAAATCTCCACACTAACGTACTGTACTTGCAGTAACCCTTATCCCTGAGTGGCTTCCGGGCCTTGATAAGTGGTGACCACCATGTAAAAAATAAAAATATGAAGAATATTATCGATGATAGTGACGGGGATATTACTTGGAAAGGGATTCTACAAATGTTCGTTTAAGAGATGATAGATAAAAGACATTTAACTTCCAGTTGTTATGACGATGACGAGACAAGTTTACAAATATTGATAATTCTTTATATATACCAGCTGGTTGATTGATGGTCAGGGAGTCAAGCCTTTTCGACTACATTGTCTCCTTCCCCCTCTCGCCTCCAAGAGAGCATCAGCTCTCCTAAGTTGCTGTCTCTTATTCACAGTCATATACAGTTAGTTAGCAGACGAAGGTCTGCGAACTGACTGTATATGACTGTGACTGACTCTAAGTTCCGACCTGCCTCAATATCTTGAGAATCGCATTTTTTGGTGACATCAGATGCCTGCTGTTCCTCGTGAAATCTATTCACGTGGATTTTACCTATGTATGTCCAAACAAACTTTTGGCAAACAAAGAATTCCGAATTTTAATTGTCGAATATCTAACCTATTTATTAATCATTATTTCTTAACTCATATTTTCTCTTCTTTAAACTGGCATATCTAATATCCAGTTATTTCTAAGAAAATGAACAATCGACTGCATTAATAAATTAAATATATATCTCTGACATAAATAATATTTAGTTATTTGCACAAACAATTACACTTGTTCTGTATTCCTAGGGTTTCAATATGTATTTTTTAAAACTTTTTTTACTGGATGCGATTCTAACCTTTTCATAATCTTATTTTGAAACTTATCTAGTTTGCCTTACTACTTACTAGGGGCTGCCCTTTCATAACAGCTCCAGTTTTTTTATAAACCTTTTTATAACAAAAATAACGGATATATCAAATGAAAGTGTTAAAGTGAAGATTAAAACGATAGCAACAGATTAAAGGGGGTGGTAGGAAAAAGAGAGAAAATTAAAAACAGAGAGAAGAAGAATAAATAGTAAGAAGCCGAAAAAAGAGGGGAGAAAGAAAAATAGACATAGTTGAGATAAAACAATAGGGAAAGGACAGATATAGAATAATTTTAAAAACATCAATAGAGGTCAGACGGGGCTAATTAGACCAAGAAGCTAAAACGGGTTGGATGTTTACTGATCGTAAGTAATTGTTCAATAATTTAATGCATAATTATAATTGTCCGCATACACATACATACATATATGTAAAATAATAAAAGATAAGAAATGAGACTAAATGGTTTTAACTCGCTCACAACCAATAGCAACACACACATCTAATCATACACTGACATAGATAGATGTATACATATAGGCATGCACATGTATACATATATATTTGATACACGTATATCTACACTACGTACATTAACATAATACGTATGATTACAGAAACATGCATATACGCAGATATACCGACAGGTTATTTTACAGAAGCTCATTTAGTTTGACAGAAAATAAGAGGAATAGAAGAAGTCTCTTATATTAAATAAATTTATAATTTAAGAAGTATACTTAGTAATTTCAAATTGGTTATATTTGAATTTTTATTGTGTTTTAGAATGATTACGTTGATAATTTGGGGAAAGTAATTATTCAGATATGCAAATATGGCAAGATTAGATACTGTAAAATAAGAACTTGACATTTTAACAATAGCCCAATTTACAGTTGGTTGGTTTGTTGTTTTGTTTTACGGCATATTAACCCTTTTCACGTTATTTAATGCCGAATCTGGTGATTTTGAAGAACGATTTTTTAATATAGTACATTTGTTTTTTTAAGTCGTATTCTATTTAACCCATAGTTGGGACCCTAACAGGTGCTACCACTCCGGATCAGAGTGGACTTGGGAGCAATGGCAATTAAAGGGTGGCTCCACACTCCCTAAGGCCTGCAAGTTCGGGCCCTCACCATCGGATATAGTTTAAGGTCATATCCAGGACCCGAATTTATAGTGTATTTAGATGAAATGTTTTTTAATTAAAGTAGTTAGGGAAGTCCCTTGGCTATGACCAATAATTTCATTATTAAAGACAAATTATTGTTCGGTAGTGTAGTCTTTATATATGTTGAAATGGCGCCAATAAAAGGGTATATTTTGCCTGCCGTTCGCTTAGTGTTTATGGTATGTGAATTTCTGTAAGACCTTCTGTTAAGAGGATTAATTTAGTTTCCAAAATTTGTTAAATCAGAGTCCTCTTAGCGAAAAAGGGAACTTATTTAAGAGGAGGAATAGACTCATAATAGTTGTTTAATCAAGCATGATAAAGTTGCGGATATGTTTATGTTTTAGGAAGAAACCAGTTATTGCAGTTTGAGTTTTGTCAGAGAGGGGGGCGTTTTTTCGTTATAGAGGACCATTCTATCTAAGATTTTCTTACTTACTGAACCTTAATCAGAACTAGATGGGCAAATTAATATGCACATTTAACTGACTTGCGATCGTGTACACAATATCGAACGATTCTGCAAATTGTTTTTTTTTTTAATTTGAACCCATAATATTTCTATAGTCACATGAGTAAAACAAAGTTTGTTGTATCAAAATATAACAACAATTTTATAAATGCTCGCCTACCATTGAATGCTTCGTATAATATACTTCCAAAATGATGTGATTGTTCTAAGTATATAATCTACTTCCAACATTATGTGATTGCTCTAAGTATATAATCTACTTCCAACATTATGTGATTGCTCTAAGTATATAATCTACTTTCAAAATGATGTGATTGCTCTAAGTATAGAAAATTTTAGTTATTCACCCGCTACTAATGGCTGCTTAAATCTGATAACTTCGAACGGTTGTTTAACGCTGAAATATGTTACACACAAGTTATTGTAAATAGATATTTGAAACCATCGTATATTACAGGTAACAAAAGGAGAAAAAAACGTCCGAATTTGAAAAATGTAAGCAGATATTAGTAGTGGTCGCAGAATTGAATAGACTCAAGAAAACTATAGTAATTGTTTCGCTATCTCTGATGACATTTGAAGAGATGAAAGAAGCGTTGACGAGGGTCATTGACACGCTCACACAAGAGAACTCCCATGAGTCATTCCAGAAGTGATTGGAACGGTCCAACAAGTGCATTGCAACCGGAGGAGATTACTTCGATTGGGAGCTAGTGTTTCATGCGTGTTATACCAATAAAAGTGTCCATACCAATAAAAACAGGTAACTTATAGAAAGCACTTTGTGTCTTAGATCTTCTACCGTATGATGACTGATGGAACGTGAACATGATACGTTCCGTTCGAAATTCTGTCCAGATTCCTGAGTTCATTAGAAAGATTCACGAGTTAGATAGAATTTAAACAAGATAATCATGAAGAAGGTCGAAGGTAACATCGGCCGAAAAATAAATTAAAATGCTACTCAAGGTAAGAACATTTCACCGAAGAATCCAGAAAATCTGAATATTCGAACTGGCAAACTAAGAATTTAACTAAATAAATCTAATGCATTGGATTTCGAAACGCATCAAAGAAAACTAATCATATGAGAGTTTTAATGGATAGTTTTGATGTCGCTCGAGAGGCATTTGTTTAACTTGTTCTAATCATCCACTCATTATCCGTGCGGTTTGGATGAAGCTGATAATATCTTATTTAGTCCAGAGTGTATGGTTTCTCTTTCCAATTCACCTGAAGCCGATCAGGCACAGCACGAGACTGTACGAGAGAAATTTGACAGACGCTTATTAAAAGAAAGGTTTAATTTGGATGAAGCATTGTATGTAATATGTAAAAGGTTGTTAATTCTAGACAAAAAAAAAAGATATCTTTTACTTGCGAGTCACAAATTATCAATGCCGGAAAGCCACTCGAGCATAAGGCTAAATCGATGTAATGTGATTGTGCAGTAATAGTTAATGGTAAAAGTTTGGGGAGAATTTTATTATTCATGCGGACAGCTCAACAAGAACTTGTTTACATTGGATTTGAATGTTATCATGTTGTATTCAACCGGGAAGCAAACAAGTGGAGCAGTGTTTTACATGTGAGTCTACATAGTATTTTTGTTTAAAACAATTCAACCAAAAATATTATAAGATAAAATTCGGTAGTAGCAGATACCGTTCATAAAAAAATACATGTTAGAATTTGTTACGAGACATGCCCATTAACTTGCGATATCGCTGCCGATTAAGCCTTTTAATCGATCAAATGCTCGTAACCCGATTCGAAAATAGTGTAAAGCGCGGAGTCACCACTTTGTTAGCACCAGAACAAAAGTCCTTTGTATTGCTATTAAGTAAAACATGGATTTAAGTCCGAATTGTTTGTAGAAAAATTATATATGAAAATAAAAAAGAAATAAATTAAGAAAACAAGAAATTGTCTTAAAATTAGTTTGCAAAGAGAAACATTTATTTTATGAATTAAAGTAATAGATTGAAAAGTTCCATTAACCATAAAGTATATTCTACTGAATAAGAATCTGTTAGGAATAGAGTCAGATATATTTACAATAGAATTACCGTCACTCAAATGAAACATAAACTTATTTAACATGATGTAGCGCGCGGACGCGCCTATAGAAATGAATGCGAAAGTACGTCACCGTTAATAAAACATACTATAAAAATGAGAAAGAAGACGTTACAGAAGACAATCGCGTTAGAGACGTTGATGACGTTCGAGATCACGTTAGAGCGATGGTTGACGTTAAACGGTACGTTCGGGAAGACGACTACATAAGGGACGTAACAGCGATAATAAGAGAACGAAGAAATAAATATCGTTGCACAACAGACAAAATGCGAGTTGAAGTTTTTTTCTGTACTTTATCTGCTTTGTACTGATGCAACAACGTGTTGGTTCCCGGATAACGTTACAAACAGATTGCATTTTAGGTACTTGGGATAAGCAACAGTTGACATACTTAGCGTTCACGCGCGGTATGAATTTAAACGAATTCATATAGAACATTGCGAAAACTGCAGCAAAGAAAGTGGATTCCATATACCCTGCTATAAAATTATTGACACTATACAGGATCCTATAATTTAAATAGAAAAAGTTTGTCAATGCATGGGATATTATTGCCACATCTGGACTTGTGCGTCAACCACAATTTTCCCTTTTAGAAACGGTCCGAAAAAATATGAAATCTTATAGGTTTCTCACTGTCGTCCATGCTCCGAATTATTTCCCATCGCTGCAGTGCGGCATTTCCCGTTCTGTTTTACACGTATTTAATTGACAAGTTTTCTAATGGATTGATGTTACGTGGTGCCTCTTTGTACATACTCTATATTAACCCGACACGTAGCAAAATTCCAACCCTTCACTACTATGGTCGCTAGATGCCAGAAAATATTCTACACTAACAGATCCTTCCCTCGAATTGTTAGCCGTTAGAATTCTCTCCCAGTTGTCTGCTTCTTTGACTGTTCTAACACACCGAATTTTACATGCAATATTAACAGACGTGTGGTTGCTTAAATCTAAACCAAATCCGAGAGATATAATCGTAATTAGTAGCGATTTACGTACAACACTAGATATGCCTTATTTGACAGAAAAAGAGAAATAAAACCTCACATATAGAAGCAAAGAGAAACGGTATGACAAAAGCAGTGTAAATCAAATTCATGTTCCACTTTTGAAATTAAATTAAACTAAGAAATAATATATTCATGTGTCTTACTTCTTATAAAAAGTGGAAACAGATATAAACTTGTGTTTCTCCTCTTGCACTAAGTATTGAGGTTTTATTTAGGTTCTAAACCTGAATCGTTATGTTTATTAAAACATTCGATAACTGAATATATATATATTCATGTGTCTTACTTCTTATAAAAAGTGGAAACAGATATAAACTTGTGTTTCTCCTCTTGCACTAAGTATTGAGGTTTTATTTAGGTTCTAAACCTGAATCGTTATGTTTATTAAAACATTCGATAACTGAATATATATATATATATATATATATATATATATATATATATATATATATATATAGTGGATATGGTAATTAATTCAAACTGAAGAAAGTGCTCAATACTGTTGTAGAGCTAATATGCGTTTTATTTTTTTAATTACCGTATCTTTCTCTTAAGTTATATTATTGTTTCGGCTACACGGCCGTTTTTTTTTTTTGGCCGTCTGTAGCGTCCTCAGACTTTTACAGAAATGTTCGCTATTTTGGGATGAAAGAGTGGAAGAGTGAATGAGTTCGGGGGGGGGGTGCGAGGAGGGAAGAAGAGGAAGAGAGGAAGGGAACAAGGAGGGAAGGTGGGGGCGTTTGATATGTCGATAATGTTTTAGTTTTTGGGTTTAAGGAACTTGTGGGGGAGGGTCTGGGAAGTTCATTTCTGGTGTGGCTGAGGGCATAGGGATACATGAGGGGAAGGAGAATGTGTGGGGGTGGGGGAAGGGGGTTACTTTAAAATTCGATTCTTAGTGTTAAAGTTTTTAGTGTCTCGTTGGTGAGGTGATTTCTTGGGAAGTATGTCTTGACCTGTTGGGTGTTCGCTTATATTTGGAGGCGGGGGGGGAGCTCTGATTCGGTTTATTTATTTTTAGTTTTTATTTTGTTGTTAATTGTTTGGAGAGGGTCAGCTAGCGGTCGCAACCACGGGTACACACATGCGCACGTACACACATATATACTTAAATAAAAACGGTCACGGGTACACATACATGCCGGCCCTGACCTGCAAATATATGTGCATATGTGCGCCTGCATGCATAGACACTTGCGTTGTTCTCGCTTGGGTCAAATTCTCTTAAAGGTGCTAAGATTGGGTACGCGTGCGTAGGCATGGATGCGTACATACACAGATAAATACATACATCGACGCCTCTGCCCTCAAGGAGGCGATTATACGGGCTCATATGCGCATATTGATTCAGACATACTAGCACCACACGCATACATTCAAGCGCGTGCGCGCATGCCAATACTCGTGAGCACATACATCGACATATATACACAGCTGCACGCTCTCCCACCCCATGTGGACAGCAGGCAGCGGGCATTTATACTCTCACATCCACACAAGCATACACATATCGACATACAAACGCCCCCCACCTTTCATCCTTGTTCCCTTCCTCTCTTCCTCTTTCGCCCTCATCGCAAACCCCCCTTCCGCTCTTTCATCCCAAAATAGCGAACATTTCTGTAAAAGTCTGAGGACGCTACAGACGGCAAAAAAAAAAAACGGCCGTGTAGCCGAAACAATAATATAACTTAACAGAAAGATACGGTAATAAAAAATTAAAAAATAAAACGTATATATATATATATATATATATATATATATATATATATATATATATATATATATATATATACACAGGGTGACCCCCCAAAAAACAAAAGCTAAATGGAGGCCATCCAGAACATATGCTGTAGAACGGAGAAAAAAAGGCAAAAGGCCCTAGTGTTTTGATGTGATGTTTTGAATATAATAAACTAGTAATGACCAAAGTTCCATTTCATTCGGATAAAACACTAAGAAACGGCACCTAATAAGAGTTGACACCCGTTTATTTTGGGTCAACCTGTATATATATATATATATATATATATATATATATATATATATATATATAGCTACATGGTAAGCAGCCGATGATCCCCGTTTTTTATTTATCAAATTTTAGTTAAGGTTTTCTCTTTACGTAGTTAAATTCTGTTTTAAAATTGAAGACTTTTGCGAAATCAGCTTGTGCAAGTGCTAAGTCTATTTCTATTTAACAATTTTAGTTAAGGCCTTTTTTTTTCATCCATATATAAATGAATTCTCTTTGGTCATGATAAACGTTTTTGAAATCGGAACATGTAGGTGCTTAGTCTGCGATATATTAAAATTGATATTTTTTCCTTCCGGGAATCTAAACTGCATTCTTTATTTTTAATTTTAGATTTTTTTTATTCAAAGCTTCTTTAGACTATATATATATATATATATATATATATATATATATATATATATATATATATATATATATATATATATATAAAGTTGGTTTGCTTGAAGCATTGTTAAATGTTAAAAAGATGTTTTAAGGTTTAAAAATGCAGGAATGTACAGTCGTTGTCAGAAGGTAAATAGCCAAGTAATAAACAATTACATATTATTCTTTTACTTACGTAATTGATGTTGTTTTCTTTCCTTTTCTTTTTTTTCAACTGAAGATGGTATTTATTCCAAATGTAACTTTGAGTGCATCACTCATCTTATATGGAGAAACATATATCCACTCTCTAAGATGTCAACTGTAAAGCGGCCGTGGTGTTTCAATATTTATTAATAAATAATTTTCCCTCATGGGCATTTATCAGAAGCTCACAGTATTAATGCTAGAGTCCCTCAGGGTTCCATCTTTGGCCTAACTCTGTTCCTGATTTACAGTAATGATCTTCCAAATCACATCTTTACATCATTCGTAGACATTTATGCTGATGACACTACCATGTAGTGTAGCACTTCTAAGACCGTAAACGACCAAGTTCTCTCCGATTCTCTCTCCTCTGATCTTGAAAACGTGGAACAATGGAGAAAGGAGTGGCTGGTTACTTTTAATGCATCGAAAACCAAGTTTCTACGTTTACTTCATAAACGCTCTGATCCCCATCTGGCATAAGTTGAAATGAATGGCTCTCGTCTTCAGGAGGCCTCATGTTTTGACAAGCTTCTGGGTTTGACCGTTTCTCCTGATCTGAAACGGAACACGTTCATCAAATTTGTTGCCAAGGCCGCTGGAAAAATGGTGAGACCCTTCTATCGATCAAATAGATCCATAGAAAAGTAATAAAATAGAATTACTCCACTTAATCGTTAACGTAATTTTAATTAAAACAGCATTTGAATAAAAAAATAAAAACACAACGGCCGCTATTCAGTTGACAGCTTAGATAGTGGATATACGTTTCTCCACTGAATCATTGGTATAAATACCATCTACAGTTGAAAAATAAAAGAAAAAAAGAATAATATTGGAATATAATCATTTGATTATTTATCTGCTTACAACGACTTAAAATTCCTGCATTGTAAAGCCATCTTATAGCCTTATATATAAATTTATATATATGAACATGTATGTATATATATATGTATATGTATGAATATATATATATATATATATATATATATATATATACATGCATATGCATGTAGGTATATGCATGTATATATAAGTATATATATATATGTATGCATAGATATGTATATATAGGTATATATATGTATATACACATTTATACATATATATATATATATATTTATGTATGTATATATTTATGTATGCATATATGTATATATAGATATGTATAAGTATGTATAGAATTGATATGTATTTTGCTTGAAGCATTGTGTGGGATAGGTATGTAGTAGAGATTAGAAGGCTATCACAATGCGAGGAATGATATATAGTCGGTGTTTATGAGAGAAGACGAAAACAAGTGGTGATTTACAAATCAATAAGTACATATGTATATAGGTCTATATATACATATATTTATTCAATTGTATTAAATACAAATGTCTTACTTGTTATGTCCGTGAGAATATCCATAATATATATCGGGGATAAATTCCCCTTTTCAAATGGTGGACGTGACAGATCAATTCAAAACATGCTAGATGATGATGTATATACATACATATATATACCTGTATACAGATATATGTGTATATATATAAACACACACACACACAAGCCAACAGATCAAATAGTTGTCTGCAATGTGACAATTATATTTAGGCATAAAATTATGACACAAATTGTAAATAAGCTTTTACTCTAAAAATGCATTCGATATATTTCCATATTTTAGTAAAAGAAAATGTGTTAACTGTATTGAAGCATGAAATAATGCTTCCAAAACGTTCTGTTTCTGCGTCTGATGAATTTTTCTTCCGGAAGTTCACCATTAATCACCGTAATTGGAGCGCTAACTCTCAGTTTGTGATACAGCTTGTAATTCAGGTTAATGGCACGGTCCTTTATATTGGGCAGTTCTGAAATCAATTATTTTAAGAATAAAATCTGCGTAGGAAAGCTTTGATGAAAAAATAGGAGGTGTCCGTCCTATAATGTGTATCCTCTGGTTCTCTTAGACACCGAACAGCAAATCAAATTCCTGGTTAACGCATTAATATTGAGAAATTTCGTTGATTGCTATGAACCAAACATTCCTCGTCTTCGCATGCAAAATCTGAGCGCTAATGAGAATGAAAAAAAAATGAAAAAAAGCTATAATTTTCTGGTAAAACAGAAGTTGTTTCTGAAAAAAAAAAAGACTTAATGCAGATCAAATATTAATTGTTACATCATTGTAATATAGATTCCTATTCTAATGCTTTATTAAAAAAGACAAAACATGGTGGAACTATTATGGAACTTTTTGCTGCTAACTGTTCTTCAACATATTGACTTGATGTTTTTAAAACTAATGTCAATAGGAATCTTCTGTCGTTATGCAAATCATATTTCGATGTTGATAGCTTGTTAAATCAAGTTGATTTATACATGTTCTGGACTGATTTGCAATGAAACAAAATACCTAACGCTTGCCTAATTAGAATATCAAGATGAAAGAAGTACCCCCTTGTCATGCGGTTCTAAATTAAGAACACCAACCCATACATAAGTTGAATTATTTACTCCAGCAATAAATGCAGTCTAAAAATAATTATTGTTACTCGATTGGCGCTTGTATTGTTTCACTTTAAAATTATCTGATGACGGTTGAAATTCCATTTTTCTTACAGAAACTTTTAAAGGATGAGCTATCGGATGATTTCAGATTTTACAGTCAGGCCGAATAAATATGGAGAATTTTGCATCAATCTTCAAAATCTTCGAAGCTGTTTGCGATATTAAAGCAGTGAAAAGGATGTTGAAAACCAGGCTATGCATGAGAAGTATACGATTAAGGGTTAGTATGAAAAATTGTAACGGATTAAAATAGGAAATTAAATAAAAAAGACAAAGAAAATAAGCTGAAAGGTTACTTTGAAATGGTAAAAGGAATTAGCAATTTAAATGAATGACTTAGACTTCATTACTAATACTCGGAACTGATTCAGCAAGCTTCTAGATGTTTTCATTAGAAGTACAGGTGTATGTTCAGAATTTACCCTTATCAAAAAACAGAAATAGGGGTCACTCGGCCTTGCTGGGGCGTAAAATACGCTTAAATATATATTAGTTCATGCACATGACTTATTTAACATTACGGAACCAATTACTAATTGTATATATATATATATATATATATATATATATATATATATATATTGCGTCAATCGCTTTATTGCAGATTAGTAAACTATGCATATTTCACTTAATATAGGTCACAAAAATTTTTATCATCTAATGACTGTTTTAAAGTTAGTTATTTCCCTAAATTTTAATCAAATCCATGCGATATTCACGAAGTTATGACAATTCTATGAAAATGGATTTTCAACGTGTCCCTTTTACAGATGAGACTCGTGCTATCCTTGATGGTTTGGATGGATGGAGCAAAGTGTGTAACTCTAACGGAACTCCAATCCCTTAAAGAGTTCATCGCCAACAAGGAGGTGGAGGCATCAGATTTTAGGCGGAAATCATTGGGGATAAGTTGTTTGGACCATTCCGAGTCTCACAGAGTATAAAACTTACCAGCAGTGCATACACATGTTTTTTGGATTTGTCACTATGGCTAGATAGCCTACCATTGTCACGTCGCTTTCAGATGCTTTTTATGTATGACAATGCACTATCCCACTCTGCTAGGGCGACTGCAGCCTTCCTTGAGTTTATGGGCTTCTTTGGAGAAACCCTCATTATCTGACCACCGTGTTCTCCGGACCTTAACCCCATGGAACATCTCTGGTAAATATTGAAAAGAGGTGTTTATGATAAGGGAGAGCAATTTACTTCAAAGGATGCCCTGTGGACAAAAGTAGTTGTTGTCGCCAGAAGCATAACTTATTTTCAGGTCAAATGGTTGTTTAATGTTATTTTTTATGGTAGATATGACGTAAATAATTCATTAATTTGAGGCTTGCACCTACGGTGTGCTTCTGTTTGTTATTCTTTAACAGAGAAATATAATAAAAAGTAAAATTTTCATAATCAGACATTGTATGTTTGCCCTGATACAATATCGCAATAAAGCGATGGGCAGTGGAAATTCCTTGGTAAAGAATAAAATGACGGGTACGTATAATATAAAGTGTTTTCTATATTTATGATTTTTACGTTGAATTCTGGATTTGCAACAAAGTGATTTACTAAATTTCAAATATGTTATCATTATAAAAACCTAATCGAAATGCACTTGTACTTTAAGTAAGAGAACACAATGATAGAGGTTCCTTTCAATAAGTTTCTAGACTTTTTTCGTATAAATACTTTTATCGATAGTACTCACATGAAACTTTTGAAATGTTCCATAGAATTCATCTTAAATGAGCTTTGTCAAAAGCCTCTTTCATCTCCTCAATTTTCTTATGATGACAGCCTCTAAGTTTTTTTTTGTTGAATTTAGAGAATTACCAAAAGTCACCAAGAGCTTGACCATCTCCCTGCCCCTGTGACAACGTCTTTCTTTCTGACCTTCTATGTCCACCCCTGGAACAAACTTCGTGCAGATCCTCTTCAGTTCTTTGCGAATAATTGTGTTTACAGTTCCCACACTGACATCAAACTGTCTACGTAATGTCTTCGTAGAGACACGTCGGTTCTTATCCACGAAATTCTTTATTTGGCTAATCAACTCTAGTGTTCTGTTTTCCCTATTTCTTCCACACCTCTCATTATCCCTCATAAACCCCCTTCTTTCCTTGAATCTCTTATACCAATCAGAATCTAATGCTCGATTTATCCAAGATGTTTGAAAAGCAGTCTGGAGCATTCCATAGATGCATTTTTTGTTCAAGTTTAAAACAGAATTTTATTGCATATCGTTTTTCTAAAGTATCCTACTGTCTAGATTGCATTTTTAAAATTAACCAGAGTCATTCTAATTCTTTCTGTAGCTGGTTCGTTGAACCTGAATTCATAAAAAATTGGTTAGTCATCTATAAGAATAGCAATAATATGTTGAATTTTACTGAGTCTGTGACAATTTTTAATGCCAGTACCAAAACGTCTGGAAACTTATTTAAGGCACTTTGAGGAAGCCTGAAACCGTCTTTCTTGAGATATCAGCAAGAGCAAGTTTCTCAGCATTATCCGTGTAGCATTTAATTTCGTAAGAAATAACACTAAATCAGACGCAAGTGGAATTATTTACGCGAGCAATAAATGGCAAATAAATCCTGGTGAATGGATTGACGCATGCGCAGCTGATTTTCTGATTGGAAAATTATCAGTTGCTTTCAAATAAACCAGGAAAAGTATATATATTTTTTAAAATCTCGTCTCGTAAAAAGAAATAGATTTTATATGTCTACGAAATGAAGCGAGTAGTTATTCTTGTATCATTTTATTAATTTATTTATTGCCGAGAAGAAGGTGCCAAAATGAAGCGATATTTTCATCAGTTCAGGGTAAGATGCGTGAAAATCAAGATGACGGAGGAAATTAATAAAATAGTCTGAATAAAACGGGTAGTTAGAAGATGCGCCTGTGTACTCTGCGCGATTAACAAGGATAAATGATATATCTTTCTAGCACTGCCTCTTTCTATATTTCTGTGTGTATGTCTGCCTGTCTTTCTCTCTCTCTCTCTCTATATATATATATATATATATATATAAATATATATATATATGTATATATAGACAATATATAAATACGCACATATATATTTATGAAGTAGTTATATATATATATATATATATATATAACTACTTCATAAATATATATATATATGTGCGTATTTATATATTATAATGTCTGAGTGTGCGTATTTATATATTATATTTATATATTTATATTTATATTTATATATGTGCGTATTTATATATTATAATGTCTGAATGTGCGTATTTATATATTATATGTCTGAATGATTAAGCGCATATATACATGCGTGTTTTGGTTGGAAAAAAAGTATATATATATATATATATATATATATATAAAATGAAAAAATAAAAAAATAAAAATAATTGTTAGCGGTGGATGTATGCGAGTACGTGTGTGAGTGTGTAGGTGGGTATGTATGTGTATATGTGTATATATGTATGCTCATACATATATTTCTATGTATGTACGTGTGTGTATGTGTGTGTGCCTGCGTACGTGTGCGTGTGCATGTGTACATGTACATGAATGTATATGTATGCGTATGTGATTGTGTGTGAGTGTATGCTATACATGGGGAAAGAAAGTCTTTAAAAAGAACCCTAAAAAGCCATAAAAACCTTCACCATATGGACTAAAAAACACTCTTTGAAACTAACTTTGACCGACACTGTGAACACTTACGGTCGGAGACAGAATGTCTGAACACTGAACACACGCATAGCATCAGTCTGAAAAACATATTTAATATCAGAGGAGGCATATCTACAAACTCCCATTTTAAAGAAAAACTTTTTACGAAAATATCTGAAGAGAGCACACCCTAAGCTCGAAACGCGTTATAAAAATATTTTAAAATAAAAATATGATGGAAGCCTTTTAAAAAAACCCACAATTGTTGATGGCTACACTCTTTTAAATATACATTTTTTCTCTCGTTGGAACTACACAACCATCACTTTAAATATATATATATATATATATATATATATATATATATATATATATATATATATATATATATATATATAACTACTTCATTTACTAAATCCTCAATAGAAGAGGACCATATAAAAACGATAGACAACCACAGAATTCGCGGATAAGCCTGAGGAATCCTAGAATGGATGAAACGCGGAATATTCAGTCTAGCTTAATCGCCATATATATTTTATAAATTACTATATATATATATATATATACATACATATATATATATATATATATATATATATATATATATATATATATATATATATAGTGCCTGAAGTACACGGTGTTGCCAGGTTGTAATTGGTATATGTAGATATTCCGTCCTCATACATAATGATATTATTGATTAAGCAAAAAATTAATTAATTATTATTTATTTTTCCACATTTTCCATCAGGTAGCAGCATTGAGTGCGTTTTATTTTATAAAATTTTTCGCCACTAGCACGAATTCTCTTTTCTAGTTTATTTTTTTTTATATTTAAACCCTTCTTTTGAATTGCAGTTATTGTTTAATACTATAGTACATATTTTAAAACTTTTAAATCCCCCATTTTGAAAATATTTATTGTACAATATATACATATATATATATATATATATATATATATATATATATATATATATATATATATATATATATATTCAACCAGAAAACTAAATTTGATAGTAATATAAATCTATTATACTAAAATACTTAGAAGTCATCTTGTTAAAGAAAGTTATTTTCAAATAGGAAACGAGAAATTACTCCAAACTATAGGTATTCCAATGGGGTTAGATTCTGTACCATTTTGGGTAAATCTTTACTTATATAGACTGGAATGTATATATATATATATATATATATATATATATATATATATATATATATATATATATATGTATGTATATATATATATATATAATATTATTTTCAAGACTGTATATACATATTTCAAAGGCGTGCCACTGGTTTCATTGTGTTGAATCAACCATAAGAGGTTCGATGGAATCAGCGCAAATTCATTAGTGACTTTGAAAAGGTGAAACAATGCAAAGTAAACAAACCGAACAAAAAACCGCTAAACCGGCGTTTTACACAGAGTTTTAAAATAGATCTTAGTAACCGACGCTAATAGATTCTGATTATGGAAGGAAGAAATAGATGGGTAATGTAGGCCGTGTGTGTGTGTGTGTGTGTGTGTGTGTGTGTGTGTGTGTGTGTGTGTGTGTTGTGTTGTGTGTGTGTGAGAATGTGTGGGTGTGCATTGCGCTCTCGCGTGTGTTTATGCATGTTTAGCGGGGGATGTCTTGGAAAACCTCTCTGAAAAAAAATGAATGTCCTGTGTAAACGAAAACATAACTCGATATAAACAAAGGTAAAACAAATAACGGCAATGAATATATAAATATATAAATAAATATATAATAAAATACTATAGATATAAAGCATGAACTTACATATTATTTAGATTAAGATTAAAATTAAAATTAAAAAGTAAAGCTAAAATTTAAATGAAGATTATAAATTAAAAAAATAACAATAAAATTAATATAAATGTGAAGGGAAGAAATTGAAAATAATTCAAAATAATTAAATTAATTTTTAAATGAATTATCTAATAGTAAACGACAATTGAGAACTCTAAAGGAGTACCAGCACATATAAATATATAGAAAATATATATTAAAATGCAATAGATACATATATATGATGAAAGAATCCCACTACTTTCACAAAAAATATTAATACTGCTACCATTACTATTAATAATAATAATAATAATAATAATAATAATGATAATAATAATAATAATGATAATAATGCTGATAAAATACTAAATTAATAATAATAAGTAATGATAAATTCAAACAATAATAATATTTATATTAATAATATCAACATTATTAATGATAAAATAAATATAACTATAAATAATAATAATAATAATAATAATAATAATAATAATACTAATAATAATAATAATAATGATTATGATGATGAAAACACATATTCAAATGATGAAAATTACAGAAGCAACAACCTAAAAAATAACCTGGGAGGGTCGGGGGAGAAGAAATGGATCGATTGTAAGTGATAATGTTATAGAAAATAAGCTTAATAGAGGGATTCAAATTACGTAGCCTGGTAAGAGAAAGTGAAAGGTTGCGAGGGCCGGAGGTGGGTGTATAACAGCTCCATATAAGGTTTTACTTATTATCGGGGGAGCACAATACGGTTACGGTAAGGAGGTTAGGTAGCGAGTAATGCTGAGACTTGATTTAGAAGAGGATTGGTGGGGAGTTTATATTAACTCCGCTGTGTTGATTTTAATTACCGCTTCCATTAAATGATGAGGCAACAACCAGCGATTACAATAGCAGATTTTTTTTCTGCGTCACTTTGAAGGACTTTCTTAAGGGTCACGGGCAATAGCTCGAGATTTCTTGCCTATTGGAGGCTCATCGAGATGATTTTATTACCATTAAAAAGAAAAAGCAAACATGTCCTATTTTAGTTGAGGAGCTTGGGGCATGTTTCAAATCTGAGAGCTTTTGAACGGTCAGTGCGGAGACTACGGTGGTTTCTAACGTAGAAATTCTATCCCAAGCTTAGAATTTATCGACTCACATTGCGCTTTTTTTGCCAGTTTCAACATCTACTTACGTGGGTCTGCCTCCAAAGACATTGTTAATCCCGCCAGATAAGTTTTGGTGCTTTCAATCGCTACGGGAAAAGTGCCGATTTCTCTTTACTTCACCCTCAACATAAAAAATCATCCACAGCCCGACAAAAACAGAAGGAAAGTTTCTGGCGCCTATCATTTCGCATATGTCTGGTGTTCGTACTAATTCCGTTCTATTTGAAGAAAATTGACTTAATATAACTGTTTTATTATAGCCAATTGAGTAAAGATTGTCTGCAAAATAAATCATAATCGTATGATCCAAAATAAAAATGAGATTTGTATTTTAAATTAGTTCCAATTTACCTGTCTAATCCTGTATAATGCACGCTATATACAGTAGTTATTGAAATCTTAAAAAGTATAAAGTTGGGCGCCATCAAATAGAATCGGAACGAAATCATTTAGCTCTAAAACGGTACTCACTACCATATGAGATGAGAATGCAAATTTTAAAACTTCAAAAATGATACGATTTCAAGTATAAATCTATATAAGTAGAGGAGCAATTAAAACCGATTTATGACTGACAAGTTCCAATTCTTCAATATTTTTTATATGTTAGCTATTACTTTTATCCGCTAAAATCCATATCAATTTTTTCTCCCGGTCCGAACAACCCATATATCAAGTTTCAAATTTGTAGGCAAAAATTCATATAGTTTTGTAGTGACCGCACCGCACCGATCACACACACACACATACACACACCCACACACACACACAACGTCATATATATATATATATATACACGCACACAACGTCATATATATACACACACCAACTCACACACACACACACACACATATATATATATATAATTATATATATATATATATATATATATATATATATATATATATATATATACTACCCAGCGTTTCCCGATCGTAAAATATGATTAAAATTATATTTGAATGTATGCAGATTTCACATTTATGATAATAACAATTCATTTCACATTTATGATAACAGCAATTCATTTCACATCTATGATAATAAAAATTCATTTCACATTTATGATAACAACAATTCATTTCACATTTATGATAACAGCAATTCATTTCACATTTATGATAACAACAATTCATTTCACATTTATGATAACAGCAATTCATTTTACATTTATGATAACAACAATTCATTTCACATTTATGATAACAGCAATTCATTTCACATTTATGATAATAACAATTCATTTCACATTTATGATAACAACAATTCATTTCACATTTATGATAACAGCAATTCATTTCACATTTATGATAATAACAATTCATTTCACATTTATGATAACAACAATTCATTTCACATTTATGATAACAGCAATTCATTTCACATTTATGAAAACAACAATTCATTTCACATTTGTGATGACAACAATTCATTTCACATTTATGAAAACAACAATTCATTTCACATTTATGATAATAACAATTCATTTCACATTTATGAAAACAACAATTCATTTCACATTTATGAAAACAACAATTCATTTCACATTTATGATAATAACAATTCATTTCACATTTATGAAAACAACAATTCATTTAACATTTATGATAACAACAATTCATTTCACATTTATGATAACAACAATTCATTTACATTTATGATAATAACAATTCATTTCACATTTAAGATAACAGCAATTCATTCTTGATAATTACATTGCACCTTATATCTAGTAGCAATTCAAAAGTTAACATGTATGACCAGGTTTCTATCAGTTAAAATCGGAAGCAACACATGTAGTTTCTTAGCCTCTTTGTTAACATCTGTGCAAGCAACATATGGATATCAGAACTTGTAAATAGTAAGAAACTTTACGTATTAATGTATATTTGCACAGCCGTTAAAACATCCACTTGCAGTCGTCTTACGCTGGTTAAGTATCTTTTTTTAATGTTAATCCCTTAATAGCTATTTAGCAGCTGAAACACACATCGGATTTCTTCCAGAGCTTCGAATCTACTATATATCAAGTTTCATGTCTGTAAACAAAACATTTTAACTGTAGTTGCGTAGAGTTTGTTCTGCACACACACACGCACCTTACACACACACTAGCAGTTCAGCTCAGCTTTGCTTGGGCCTGATTTACTGTTCATAACTTTATGTGCATATGTATATACAGTTAAAAGTTTGACACATGCCCAAGTAACCTACATCACTAATTTCAAGTGTTTAGACCTAAATTTGGTGGAGGAGCTTGGTAGAGTATGCAAACGTCAACTCTTTCAACTTTGACCTCTTGGCAGCCAAATTTTCGCCCAAACACTGATTAAAAAGCTTGCTGCGTGTTTAAATATCCTTTCTGTAAAATTTCAAATGTTTAGACTCAAAATTGGCTAGTGACCGCAAAGGTAAAATCTTTTGAACTTTCACTCCTTAGCAGCCAAATTTTCGGCCAAAAAACGATTAAAAACCTTGCTCTATGTCTTAATATATATATATATATATATATATATATATATATATATATATATATATATATATATATATATATATACTTCGTATACACATGACCAATACATTTATGTATATACTAGCCTTGGTGTCCGGCACTGCCTGGGTGTTTGGGAGTGTGTTTTGAGCAAGAAAATGTAGTATTGAGCATGCCATCTCAAACCCTAACTGCGAAGGAGGAAAAGAACGTGGAATAAAAAGTGGTAGCAGATAGGCAGGCCCGAACCCGTGACTCGAAGGCAGAAAAGAAAATGAAAGAGAACACGGCGTCTTACCCCTATTCAAAGATGCGACCGAAAATTCGGAACGTAAAAATTAGTAAAGTCATTCCATTGACTTGCAAAAATGGCGACGCAAAAGAAAAAACACCCGACTCTCCTTGTAGAAAACTGCCCAGCCGAGAGTGATAGATTAATGTTTTTTTGCCAACGTTCTGATATTTGTCGTGCGGAGGGTCGAGATTTAAAACAATATAGATCGCGTCAGAATCCGTCGCCTCTGTCGAAAGTTGTAGGCAGACATACATACATACATACATACATACATACATTTAAACAAACAGGTGAGATTTATAAACAAGACTACCCTGGGTGCCCGGCTTTGCTCGGGTGTTTGGAGGTGTGTGTTGAACAAAAACAACAACAAAAAAAACGTGGTAGTAGGTAGGCAGGGTCGAACCCGTACCGCGAAGGAAAAAAAACGGGGGACAAAAATCTGACGTCTTTGCTGTTGCACACATAGCCAAATCGGAAGGAGCGTAGGTTTTAATTAAGGCTAGTCAATCGAAAAGAGGGGATGACTTTCGAAAATATCAGCGAAAAAAGCGGTCCTTCCTGTAGAAAAATACTCAGTTAAGGGTGAAATAATTTATGTTTTTGGCCAATTCTTCGATATTTTTTGTCCTTAGGGTTGAGATTCAAAACGACACCTATGCCGTGAAAATTCGGCGCCTCTGTCGAAAGTTTTAGGCAGACATGATGATTTGCAACGCCTTGTTAGACTAGTGCTACTCCATCAGACATAAGCGCATTTTTTTTTTTTAGTCCTAGCGGTGAATTCACATGCATGACACTGAAGACGGTCATTGAGATCAATTATTACATGTTTCCAGCATTTAAAGCCTCCACACGTCACAACTTTTCCATCGCTTTAGGACCATTTTTATAGACAAATGCCTGAGGGAGTATCTATACACAGATGATGTTACAGAGTCGTCTTAGCTTTGTACGACAGCTAAGTCTCTCTCTCGGTTCAAAATGTTGAGATCTAGCAACAAGCAAGAGCAAGATACCTAGTAACAAGTTAAACTGCAGATCAGCTTAATGCGGGCACTGGTCTCCCGCTTTATGATGTTTTAAAGCTGAGATTGGCTTCTAGAAAGGTTGCCTTCACCACCGCTTACGGGAGCCCTCTCCATCACAACACACACATACATACACACACACAAACACACACGGTGCTAGTTGACAGTTGACCTCGAAAAAGTGTTC
The DNA here is from genome assembly GCF_053919585.1 of Euprymna scolopes. Taxonomy (NCBI): domain Eukaryota; kingdom Metazoa; phylum Mollusca; class Cephalopoda; order Sepiida; family Sepiolidae; genus Euprymna; species Euprymna scolopes. The sequence goes on from NC_136513.1 coordinate 98,204,340, forward strand.
ATTTGCCCTTTGGAAGGTCTCGTTTTTAATCCTTCAAGGAGACTAGTTACCCTCCTCACCAAACAAGTCTGGTGGAGGAACCAGTTTATTCGCCGGTGACCCGACCATGAGGCAGATAATATTGGGTTACATGGTACCAGTAGCATATGGCTTAGGTAGACATACCAACATACATACATACAAACACACTAACAGGCAGGTGTGATATATATAATAGACTAGCGAGGGTACCTAGCGTTTCCCGGATGTTTGGAGGTGTGTCTGTGTGGGGGGGCGGAGGGTAAATCAAATCAACCACGTGTACATATTATGACAAAACGAAAAACAACGAAACCAGCAAAATGTTATAAATTTAAAAAAATCGAAAAAACAAAAACAAAACAAACAGCGAACGTGATAGAAAAAAAACACAAAAAAAGAACGTGATGCAAAATAAAGAATAATGTTTAAACTTCTTACAAAATCGGAAAACAAAAATAAAAAAACAGCGAACGTGAGGAAAAAAAGAACGAAACATGGCATAGCGGAGGTACCCGGTGTTGCCCGGGTGTTTGGAAGTGTGTGTGTGTGTGTGTGTGTGCGTGTGTGTGTGTGTGTGTGTGAGGGGGTAAATCAAAACAAAATGACCAATAAAGAATAGGCGGGCGTATTAAAAAAACAAAACGTGATGAAAAAACAAAAAAAAAAAAACGAACCTGATGATTCTGAAAAAAAAAACAGCGAACGTGATTGACAAAAATGAACGAAAAAAATGGAATAAATAACCCTGTTCCAATATTAATACTTTAAAAATCGAAAATAAAACTTACATCTCAGTTCGAACGTGTAATCTTAAGATAACGACGCTGCTGCTAAACCAACTGACCTATGAGTGCGTCAGGAAAACGGGGTTGGTTTTTATAAACTTCAAACTAATTCAAGAAAGAACCGTTTTGGCGCATGCGTATTTGGCTAAATTATCACGAAGGAACGAATTTTTTTGTTACTCTTCCCTGTAGAAAAGTTTAGAGTGAATGAATTAATGTTCTTAGCCAATTTTCGATATTCCTCGTCCGAAGTGTCGGCTTGAAAATGATATCGATCTGGTGAAAATATGTCGCCTGTGTCGAAAGTTTTGCGAGATATACAAACACAGACACACACAAACGCACACACCTTTTGCCTTATATATATATATATATATATATATATATATATATATATATATATATATATGTATAGAAAATATGTTATATTTGCATTAATTTTATTTTATTATATCATCATTTTAATATCCCTATGAGATGATGAATTAATCTTACCACCAGCGAATCCATTTTACGACTAATCTATCATAATGATTTTAAGTAAGTAAGGTTATATGATAATATATTAAACATATTTATATTTTGTTTTCTTAACATTAATATTTTTGTTTTCCTATAGAACTTTTATGTAAAAAAGAATTTAAAAAAAAGCCTTTAAGTTAGAAACATCTGAACTAAAAGAAAATCAATGCTTCTTTTTGTGTCTGTTTCTTTTTCAACATCTGACCTTTACGTTTAGCTGAAAGGATATGTAGTTGCCAAAGGGGAAATGCGAAATCAAACTTAAAATATGTGGATAAATAAATAAGAATAAAAAATAGTTTTCCTCTAAGCTTGATATTGAATAGGTTGTATGAAATATCTAAAACCAATTTCGCATAATTATTATCTAACAGGGTCACCTGCATTGACTGACGTCATAATTCCTTAAATCACGTGGATTATAGAAAAAAATGAAAATAAATAATCTATTTAACATTACAATTCCCAATGTTTACGCTGTTTTTTTAGGTATAAAATATGAGTAAAATCGATGATGTCCCAGATGAGGCTCGAACTCAAAATTTTAGACTTTTATTATAGCCTGTTTAGTGATTGACCAACGAGGAAGATATGCCATGTTTGTGACATTAAATGCAGATATTTGACTTTTATATTTGCTATCCGCGTTCTCTTTCTCTTTCATTTCCTCTCTATTCATTCAGTAAGATGGGGTGATTTTGGGTGGTTTAACTTTCACTGAAACTTTTCTCCTCAAACATATACCACTAGAAATCTGAATTGCTGTGAAAATATAATGCACATCATTTTTTGTAATGGATTCTGGTTTCTTGGTATGAAAATTATGAATAAGCGCTAAGCAAACCAAATTGCAAATATACTCCCAACGTCTGCATTTGTTCTTGACAAGCATCGAAATTAAATATTCTGTCGAGTTATTTTGATTTCATTTGTTCGCGCTGAGTCTACTTCGAAACAGGATAATTATGCTGATGTCTTAAAGCTGCATGGGAAATGTACATAAAAGAATAAAAAAAAAATCTAAATGACGTGCGATTGGCGAACGTTGTTAAACAAATAACATTAGCAGCGGTTCTGGTTAACTCAGTTGTTCCGATGTAATCAAGTGCAAACAAGCTGTTTCGAAAGTATGGACACTTTATTTGCAAACGCCGAAATGAATAATCAACTGGAAAATACGTGTATTTGAAAGGCGAGAAACACTCAAAAAGATTTCCTTTTGAAACGTTTGTTTTACTATAAAAGAAAACGAGAGAATATATCAGTATCTGTTATGAATTACATATCACTAGTGTACTTTATTTCCCTGGGATCCTATAGACATCCGTTAACTGAAAAAGGTGATAGAAAGTGCAAAAAAGGAGATTAAAGCTGATCGTCGTAACAAACGTATAGAAAGTAAAGTTGATATATACAATTTAATATTGCTCAAAATGTCTATTTTTTACACATCTGTTATTTTAAAAATATACATACACAAAATTTACCCAAAATCCTCAAATAGTTATTTTTTTAAAAATATAATCAATCCTCGAGAACACTGAGGAAAGACATTCTTAATATGCAGAAACGAAAGTTTTGCTAATTTTTATTTGCTTAAATTAAAATTTGAATGATGCGTCGTGCCCATTGGCATTAATGGGACCTAGCACTGTTATCAGAATTTTCCAACGATAAAAAAACTTATATAATTTTTAAAACCAAACTACTGGATAAACCTGTGTAAACTCTTTGTGCCTTTTTTAACCTGATAAGCAAGTAGATAAACTTTTAAGTTATTTTTACGAGCAATATAAGTGTATAAAGACTAATCTAGAACAGTATAATTTTGTTGACATTAATCATCTTTTCCTTATTATTTTAGTTTATGTCATAATGTTAGTAATGACTAACGGGGCCTGTAGAAATTCAACAGCAGCAGCTTTCATATGCTACTGGGAATTTGTGGACGTCTAGCGTGAATGGGGACCACGCAATATGATTGCAGTCCTTTTGTTAAACTGTAAAATTATTTATCTAAGTGATCTGGGTAATGTAGTGTAAGAATATATCCTGTTACTACGGTGTGTTTCTAATATCCTTTTAGGAGTCTGTGACATAATCTCTATTGAATGCATGTCTTGCACGAAGGGAAAACTCACGATAACATTATACTATGATTAGACAGAACAGATACTATCTTTGTCTCCTAGCCAGAAAACGAAGAAGATATATTTTTGTGTAACGTCCGGCCCAAAACGACAAAGTTTATCATTTTTTTTTTAATTTACATTGTTCTTCAGTGGTCAGGACAAACTATTTATTACAAAAAAAAGATGGTAAAAGGTTATAACATACATCGAACATTAAACTAGTATATAGATAATTTAATGTTTGCAGTATTTTTTCACCTTTTACGTTTCTTTTTACTATATACCGGATTAGAAAATTATATTCTGGAAACCGTGATACATGTACGTACGGTTAATGTACAACAGATTTTATACTTAAATTATGAATTAAAAATAACTAGCGCATATTTCTTCCATGCAGTTGTAATACTATCGACGTTGACTAACAAAAAAATTTATAAAGTTACAAAATAGGAAATAAGCTGACCAGCAGAACAAACGTTAAGCAATGAGGTTATTTTAAAAAAAATGAGGAAGTGGTTCACCAGGACAAACACCAAGGCAATAACCGAGACAAAAGATGAAACTAGAGATTGGTATATGACGAAGAGTTTTAGGAAAAAAAAGTGAAACATAAATGGCCCTCCGTGATTGTACCTTAAACGAGGCATAAAACATGACTATGTTCCGCATTTGTCCCCCCCCCATTGGGCCGTAACGTACTCAAAGGATGTCAAATCCTGGTGCAAATGAAAAACGGTGCAGTTTCAAGCCTTTACATATGTAAGTTTGAGTTCTGCACCATGCAAAATAAGGAATAAGTCTATCATTTACCCCCCCCATTAAGACCCGAAAGTTCTCAAGGCCTTAACATATTTAACTTTGAGTTCAGCACCATGCAAAACTGCTAAATAGATATATACAGAAAATTTTGGACAAATATGGTAAAATAGTCTCAAAATGGAGTGTTTTTATTAGCCCTAAAAGAGCCCCTGGGGCACACCCAAAAGTTATCGCAAAGTATAGACAAATAAAATTATATAGAAATCAGTTACAACTTTTCAGAAAGTTTTATAAAAATCCAAGGCATGAACTTTTATTTTAATAAGCACAATAGTGTCAATTTTAACCATGTTAACGCGAAAGGCAACGCTAGGGGGGAAACTGGAGTTTTCCCAGAAAGTAGATTTTGTTACTTTTTTTTTTACTCATATCATGTTTAATATTTGTGCAATTGTTTTTAAAAATCCAAGAAAAGTGCGGACGAACGGACAAGAATTAATTAACACGTCCACCTGCCTTTTGTCGGGGGACCAAAAAACGATACGGTTTGGGAATCTTAAGTGGCATTATTCCTGATATATATATGGGTTTATAGTGACTGAGAAATAGCTTAGATTAGCGTAGACAGATCTAAGGTGCAGCAACAAGTATGGTCATAGACCTCCGCTTCTCACTTTTTATTGGCCTTGTGCCTTAATTTGTTTAGAAGAGGTATGATATCATGCACACCCATACGTCCACACACGGTTGGTGCTATTGATATTTGCAATGTGTGTGAGAGTTTGTATTGTCTGTTGTTTCTCTGAAATTTCTTCTTTTTTATCTTGCATTCATGATCGCTTGGGGTGTTGTTTCCAATTTGATAGAGGACATCAAAGAAGTTGAACGAGAAGAAGACACCGGAAACAGGATAGTGGTAGGCGATTGTTGTCAATCGGTGGAAAAAAAAACTGTCTGTACATACACTTTAGAGTTTTTCGCAAAATGATTCCAAACAAAATCCCATATCTATAAAGGTATTAAGCAAGTCTTTCATCTATCGGCTTGTCTTTACCTTTATCTGGTTGGCCAACAACGTTTGTACGTGTCGTTGTAATATTTCTGCAATGAAATGTTTTTTTCAATGAGATTTCATAACATTAACTGTCTGATAGTGAGGAAACGTGTCGGAATCACATTAACCTAATCGCTAATATTTTCCTCGAGTGATCTATTAATATTAAGCCTACTGAAATCTGCGTTTCTTTGTAAACCTCGCAAGGTTACTTTATGCATTTATCCCCTTACCGGCGTTGAAGTTACATAAGGGTCGGAAAGTGAGATTAAAAAGCTAACAGGAAGATCACACCGAGGTGTAAAAGTGCCTTAGAAACCCTATCTGCATTCCTCAGTTGAGACAAATCGGCCGTTAGTAATCAAATGGCCCCTTCTCAAAGAAAGAAGACAAGGCATTAAATAGCCGACCTTATAGAACAGCACGGGAACAGCAATACTCCGCAGTCAACAAGAAAAATCCGCTTCAATAATGATTCAAACACAATTCATTTGAATCCTCGGGGAAAACTGCCGCTTTGTCGTCATGCTTGACCAGTCTATGCCGTGCTTCACTTTAATATGCAGCAATATATTTTAATGTCTTAACATTGGGGACGGATCTATGTTCTTCATGTTCTATATTTCTCTTATAAATACCCAAATACTAAAGTACCAATTCCTATTCTTCGGATAATATGAGATGCAAATCCTGGAACCATCGAATAAAGCAACACAAAATTGTTGGGTTTTCTATAAACAATTTTTAAATCTATTTATCTATCTAAACATATAGACAAAATATGGATATGAAGTCATCATATGACGTCAGTAATTTGATTGTTTTCATAAATAATTTTCAGCGGGGCAAAAAAAACCCAAAAAAACTCCATAGTTAAATATTTAGATAGAGTGAAGATTTCTCTCGAATTTATATATTCATCACGTTACAAATAATACATTCAGCCACTTAAGTAGTTTCAAAAAATACAACTTCAAGGTAATAACCAACTTGCGTGACCCAATGAGGATTTTTGCCACTTGTTCCTGAATATGTACACTCAATATCTTCAAAAGATATTGACTCGGCAAAATCCTCGCTTGAAAGCATTTTTTCATCTGATGAGGAATGAAGATCTTTATTTACTGGAGGTATGGGTATATGAAGATCATCTGCATGGGGAACGGGTCTCATAGCAGATCGAAGGTTGGGATATTTGATTTTTTTTTCTAGAAAATGCATTGAAACCAGTTATATAAGCTAAACAAAAAAAGCAATACTCTGCATAGTTTAACTGCTCTCTCCAAACCATTGGGTCTGCAAAGTTGATCCCCGTTTTCGTTTGCCATTAAATCATACAGTTAGTCTATTGTAACAGGCTTTACAACAAATGTTTAGAGCCCAGTGCATAATAACTAAAAAATAAGCAACAATTCTCACATTATTAAAATCAAGCCTGAATTCATATACGCTTTCTGTACATTATATGCACGCAATGAAACCTAAAGATGATGAGTAAAACGGATTTCAAATTTGAATTCAGCATTTCTGTACTTGCCTAAGTTTTTAGTGAACCAGTGGTTCTTCGTTAAATGTTATTCTATATAACTTTTTTGAAAAGGTAGTTTCAGTTGGGCAAATCACTGAAATAAATATGTTTTAATTGGTCAAATCACTGAAATAATTATGATTAGTTCAGCAAATAACTGAAATAATTATGATTTAAGTGGACAAATCACTGAAATAAATATGTTTTAATTGGTAAAATCACTGAAATAATTATGATTTAGTTCGGAAAATAACCGAAATAATTATGATTTAAGTGGGCAAATCACTGAAATAAATATGTTTTAATTGGTCAAATCACTGAAATAATTATGATTTAGTTCGAAAAATAACTGAAATAATTATGATTTAAGTGGGCAAATCACTGAAATAAATATGTTTTAATTAGTAAAATCACTGAGATAATTATGATTTAGTTCGGCAAATAACTGAAATGAATATGTTTTAATCGGTCAAATCACTGAAATAATTATGATTCAGTTCGACAAATAACTGAAATAATTATGATTTAAGTGGGCAAATCACTGAAATGAATATGTTTTAATTGGTCGAATCACTGGAATAATTATAATTTAAGTGGACAAATAACTGAAATAATTATAATTTAAGTGGGCAAATCACTGAAATAATATGTTTTAATTAGTCAAATCACTGAAATAATTATGATTTAGTTCGAAAAATAACTGAAATAATTATGATTTAAGTGGGCAAATCACTGAAATAAATATGTTTTAATTGGTCAAATCACTGAAATAATTATGATTTAGTTCGCCAAATAACTGAAATAAATATGTTTTAATTGGACAAATCACTGAAATAATGATGATTTAGTTCGGCAAATAACTGAAATAATTATGATTTAAGTGGCCAAATCACTGAAATATATTTTAATTGGTCCAATCACTGAAATAATTATGATTCAGTTCGACAAATAACTGAAATAATTATGATTAAAGTGGGCAAATCACTGAAATAAATATGTTTTAATTGGTCAAATCACTGAAATAATTATTATTTAGTTCGAAAAATAACTGAAATAATTATGATTTAGTTCGGAAAATAGCTGAAATAATTATGATTTAAGTGGGCAAATAACTGAAATAAATATGTTTTAATTGGTCAATTCACTGAAATAATTATTATTTAGTTCGACAAATAACTGAAATAATTATGATTTAAGTGGGCAAATCACTGAAATATGTTTTAATTGGTGAGATCACTGAAATAATTATAATTTAGTTCGACAAATAACTGAAATAATTATGATTTAAGTTGGAAAATCACTGAAATAAATATGTTCAATTGGTCAAATCACTGAAATAATTATGATTTAGTTCGACAAATGACTGAAATAATTATGATTTAAGTGGGCAAGTCACTGAAATAAATATGTTTTAATTGGTCAAATCACTGAAATAATTATGATTTAGTTCGACAAATAACTGAAATAAATATGTTTTAATTAGTCAAATCACTGAAATAATTATGATTTATGTGGGCAAATAACTGAAATAAGTATGTTTTAATTGGTCAAATAACTGAAATAATTATGATTCAGTTCGAAAAATAACTGAAAAAATTATGATTTAAGTGGGCAAATCTCTGAAATATGTTTTAATTGGTCCAATCACTGAAATAATTATAATTTAGTTCGACAAATAACTGAAATAATTATGATTTAAGTGGGAAAATCACTGACATAAATATGTTCAATTGGTCAAATCACTGAAATAATTATGATTTAGTTCGGCAAATAAGAGAAATAAATATGTTTTAATTGGTGAAATCCCTGAAATAATTATGATTTAGTTCGACAAATAACTGAAATAATTATGATTTAAGTGGGCAAATCACTGAAATATGTTTTAATTTGTCCAATCACTGAAATAATTTTGATTTAGTTCGACAAATAACTGAAATAAATATGTTTTAATTAGTCAAATCACTGAAATAATTATGATTTAGTTCGCCAAATAACTGAAAAAATATGTTTTAATTGGTCAAATCACTTAAATAATTATGATTTAGTTCGACAAATAACTGAAATAAATATGTTTTCGTTGGGCAAATCACTGAGGTAAGTATTGCTTAGTTGGGCAAATCACTGAAATAAATATTTTAGATGGTCAAATCACTGTAATAAATATGTTTTAATTGGGCAAATTACTGAAATAAATGTTTTAGTTGTGCAAATCAATATCTATATGAAAAAAATTCATAAAAATCAGTTCATAATAAAAAAAAGATATAAACCCTTCTAGTCCTTTCATGTACAAACACGAGGTTTCACGAAGTTCGCTTGCGCTCGCTTCTCATTTGACGGAAATAACCGGAAAGTGCCGAGCGAGCATTCCCTGCTTTTGAAATACTACGAAAATAAAGTAGATTTATAACATTTAAGGAAAATCTATGCACATTTAACATGGTTTTTAAAGTAATCGAAAAAAGTAACAAGTATATAGTTAAACATTTAGATATTTATAAAAAAAATCAAAATCACAATCAGTTATTGTATCCTAATCAAGAATTTAGTACGGAATCGGTAACTGTATCGGAATCGGAAAAAAATACTGGAACCGTCCAATCATTATAAATGACAGACTTCGTACTACTTTTGGGCCATAATTATGACATCAACAGTAGATTCTCTACAGTGCAATGTATATCACAATGCATTATAAATCAAGTCACTATGGGAGGCATGTTAAGTTTTCTCCTGATGCACGCCGATGGGTCCGCAACCAAAGCAGGCAAGGAATCGATTTGATTGTAAAAAAGGCGATTTCATCAATTCCGATCGCCAAATGATATAGGAGTGTGAAACATTCGTTCATCCCCATTCAGTCCAGGCGAACGTCGAGTCACGCTGATAGGTCATCAAAGAAGTATACATAGATATTTTAACACTAACGCGTGTTTTCACTAAATAGCAGTGCGTATATAAAATATAATTTTATGCGTAAATTTTCAGTATTTACTTCAACAGTGCTCAACAAATAGGAAGAGTTAGGTAGTAAATTATAAAAACATATATAACAATTAAACTTCACTGAATAATTCGCGTTTCATTTTCGTGAGAATTCGTCAGGTTTAGGCATAAGCCTGACGAATTCTAACGAGAATAAAACGCGGGATATTGTCTGTAGCTAAATTGGCATATATATTGTTATACCGTACTATGTACATATATATCTATATATATATATATAATTAACCTCCACTATTACCATATATATATATATATATATATATATATATATATATATATATATATATATATATATATATATATATATGTATATATATATATATATATATATATATATATATATATACTAGTCTAGTTAATTTAATAAATGTTTTGGGGGAAGACATATGGGGTTAAATCTTTTCCAATTACATTATTTGATGCAGTGTCGTAGCCACGCGAGAACTCGTACCGAACCGTTAGGCGTAGAAGTCTATATGAATCGTTCGCGAAGTTCGGTTTCGATAAAAGAATGGAACAGGAAAGAAAATAGGAAGCTGCAGATGGTGTAATCTGTCACTTTCACAGGAAGAAGTAAACATTTTTGCGGCCACAGTTTCTGGCTAATTTCATGTTTATAATATATAAATCAACGGCTAATGGAAACACGATACATGAGTGAGTCGCGTTTTTATAACGATCAGCAGTCCGAGTGAAGAGATAAGGAAAGTACGATGTGGTGGCATGACATAAAAACAACGTGCCGTACTCGTTCTTAATAAGTAAAAGGATTAGGAGAGACAAAGAAATCAGAGGAAAGTGAAAGCAGGAGAGAGAGAGTGTAAATATAAAGTGAAAGAAGGAAAGATAAATAAACAAAATAGACAGAAAGAAAGCAATATAGGCAGAGACAACGTGTGTGTGTGTGTGTGTGTGAGAGAGAGAGAGAGAGAGAGAGAGAGAGAGAGAGAGAGAGAGGGGTAATAGAACGATTGGGAGAAAAAGATATAGAGCAAACTGAACCCTATCGAAATGTTGAAAAGGATAAAACTGTAAAGATTATTAAAACAAATCACGTAATATTTTATTAAATCCAAACACGTGTTTCAGTAAATTTTAATGGTGGGGGTTTAGTGTGTATATATATATATATATATATATATATATATATATATATATATATATATATATATATATATATATATATATATATATATATATATACTCGGGTTTTTTTTATATTCAAAAGTAATGGACTAATGAATTCAACGAGGTTGTTAGATAGTGCTCAATAAATAAGAGCTGATAATACTTGTTTATTGTTATATAAACATGCTCACATCCCGCTGCTACAAATAGCCACTTGTTTCAATCAAACAACAGATATCATCAGGCAGCGACTTGACTATTCAAAAAGTTCAATGAATTAATGAATTATTCATTGAACTTTTTGAATAGTCAAGTCGCTGCCTGATGATATCTGTTGTTTGATTGAAACAAGTGGCTATTTGTAGCAGCGGGATGTGAGCATGTTTATATAACAATAAACAAGTATATATATATATATATATATATATATATATATATATATATAACCGAGCGTATACACATCGAAGTTGATAACTATTAATAATATCGCCAGTGAAACTGTCCTCTTTCTCCACAACTGCTTCTGCCCCCGTCGGGTTAATACCACTTACATACGAAGAGAAAAATGGAAAAACAACAATAGCATTTTAACACAGAGAGTTTTGATACCGAACATTTTTACCTTTCATGTTATAAAAAAATGATTTAGCATCGCTTGGTGTTCAAGGATTTTCAATTTAACTTTAAGCAATGTTTTTTTTTATTATGTGAAACACTACTAATTTATATATATATATATATATATATATATATATATATATAATTTAAAGGAGATTAGAATAATAGTCTAAAGAGCTAAGTGTATTTTAATGTAATAGTGAAATTACTAGTTTAATTAAAATACAGGAAATGCTCGTTGTAATTTAGATATATAATAAGCTCGATAGTTAAATGTCCTAGAGCAAATTCAATATTAAGTAATGTGATTTATAATTTAAAAATTAAAAAAAAAAATTTTTAATTTAAAAATCAAATTTTAATTAAATTAAAAATCAGTTTCACAAGAAGGAACAACAACAAAGTCAATTATCTGTACGATCGTTTCGGAAATCCGTGCTTTTTATTTGTGGTGTACATGAAGTCACGTAGAACAATTATACATAGTTTTTTTGGTAAGCACGGTCTCCTCATCAGCAAATTTAGGAGGATTTCTATTAAATTGAAAAGACACCAAAAATAAACCTAGCATTAAAAGTAAGGCAGATGAATCTGAAAAATTGAAATAAAAGGTTTGGATTTAAAATTTATAAGAAAATTAGTATAGGTTAGAGATAGAAATGAGTAGAAAAAATATATATTTTTTGAATTTACATAATAAATGTGATTTAAAAATATATAGAGATAGTTACCTTTTAGTTTTTTTCTTTTTTTGAAATCAGGAACTGTGTTTAAAGTAGTCATTTAGATGTTTGCTATAGCTTTTTATTTTATTGAATGATGAATTTTAAAAGGGCGACGCTCGTGCAGTAAATTGTTTCCGTTAGCGTATTTTGATTTAAAGACGCTAGAGTTAATATATATATAGAGAATATTTATTTTGCAAGTTTTTAAGGGGAGATAATTGGCATGTGTTATTGGCTTTATTTATTATTTGATTTACGGGTCTAAGGGCGGTAATTAGTCTAACTTAATTTATTAAAAAAAAAAAAAATTATAATCTATTTTTACTAATGAGTAATTTTTAATGATTTAAGGTGGTTTATATTTATTTAATTTAAACCAACGTTTATGATTACATGTTAGAAGCTCGTGTCTTGAGTTTACTAGTTTGGTTGTGCTTTTAATATCTTCATATTTTAAAATTTTTAGGGTTTCTTTTGTACATAGTGTACAAAATTTATCTCCCGGTTTATATGATTTGCAAGTCTCAATTATTTGCCATTTTAAGCTGAAAGAAATATTGCTATTTTTTAGTTGCCAAATATAGTTGGATAGAGTAGTTTGGTTTGATAGAGAGTTATTTTTAAAAGAATGTTTGTGCGTTGAAATTCTATGTTTTATTGGGCCAGATGTGGAACCAATATATATTACCTCTTGATTATTATGATTATTTTCCGTTAGGTCTATTGTTGGATTATAATGTGGTGGGTTGATTAGTAATTGATCGGTACATTGATTTAAGTTGGTGTTATTATTTAATCTGGTAGTTGAGTTATGGCTGTTGATAGGTTTTTGTATATTTGGAGTTTTTGATACTGTGCAGCTATAGATAACATTTTTAATTTTACATGAGCCTTGCAGGGGACATTTATTTTTTCTTCTACAGTTACAGTCCGATGTATTTTGTATAGTTGTATTTTGTAGTTTATTAATTTTCTTATTATTAGAGCTAATTATTTTCTGATGAAGGTTAGGCATAGTAGAGTAAGAGACTTTAATTGTGTTCTTATTGCAAATTTTATTACATCTGTGGGGGGCTTTAAAGTTCTTATCTAATATTTTAAAAAAATTCTCTAGCTATGTTTGTTTCTAGGTTTTTGGAATACGGGGGGTTGAACCATAGGATCTCCTTGTGTCTATTCTTACGTTTGCGGGTTTTAGTTTGCTGTTTATTTGTATTATTATCTAATAGTTGTAGTTTGGTTTTATCTTTTTTTGTCTCTTGGTTATTTTTCTTAACTCGTATACGGGAAGACATTGCCATATTATATGTTATTACGCTCCTTAATAGGTTTATTTTTAATGCAGTTTATGTTTCTATCATTTTCATTTATGAATTTAATTTGTGAATTATATCCAGAGTTTTTAAGGGCTTCATTATAGTATTTTTCATTTTTGGTAAATATTGATTTAGTAGAAGACAGTCTAGAAATTCTTAGAGCGATATTGGGAACTATTGATTTTAATATTGATTTAGGGTGGTTTGATTGATTGTGGACATATAGAAGTGATTGGTTAGGTTTATGGTATGGTCCAAAGGTAGAATTTTCAAGATTTAAGGTTATGTTTAAGAAATTAACAATTTTTTTATTAGGGTCGATTTTTATACTAAGTCCATAATTTTTAAATAATTTATGTAGAGCTTTAATTGCTTTTTCATAATTTTTATTAGTAGAATTCGTTATGAAAAGTGCATCATCTCTATATAGCCCTCCTTCAAGTTTGAATTGTTTATGGAGTATACAATGTATTTCATTTAAAAGGAAAAGGCCAACTAGATCAGTGACCTGAGTCGAGTCCGTCGATCCCATTAAAATGTTGAAGTGGTTAGGGGTATTTTTCCTGGTCCAATATTTATTATCAAATGTTATTAAAGACTGTCTAGCTATAAGTATTAGTTTAGTTTCGTCTTGAGTTATATTAGTTAATTTTCGTGCCATTAATAGAGATTTATTAAGTAGGATAGGTGATATAGATTGGTAATATGATTCAATGTCAAAAGAAAGAAATTTAATATTATTTTTATTTTGAATATTAGAAAACCAGTCGATTACTTGGTTGGAAGATTGCCATAGTGGGTATTTTATTACGGATTTAATTTTGGGGATAATTCTATCTAATATGTTTTTTACTAACCAGTCCTATATCTGATTTCGAGGGGCAAATGAATCTAATAGTAGGGTTAATATTGAAGCTGTGTTTGTGGTCTTTTAAAGTAAATCTCGGGGTACCTGGTACCGTTATTTCTGTGTATTTATCTATTTTAAGTTTAGTTAAAATGTTTTTTGCATCATTATTTATTTTATTTAGTGCTGATTTATTAGTAGTTTTATAATTTTTATTAAGTTCTTTATATATTAGATTTTTATATTGTATATAGTCCATTGTGTAGAAATTTCCAGTTTTATCTGCCGGTACTATGAGTTTATTTTGGTGGCTTATAGAAATAGATTTTGAAAGTTTATTTATTTTTTTAAGTGTTGGGGTGATATATTTTTTATTTTTCTTAAATTTAATATTTTTAATCAGGTTGATTAAGTCATTTTCAAAATTTTCAGTGTCTATGTTTTTCTTAGGGTTTTTGTATGTTTTTAGTCTGTAGTATTTCGCTGCTTTTCTTTCTTCATTGTCTTGTCTGAGGATGGTTTCTTTTATTTCTCCATCAGAAAATAATTAGCTCTAATAATAAGAAAATTAATAAACTACAAAATACAACTATACAAAATACATCGGACTGTAACTGTAGAAGAAAAAATAAATGTCCCCTACAAGGCTCATGTAAAATTAAAAATGTTATCTAAAGCTGCACAGTATCAAAAACTCCAAATATACAATAACCTATCAACAGCCATAACTCAACTACCAGATTAAATAATAACACCAACTTAAATCAATGTACCGATCAATTACTAATCAACCCACCACATTATAATCCAACAATAGACCTAACGGAAAATAATCATAATAATCAAGAGGTAATATATATTGGTTCCACATCTGGCCCAATAAAACATAGAATTTCAACGCACAAACATTCTTTTAAAAATAACTCTCTATCAAACCAAACTACTCTATCCAACTATATTTGGCAACTAAAAAATAGCAATATTTCTTTCAACTTAAAATGGCAAATAATTGAGACTTGCAAATCATATAAACCGGGAGATAAATTTTGTACACTATGTACAAAAGAAACCCTAAAAATTTTAAAATATGAAGATATTAAAAGCACAACCAAACTAGTAAACTCAAGACACGAGCTTCTAACATGTAATCATAAACGTTGGTTTAAATTAAATAAATATAAACCACCTTAAATCATTAAAAATTACTCATTAGTAAAAATAGATTATAATTTTTTTTTTTTAATAAATTAAGTTAGACTAATTACCGCCCTTAGACCCGTAAATCAAATAATAAATAAAGCCAATAACACATGCCAATTATCTCCCCTTAAAAACTTGCAAAATAAATATTCTCTATATATATATTAACTCTAGCGTCTTTAAAACAAAATACGCTAACGGAAACAATTTACTGCACGAGCGTCGCCCTTTTAAAATTCATCATTCAATAAAATAAAAAGCTATAGCAAACATCTAAATGACTACTTTAAACACAGTTCCTGATTTCAAAAAAAGAAAAAAACTAAAAGGTAACTATCTCTATATATTTTTTAATCAAATTTATTATGTAAATTCAAAAAATATATATTTTTTCTACTCATTTCTATCTCTAACCTATACCAATTTTCTTATTAATTTTCTTATAAATTTTAAATCCAAACCTTTTATTTCAATTTTTCAGATTCATCTGCCTTACTTATAATGCTAGGTTTATTTTTGGTGTCTTTTCAATTCAATAGAAATCCTCCTAAATTTGCTGATGAGGAGACCGTGCTTACCAAAAAAACTATGTATAATTGTTCTACGTGACTTCATGTATACCACAAATAAAAAGCACGGATTTCCGAAACGATCGTACAGATAATTGACTTTGTTGTTGTTCCTTCTTGTGAAACTGATTTTTAATTTAATTAAAATTTGATTTTTAAATTAAAAATTTTTTTTTTAATTTTTAAATTATAAATCACATTACTTCATATATATATATATATATATATATATATATATATATATATATATATATATAGCTCTAGGTAAATACACCTATCGAGTTTACCATATATTTGTAGTATTTCAGACACACCACTTTAAAGTATTCATACATTAATTTAGACTTTTCTCTTTTAGACATGTAATCAATTATCCTCTATAATATATATATATATATATATATATATACGTGTGTGTGTGTGTGTGTGTGTATAATATATTCACCTAGAGCTATATATATATATATATATACAGAGGATAAACGATAATAAATAGGTAAAATTATAAATCAGCTTTTGTAGGTAATTTGTAATTATGAATCAGCTTCAAAAGTAGATTTTTGTGGGTAAGCGGATGTCCATAATTTGTATTGTGGTCACAAACAAAGACAAAAACATGCCTCTCTCTCTCTCTCTCTCTCTCTATATATATATATATATATATATATATATATATATATACATATATATATATATATCGTGACATAAAAACAATTATTGACATCCCATTCAACGTAAAAATTCTTTCACTTTACTTATTACAAAAATGTTAATTTTTTTTATGTCTTACCCTATCCCCACCCATTTGTGCTGATGAGCAGACAATATTAAATAAAAAATTAATTGTCAGTTATTTTCAATATTATTTGTCAATATTAATTGAATGAATATTGTTTCCGAAACGATCGTACACGTGATTTGATTTTGTTTCGTTTCTCCTTTTGAAACTGATTCATAATTTGCAATTCCTAATCTTTATACTTAATATTTATAAAGTTCTAGGATAAATATACCTATTGAGCTTATGATATATCTACAGTACTTTGAGCAATGCTCCTTTACAGTATTAATATATTGAATTAAACATTGCTCTTCTAGATTTACGGTCAAATTCATTCTATAAATTACACACACGCCCACACACATATACAATAAATTATGAAAATATGTATGTAATATAAGCTACGTATAAATTTCGCCTTTCATTCTGGTAAAGAATCGTGAAGCTAATGTAGAGACGATGTTGTTGGCAATGTCTGATGCGCTTTAAAAAAATCTTATCAGGTTGTTCGAGCTGGGGATGGTGCATACCCGATGCTAAAGGTCCACTGATTTTCAGTTTCAGTCCAAGCGTTTCAATATCTCTTGCACTTGATTCACCGGGTATATTTACAGGGTAGTTTTTCATATTGTTTCTCACGTGTTCAGTTCTTCTTATGATAACTGGAATGATAGCGATCTTCCTACGATTTCAGTTTTTTTTTAAGAATTTATATTCGTTTCAGCTTTTCTGTCTCAGTTCTGTTTAACTGTGACACTAACTTCTACTACGGCTGCTTTTTTCTATTTTGTCATCAGGTTTTATGGCTCTGTTTTCTCGGTACGTAGCTACACACGCACACACACGCACACACACACATATATATATATATACATATATATATATGTATATAGTAATTTATAAAATATATATGGTGATTAAGCTACACTAAATATTCGGCGTTTAATCCACTCTAGTTCCTCAGGCGTATGCGCGAAGTCTGTGGTTGTTTATCGTTTTTATATGGTCCTCTTCTATTGAGGATTTAGTTAGCCACTAAGCTTTCTAGTATCCAACGCACCCCTTCCTATCAGCCAATCGACATGTATTTTATCGGACAAAGGATCTGTTTTAAAACTAGGTTAGACTTTTTTTTAATTGTTACTTTATATATAAATATATATATATATATGTGTAATACATATATGCATATATATATATGCATGCATATATTGTGATCGTTTATGTATATTCATGTTTATTTAATTTATTTATTTGTTTACTTTCTATTGTTTTTGTTAGTTTTAATACTATTTTGTATCCCTATCCTAGAGTAAATTTTATTTTATGAACACAGTTGTTTGCTATTTCTTTTCTACAGTTTAATAGATGTTGCGGTTCTTTAAAGTACAAGAAAGCAAATTTTTCATGAAGGCATAATCTACATGGGTCGTCTAGATGCCTACATGTGGTAGCTTGTCTTATTATTTTCCATTCGACTACCGGTTAATGTCCGCTTTCTTTGAGTTCCCAGTATTTATTCGCTGGTGTTGTTTTTATACGGTGCTTTTTATTGTTGAATGTACTTTTGTGGTCATAGTATCGGGTTTTGAAATCTAAGGAAGTCATGCCTACGTAATATTTCTTGTTATTCGGGTTTTCTTTCGCAAATATTGTTGCCTGATAAACTTCGCTTTTATTTAGACATTTATTTTGAACTGGGCAAAGTGTGAAGTGTCTACAGTTGCATTTATCTTGTTCGTTATTAGTATTTTTATTTATAATATGGTTGTTCTTGTATACAATGCAATGCGGCATTTACCTTAGGGTACAATTTGGAGGGCGATATTACAATATCTGGTATATATGGGAAATAAAAAGGGGGGATTTCTCGGATCCGGGAGATGACAATATATATTAATTGATTAATTAAATTCTAGATATTTTCTGTTGCAATATTTTGAATATTAGTGGATTCTATTTATAAAGCCGATGCTAGGAAATTACGAATTAAATGAATTCACCTTTGCTGCACAACAATCAGAAACCAGAATTGCTCCATAAAAATTAAACCTTTTATCATCCTAGCACATAATTTTTCCTGGCCAACACAAGAAGTTGGCTTTTACTCTTTGACTAAAAAATTATAAAGTCTGGAACTTGTACAGAACAGCTGCCCACTGAGAATAACTACGAATCGGAAACTCTTCTGCATTGCAAATGATCAATTTACTAAGAGAATAATTTGATGAACGAATAATTACAGAAAGTAGATTTGTAAACTAGCAAACTCTTTTGTGCGATTAAAGTTTTACTTTAGAAATATATAATTCGCATGCTTACGCTGATAAATAAGAAATCAACAGATCACTTGAAACATAATATTCGATGCGTTAATACCTGTTTTAATTCTTAAATTTGTGAAAATTACATCTCCACATCACGCTATATAGTCGAGCTCTCGGAACATATGGCTATACTGATTTAAAATAGTAACTGCCAAAATTAAAATAAAACACATATCTGTATCATAAACAATATTTTCTGTGATGTATTTCACTTTAAATTTGCCCGCGTCTAAGAAAATTAAGATTCAAAAGATAAAGAGTAAAGTTATTACACCATCACGTTAATACGTGTTAACGAAAAAGTATAAACAGATAATCCATTGCACATAAGTCGGAACGCCTATAAAACTTTAACAAACAACGTATAAATGTATATTTTATCAATTTGAGCTTCAATCTATGCCCTCTTTTCGCCAAAATTTCACGAAAAACACTCGTCTAGCCAAAACCACTATAAATAATTCTCCAGACTCTGTATCTAAACTATGATCAAAGCCCATATGATATATAGTCAGAATCCACTTAAAATGTACTTTCTTTAAAAGAAACATCCAAGCGCGTTATACCGGTTTCTAGTGGGAATTTCATTTTGAACGCTAGTCTTTGATGCTTTTTCTCCCTGATAATTCATTCATTTATTTATTAAAGTCATTTAAAATTCAGATCTACTGCAATGAAACCATTGTACTTTTCTGAAATATGTAACAGATAGTTCTTATATAAAATTTTTTTATAATACATATAAACTGCATTCTTTATTTTTATTTTTGCATTTTTTATTCAAAGCTTCTTTAGACTATATATATATATATATATATATATATATATACTCGGGTTTTTTTATATTCAAAAGTAATGGACTAATGAATTCAACGAGGTTGTTAGATAGTGCTCAATAAAAAGAGCTGATAATACGTGTTTATTGTTATATAAACATGCTCACATCCCGCTGCTACAAATGAAACAAGTGGCTATTTGTAGCAGCGGGATGTGAGCATGTTTATATAACAATAAACAAGTATATATATATATATATATATATATATATATATATATATATATATATATATATATATATATATTGGAAAGTTTTGTTGTAAATTCAAAGACTCACGTTTTCTTTTTATAACCTTCATTTATTTTCTGGATTTTTCAATTACAGCTGTTTCATTAATGAGTGGTAATTTTACGATTTATGTTTCAGGAAAAATATCCAGTCCCCACCACCTTCTTCAGATGTTTATCTATTAGATGTTTACAAGAAAACATGGAGGAAGTGAGGAAGCATGGATGTGGAAATCTTTTTACCCGAATACGATGTCCAGCATGTTAAAAATATACCATTTGTTGTAAAAATCTAATAGATAAACATTTTAAAAATTGGTGGGGGCAGGATATATTTCTGGAAACATAAATCGTAAAATTGCCACTCATTAATGAAAAAGCTGTAATGGAAAAATCCAGGAAATAAACGAAGGTTATAAAAAAGAAAACGTGAGTCTTTGAATTTTCAACAAAACTTTGCACTATATATGCTCTGTTCCTATTAAATAGACACATTGAGCTTAACTCAAAATTAACGATGAATGGTTTTAAAATAACAATCTAGACTCGTTAAACGAAAACGGTATACATTGAAAGTAACGGCATTTCAAAAACATATATATATATATATATATATATGTGTGTGTGTGTGTGTGTGTGTGTGTGTGAGTCTGTGTGTGTGTTACTCTACACGTATTTATATTATGTGTAAGAACATATGTGCTATCGACTGATGGGAATATTTAAAATTTGATACATAATAATGTTAATTGCGCTTAACGTACCGAATTTATTTTGATGAGGGCTGATTGCATTAAATTTTGATCGGACTATTGTTCTCATGCAGAATGTTCTTTGTGCAACCTCCCGATCGATGTAGCCTTCGACCTTCGTCACACAGGTTGTTCGTCATATTGCAAAGAAAAAGAGAAAGGTTAACGGCTCAGTAACTGTTTTGTTAGTTGTCACTGTACTCCATTTTATATGACATTTAGAAGCGCGTATTGACATGTGTTTCATCTTCTTCTCGTTTAAGAAGTGATAATTTTCGGAAGACCTGTTTCCTTCTTCAGTCAAACAAAATAAAATAAAAGAGAAATCTTCCGCTTAAACGTTTGTAGAAATAACATATTAATTTAGTAAAGGCAACATTTTTCTGGTATAAAGGCAAAGGTGGTGTTTTTTTTTTTACTGGAAATAAAAAAGGTAAAAGAAAAACACTTATTACCATTTATGTAGACTCTATCTGCTTATTCAAACAATTCTGAGACGCAAATTTTATTCGGTGTTGCGGACGGAAATGACAGCGAAATTAGTTGCCCTTTTCGGCAAACACAAAATGATGAAAATCTTTCAGTCAATATTCGCAGGACAGAATATTTTCCTCCGCGTCGTTCCTATTTCCAATTCCAAAATACAGACACATTTTTGTCCGATCAACCATCTTGGGTCATGCCCATCGTCGCAGAAAACAAACAGTTTCGCAATTGAACCAAAATTGCTTATGCTTTTAACATTTTATATACAAAAAAACTTTTCCCAAATGATTTTGCGATCATATTTAATCAAGAGAACTATTTATTTTTCGGCGCATGTGTCCACGAATTCACAACGCGGGTTCCTAACTCGAGGTATAATTACTTACTCGAACACTAATGTCAATAGTTATTAGTGATGGGACGATTCCAATATTTATTTCTGAATCTGAAACAATTTGCAATTTGGTTGTAAGTTTCTTGATTCCGACACAAGTTCGGATTTCGATGAAATTACACATTCCATTTCTTTTTCCATCTCTTATTATTTCACTATAACATTGTTGTTGTTTTTTGCTTCTTTCTTAATTTTCTGATTATCCTAATATCATGTAATATGCGCTAATCTAAAAAAGAACGGTGGGATTGTTAATCTATAGATGTTAGTTTCGCTGATTTTTTTTTTAATAGATAAATATTTATCATTTCATCATAAGTAAAAATAATTCAAATTTAAGTTTTCAACTTAAACAAAAGCAACCCTAAAAAATAATATAATTTTGGGGGGAATCGGAAAAGAACATAATATTTTTCATTTTAGATGCAGATTAAACTTTTTATTCTTTTCGATTCCCGACTCCGATTAATTGTCCCAACACTAATTGTTTTACAAATACAACAACCGATTACGTAATAACGACATCAATTTTACACTATTTAGCTGTGTGCTTCTGAAAGTAGTGTAGAAACAGTA
Source organism: Euprymna scolopes (assembly GCF_053919585.1). Classification (NCBI taxonomy): domain Eukaryota; kingdom Metazoa; phylum Mollusca; class Cephalopoda; order Sepiida; family Sepiolidae; genus Euprymna; species Euprymna scolopes. Next base: position 98,226,934 of record NC_136513.1, read on the forward strand.
TTTTCCACATGAGGGTATATTAAGAGGAAGAATAAAAATATCATTAGAAGTCAGAATTTACAAAAAGGTCTAAGTACGACGCCACAGAGAGGAATTCTATGAACAAAAGTTGCAAAGGTAAAGTTGGTTGATGAATTAAGTAGAGTGCTTCAAATTGCTCTATTCTTCGACGTAACATTCACAGGTAGAATGAATGTGAACTTCTAAGTCTTCTGCATTGTTGATGTCCTCTCTTTCATATCTGTTGGTATTCTCTATATTTTCAAAGCCCCCATTCGCCCGTGCGTACAGAATTGTTGTCAAATTCAGGCTGGTGCGTGAACCACAAGGTCTATGTTCGACTTTCTTATTTAATTGTCAACTCTCGGCTGTGTACCAACCATTAATCTATTTATGTTTAACAAGAGTCAAAAGGCATTTTTTTACAGACCTCTTAATTCTCATCAAGCTTCAACCACTATAAATTCGCATCAATGTTACTTCCTTAATTAAGCCAATGGAATCGCTTTGAAGAGCTTGCTTCATTTGCTTCCCAAACGACAATTCTATAAGAAATTTAAAAAAAAATCAAATAGCTTTTTTGTAAAGGTGATACTACTGTCAACTCCACCAACGTGTTAGAAATTTAAAAAAGGGAAAAACATACTAAAAAAGAAAAAATAAATTTAGCAGCAGAACAAAGACAAAGGAGGTTTTTTTTACCACGCTATACAAACGAGGCTGAAATAGCTTTGTTTATCAAGGTGTCGCCGTTATTAGAATGAGGAATTTAATATATTTAGAGATAGGTAATGGGATTTTTAGAAGGAGAAATGAGTTTAACGGACAGTATTGTGTGTATGACGGTTGAGAACAGATTGTGACAGTTTGATACAGTTAAAGGGAGTCCTGGGTTGGAGCAAATCAGGATAAGCTGACAGAAACTCACGAAATAAAGAATTTTGGATAGAAAAATTAAAATATAGACATTAGAGTTTAGAGAATCTTTTTCCACAATGTGATCATACACGTGTGTAACTGATATTCACCTGACCTTTATTAGTTTATTTTATTTTGTCTAAACCATATATGAGAAAAACGCATATTTTCATGTGCATTTTCACATTCATTTGTTAACAACCGACTTCGAGGTTTAATGTTTTGAAATCTAAACGTTTACCTTGAAGGGCGAGAGTCATGACAGGATATATTTTCCTCTTTAAATATGAAAAAATTAATAATTATTACGTAAATGACAATATAGTTATCGAAATATAATAAATATAAAATATAAAATAATATTTTTAATATAATTAATATTATACATACATACAACATACAAAGGCCCTTAACGTCGAGGACGACGATTGGCAAGGCGCTTCAGTCTTCTACAGTTCAGGAAGTCTGTGTATTGCTGGCAGGATCTTTTGGCACCAGATCTTATAGCAGCTTGCCACTTTGCTCGGTTGCCGGCAGAGGTTTCCCAAGTGTTGTGAGGGATGCCGAAGACCTGGAGGTCACGTTTCAGGACATCCTTGTAGCGTATATAATAATAATTAAAACACCATATAAAATACACTAATATATATATATATATATATATATTAAAAAACATATAAATAATACCTACATTAAAAATAATAATATATATTAAAATATGCTAAAAAAATTCTACTTTGCAATTACAATATAAAAATATGCTTTAAAGTCTTTCTGGAGATTTGTAAGAATAGAACCGAAAAACGTATTCTTTTCTGTACGCTTTAAGAAGATTCTAAACTTAAAGTGTCCTATTATAGTTGATTCATGAATATAATTTAGCGACGCCTATAAATAGTTATGGAATACGTTTGTTATTTAGTTATGACTAGCCTGAGCACCCAGCGTATCCGAGTGTTTAGGGGTGTGTGTTTAGCAAAATAAATGAATAAATAAGTTGAAGTAGACAGGCAGACAGGCTCGAATCCGTACCGCGAAGGAGGAAAAGAACGTGAAAAAGAAAACGTGACGTCTTTTCCGTTGCACTAATCGCCAAAGCGGAAGTGGCGGAGGTTTAAAATTAGGCTGGTTAATCGAAAAAAGAGGATGACTTTCGAAAATATCGGCAAAAAAGCGACCCCTGCTTGAAAGAAAATGTCTAGTGAGAGTGAAGGAATTAGCGTTTTTAGCCAATTGTTCGATATTTGTCGCCTGAAAAGTCCAGCTACAAAACGATACCTATCTAGTGAAAACTCGACGACGGGGAGAGGTTTTGGCTAACATACAAACAAACATACATACATACATACACATATACATACATACATACATACATACATACATACATACATACATACATACATGCATACATTTAAACAGACAGGTGAGGTTTGTATTATAGATCAATGACAAGCTCCGAGAAGGGACAGAACTGGACTCCGAACGAGACACAAGGAATTAAAAAATCCCGTCCTAAAGAGAAAACTGAACAACCATCCCTGTAAGAAATCTAAAGGAAAGAACACATTAACCCAGAAAACACACAAATCTTGGTAAATTAAGATTTTCTTAACCTTAATTTAACCAAAAATGCATCTTTTAAGGTGATAAAAGCAATAATATTTGTCTCTAACATAAGAGTAGAACCAAAAACTTTTGCCATTAGAGTGTTTCGTTTATATTTTCTTTTTTGTTTTCTATAAATTACATTTTTTCTTCTCTTTTCTTCTTTTTCTGTCTTTCTTTTATTTCTTTAATAAGTATATATATGTTACTGTGTATTACCCATAGACAAAATACAATATCGTAACAAATAGAAACAGCACTGAAGTCGGCGTTTGTTGTCTGGTGGGGGGCATATTTTATATCCAAATATGACATCCCGAACAGGATGTCTTAAATGAAACATGGCGAAGACAAAGGTTATTTTTCTCTTAAGTCGCTTAACTGAGAGAATTCATTTACGTTTTTTTAATTCATTCTTTGTGACCTTTTCCACCCCTGCGCACCCTAGCGATACATTCAACTATTGCATAATGTCTAATCTTGCAATGCTGCAAAAGAATAAGTTTACAAAAGCCACTGAGATCTAATAATGTTATCGTTTTTATTTGCTTTTTAATTGTTACTTATTACCGAAGAAAGAATCCAACGTTTCTACTTGAACGTAAGGAGTTACTATTTGATATCGCGTGTAAATGATGGCTTTGCTAGAAGACGAGCGAGATTCCTGATTACATTACTTTTAAAATTCTGTCTGTAATTATAGTAAGGAAAACGGGAAGCGAGTAAATACCAAGTCTAGCCGTCCAAGGTAAGAACCTTTAAGGTGAGAGGTTTATCAATATCTACGAATATCAACATCATTTTGAAAACAAGCACATTTCGTAAAAGTAACATTTTAAAAAAACACATTTCGTAAAAGTTACATTTAAAAAAAAGCACATTTCGTAAAATCACCATTTAAAACAATCCCATTTCGTTAAAGTTCCATTTCAAACAAGCATATTTTGTTAAATCTAAATTAAAAAAAGTACATTTCGTAAAAGTCACATTTACAAAAGCATATTTCGTTAAAATATTTTTAAAATAAGCACATTTCGTGTAGTTTCCTTTCAAACATGCGCAGAAATGCAATATTGCAGCAGTAAGTCAGAGGGTGGAATTGGGTTGAGAGTGTGGGACCTAAAAATTGCGATTCTTTTTGGGACCCTGTATAAAAGCGATGGGACTTCATTCACCAGTTATGGGACCAATACTTCATGAAGAGGCGAATGTTGGCGAATTATAGAAATAAATGATACTTTGTAGAGATAAATGAGACTCTCAAATGTAAATCCCACATTTTTCAGCGACTTTAGCAATGTCCTCAATAAATGTGTTACAATTTATCTTATTTAACCCTGGGAGTTTATGGAAAAGCATTCATAACTTTCGTTGGTTGAGAAAGTTTTTTTTAATAATTGTTAAAGCAAAGAAGGTTAGACTTAGTAGCATCAAACAAAAAAACGGTGGAGAAAGTAAACAGAGATGTCATTTTTCACTAAATGTCATCAGAAAAAAAACATCAACTGCGTATTATGAGCTCTTTTGTTAAAAAAAAGAATTTGTCCATAGCAATAGATTATATCAACACTTTTGTGAGCTTTTGAAAATCGAATAGAAAACCTCCATTATCGCTTTAGTTCATGTTCGAAGAATCGATTAAGTTATTTAAGTTGACAAGATAAACACAGTATAGAAATTTTCCTAATAATTTTATGACCATGAGACTCACATGTTAAATAGGGTTGTTTAACAATCAATTTGAAGTTTTACTCTTCTAGAGGTAAAACTTTATATTATAATTATTAATAATTACTAGTAATTATAAACAATTTGTAATAATTAGTAATAAGTATTTTAATTATAAATAATTACTAATACTAATAATTATAAATAATTACTAATAATTATTAATAATAAACTTCCTTTCTCGTTATTTTTCGGTTGAGAGATTGGTCTATAAAGATGTCGATAAAATTCCTTTTACCAGCAAAGCCAATCACACCATCCTTACGGAGGATTGTAATTCCAAAGTTGAGATAGGAAATATATTTGAATCAATTACTGGTCCATACGGTTATGGAACATGGAACAACAGACGTGACACGTTTGTTAACTTTGCAGAACAGAACCAGTTAAAGATCATGTTCTCCAAGAAAAAAAAAAACAGACGCTGGACTTGGATATCCACTAATGGAACCACAAATAATGAAATTGATTTCTTCCTTACGACCAGGCCACATTGTGACTGATGTTTCTGCCATTAACAGGTTAAACAAAGAGAGTGACCACCGACTGATAAGAATGTCTCTTACCATAGACATCAAGCAAGAGAGAACAACGCGTATCAAGTGACACAAGAAACCAACCACCCAGGGTCTAGCAGACAAGTCATCATAATTCCCTCTGGTGTTAGCCAACAGATTTGAGGCGCTAGCAACACCAGAAGATCCAAAAACTGACCAAAACAAAGTGATATCAGAAATCAACCGGGCCGCACTGAAAACAGCTGGTCAATACAAACGACAGAACTTGACACACTCTCAAAAATTACAAAACAGCTGAGAGAGAAACGGCCACAGATGAAAAGAGGTGACACAAACGTACACCACATCGAATACATTGAGATATACAAGACTCTAAAACACACTATGGCAAAATGAATTTAAAACTTCAATAAACAACAAATACTACAAATTCTTGAAGTAAACAAAAGCATTAAGTCGATCAAAAAAAATAGAGTCTCGGCAGGAACAACATCACCTATCTCAAAGAGGATGGCGCACTCATCCATGACCTAGTCAGAATTGTTTCAAGGTGCAAGGAGTTCTATGCTAACCTCTATGCCACCGGACAACCAAACAAAACTCCAACCTTTAATGCACTGAACAAATCTGAGGAACTTCCTCTACCCATGTTCCCATCGGTAGCTATTAGAGACACCCTGATCTGAAAAACTTAGTTTATCTCACTGGGAAAACGAACTTCAAATCAATCGATATTCGCCATCGGTAAACCCCTGTGTTTTTCGCTAGGAACGATAATGTTTGCAGATTAATGTTATAATATCTTGTACTAAATGTGAACATTGTAAAATTCCAGAAAGCTAAATGAATCATCACTGACGTAGGTTCTTTAATAGGTAAAGGAATTACTTATTCAGATATTTGTCCAATCCACTGGATTATTTATATGGTTCATATAAATATTTGTGCGCACAGGTGCAAAGCAGATTTTTTGTCATTTTTGACAGAGTATGCTAGACAACTATTGCGGACGAAAATTTCAGATTAATTAGCGGAATACTCTCTTATAAAGACGTCTACGCCCACTTAACCGGAAATTCCGATTTTGTCCTAAATTCATCGAATGAGTATGTTTATAATAGAGATGGACAAAGAAAGTTTTAAAAGAGGAATTCATCATGTTCTAAATTAGGAGATTTCCGTCTTATTCATCAAAAATAACAATTATTTGTTCTGTCTTTTATCGCGATTAAATTTAGAAATAGAACTGACTTGGACGATTCTTACAATCGCTGATTAATTCATTTCAAAAATTTCAAAATTAAAAATAAGTTTATGTAAATATCAGAACTGATTAATGTATTTCGATAAGTAAAACAAAAGGTTTATGAAAATATCAAAACTGATTAATTTATTTCGAAAATTTCAAAACTAAAAATGGGATATTAAAATATTCGAAGTGATTTAGTTATTTCAAGAATTTCAAAACTATAAATGGGTTTATGACAATATAAAACTGATTAAATGATTTCGGACATTTACAAAACTAAAATGGGTTTATGAAAATATTAGAAGTGATTGATTTATTTCAAAAATATCCAAACTAAAATGGGTTATGAAAATATCAAAACTGATTAATTTATTTCGAAAATTTCAAAACTAAAAATGGGATATTAAAATATTCGAAGTGATTTAGTTATTTCAAGAATTTCAAAACTATAAATGGGTTTATGACAATATAAAACTGATTAAATTATTTCGGACATTTCAAAACTAAAATGGGTTTATGAAAATATTAGAAGTGATTGATTTATTTAAAAAATATCCAAACTAAAATGGGTTATAGAAATATCAAAACTGATTAATTTGTTTCGAAAATTCCAAAGCTAAAAATTAATTTATTAAAATATTAGAACCGATCAATTTATTTCGAAAATCTCAAAATTCAAAATGGGTTTATGAAAATATAAGAACTGATTAATTTGTTTCGAAAATTTAAAAACTAAAAATGAGTTTACGAAAATATTATAACTGATAATTTATTTCAAAAAGTTCAAAGCTAAAAATGAGTTCATGAAAATATTAAACTAATTAATTTATTTCGAAAATTTCAAAACTAAAAATGGGTTTATGCAAATATTAAAAGTGCATTATTTATTTCCCAAAAATTTCCAAACTAAAAATGGGTTTATGAAAATATTAGAACTAATTAATTTATTTTAAAAAATCCTAAACTGAAAATGGGTTTATTAAAATATTAAACTGATGGATTTATTTCGAGAATTCCAAAAATAAATATAGGTGTATGAAAATATCAAAACTGATTAATTTATTTCGAAAATTTCAAAACTAAAGATGGATTCATGAAATTAATAGAACTAATTAATTTATTTCGAAACTTTCAAAACTAAAAATAGGTTTATGAAAATATTGGAACTGATTAATTTATTTCGGAAATTTAAAAACAAAAAATGGCTTTATGAAAATACTGAAACTGGTTAATTTATTTCGAAAATTTCAAAACTAAAATGGGTTTATTAAAATATTAAAACTGATTAATTCATTTGAAAAATATCAACACTAAAAATGCGGTTATTAAAATATTAGAAATGATTAATTTATTTCGAAAATTTCAAAATTAAAAATGGGTTTATTAAAATACTAGAACTGATTAATTTATTCTTAAAATTTCAAAAATAAAATGGGTTTGTGGAAATATTGGAACTGATTGATTTATTTCGAAAATTTCAAAAATAAAATACGTTTATGGAAATATTACAACTGACTAATTTATTTCGATAATTTCAAAAATAGATGGGTTCATGAAAATATTAGAAGTGATACGGTTATTTCAAAAATTAAAAAAATTAAAATGGGTTTATGAAAATATCAAAACTGATTAATATTTTTCGAAAATAGGTTCATGAAAATATTTAAACTGATTAATTCCTTGTGATAATTTCAAAAATAAAAGGGGTTTATGAAAATATTAGAAGTGATTAGTTTGTTTCAAAACTAAAAATTAGTTCATGAAAATATAAAAACTGATTTATTTATTTCAAAAATTTCAAAACTAAAAATGGGTTTATAAAATTATGAAAACTGATTAATTCATTTCAAAAAATTTTCAAAACTAAAAACGGGCATATGAAAATATAAAAACTGAATAATTTATTTCAAAAATTCCAAAATTAAAAATCGGTTCATGAAAATATCAAAACTGATTGATTTATGAGAAAAAATTTAAAATTAAAAATTGGCCATGAAAATATAAAAACTGATTAATTTATTTCGAACATTTCAAAAATAAAAATGGGTTTATGAAAAATATTAGAATTGAAAATATATTAATAATTAAATATCATCATATCATTACTTATATATAAATATAATATTTATATATAGGGTTTATATTTATAATATGATTATATACATACAAACACACACATACACACACACACATATATATATATATATATATATATATATATATATGTATATGTGTGTGTATGTGTGAAAACACTGTAAAATATATTTTACATAAATTTATGGTCGACAAGATTCTACAAAAAGGGCATTCCCCAACATAAATCATGTCATATTTGTGAGTTGTTGTTTGTATCATCCGGACAATAAATCAATAAATTAATGTAAAATACATTTTTCCAGATAATTTTTTTCTTCTATGACCAGGTATTTTTTCTATTCTCTCTGTTCTCTTTCTCTCTCTCTCTCTCTCTCTCTCTTTTTCGCTCGCTCTGTATATATATACATATATATATGTATATATACATATATATATACATATATCTATATTAAAAATAAAAATGGGTTTATGAAAAATATTAGAATTGAAAAGATATTAATAATTAAATATCATCATATCTTATGACTGGGCAACGCCGGGTGTCCTGCCGTACTCGTGTAACAAACTCTTGACACCAAATAGAATCATCTTTAACTGCCTAAAATAATCAAAGCTAAATCTGTAGATTATTTAGAAATAAATGATTTTCTATTGTTCTGGATGTTTTTTTTTTAAATAACACATATCAAAATAATGTTGCATTTTTTAAACTTTGATCAGAGAATGATCCTAATATGGACGAGGACAATGATATAAATAAGTATGGCACAAAAATAAGTATCAAAAATTGGAAGAGAAACACAACTACAGTAGGTGATTGGGTAAGGGAACTATGTAAGAATTAAAAAAAAAAGATTTTTGATTCAAATTGTCAATAGAAACTATAAAAGAGTAAATTAAAATGATGTAATATATGTTAACTTGAAACCAATAAAGATTTAACGAGACTAACACAAGTGTGATTAATACCGAATATGCTTTTATATGTACTACATAGGTATTTATATATCGCTACACATTCATGAGCATATTTCGATCAACCAATTACAAATAACATTGAGACCTCTTTATGCAATACTGCTTATTCAAACTGACTTTAATTATGTATCAGCAATGTCGTCTGAAGAGGTCTCTTTAAACGTGCTTGTGTAACGACATATAAATACTAATATCAAACAAATATTTATTAATTTGAGTTTGTTTATATAAGAATCTTATTTTTCTATTTATTTCAAAAGAAAATACAACTTTCTTATATACTAACATGGGAGCCAGGCGTTCCCCGGGTGTTTGAAGGTGTGTGATGAGCAAAAAAAAAGTGGTAGTAGGAAAGCAGGCTCGAACCTGTACCGTGAAGCAAGAAAATGACGGGGAAAAATGTGACATCTTTGCTATTACGACCACTGCCAAACCGGAAGTGACGTAGGTTTTAATTAAGGCTAGACAATCGAAAGGAGAGGATGACTTTCGAAAATATCGGCGAAAAAAACGCCCCCCCCCCGTCCCTGTGAGTTGAAGGTGAAGAAATTAATGTTCTTTTCAGCCAATTTTTCGGTATTTGTCGTCTGAAGGCTCGAGCTTCAAATGATGCTGATCTTGTGAAAATTCGTCGCATCAGTCGAAAGTTTTAGGCAGACATGCAAGCATACATACATACATTTATATATTGATAGCTCACATTTTCGACGCAAACCGATTAAAAAGTTTTCCCTATCTCTGAATACCCTTTATGTAAAATTTCAAATGTTTAGACCAGAAATTGTCTGAGTAATTTGGTAGAGACTGCAGAGGTCAATTTTTTAACTTTGACCTCTATTATGACCCATAACTATTTGGTGTTCTAGGGTCAAATCAAGTTATTAAGTTAGATCGATATCCAAGGAACCTATATCTAAAATTTCAATTTTTTATGCCCAAAATTGGCGGAGGAATTTGGTAGAGTTCTGAAGGGTCAAATCGTTCAACTTTGACCCTTTACAGCCAAATTTCTGGCCGAAAACGGACTACAAGGATATTCTCCAAATTGACATACCCTTTATGTCAAATTTTAAGTCTCTTGACTGAAAATTGACAGAGTTATAGCTTAGGGAAATTACACAGACAGACAGACACTTTCACTTTTATAGATGTATCGATGTGTCGTTGAATTGCATTCACTAGCAAAATATCTAGCTAATTTACATATTGTTTTAAACATTCATTTTTATTAATGCCCTATTAGTTTTTCTCGTAGGATTATCAGCTTTTGTAAAGTGTTATATTTAATTATATTAATACAGATATTCTGTGTCATATATGCGTAAAAGCTTGTAGAAAGCACAAAACTTTTTACATATATATTCGTGCATGCGTATATATTTAAAACAAATGATGCCTACCAAGTACCTCCTGATGTTTTTGGTCCGCAGACATGAAATATAATGTATTTGAACACATGCACATTTATAATTGGAGTTTAGCCCGGGAAAATGGTATAAAGGCACGAATATTAAAAACAATGTAATTTGTCAAGTGACGGACGAACGACGGCATTACGAATATGCATGCATAAGTTGGTATTAGTTTATGTTTTGATTTTTGGCTTTGCAGCAAGCATATTTTCATCGCTTAGTCATTAACGTTAGAGGTAAAAATGAATTGTAAGAACATCGGTTTTGTTTCGTTTCCCAGTAGTTGCGCACGAGTCATTTTTTTACATCATTACTATATATTGAGTCCAATATAATCTATAATATTTATCTCACCGGTCTGTTTAAATGTATGTATGAATGAATGAAGGAAGGAATGAATGAACGTATGTATGTCTCGCAAAAAAAAATTTCGACAGAGGCACCGAAATCCCACGAGATCACTTTGAAGCGTGACCCTTCGGACGACAAATATCGAAAAATTGGCCAAAAACATTCATTTCTTAACCTCAAACTTGGCCATTTTCTAAAAGGAGGGTCGCTTGTTTTTCGCTGATATTGTTTGTAAAACATTCAACACTCGAGCCCACAACGTCCCATAAAAGGCGTTATTTCGACCACCCGTGACGTCACAACCACATCTCAACCAGGCACATCGATAAGACAGTTTATGTCCATCTCTTTTTTTTCTCTGGAGCGGTACGGGTTCGAGCATGCTACTACTCCTTGTTTTTTTTTTATGCGCTCACAATTTTGTTTTCCTCAAGAAACACCCTTGCACACAATTTCACTTTTATATATATATATACATATATATATATATATATATATATATATATATATATATATATATATATATATATATATAGTATAACTCCTATAGTTTAAACATCCGCTTTGTTCAAATTAGAGGATGCTGTTCAAATTTCGTGATAAAAAAAAAATGTGGTGCAGTTAACTTTAATTTTCTAAAAATTAAGAAATAGTAAATGAAATTCATTGCTATATGATACTTCAATATATATTAAGTTGAGTTTATGATATATTGCAAGTAAGAATTGTTTAATATTATTACCAGGAACAAAAACATTGAAAATAAATTAAATCTACTCTTACTTGTTAGGTATTTATTACCTAAATCACCATCTACAGAAATCATACATTTATGTAAAATACAGGTTTTTTTTTATTTGTTCATTGAATAAGTCTCATTGCAGTTTCTACTTTTATCGATTGAGCTCTCGGGCCCTGGCATTGTATTCCGTAAGCGATCACGAAAATCTTGGTTCTGTAGCTTCTTTATGATTATATCTCTTCGGAGTGACATTGCTTGCAAAACATAGTTGTCACTAAAGTAAGGACTTTTTTCTAGAAATTTTATAACCGTCTCCATAGACCTTTCTGCATCATCCCATGATATTGCTTCATCAGAGTGTTCTTGGTTATTTACATTAGGGTCAAAAGAATGAGAGATGTCGCTATTTTCATCACCATTATTGCCTTCAGGATATTGATCAGTAGTTTTCTCATCTTGTTGCACCCACATTTCAACATCATCTACATTAAGTGATTTAAGAACAGCGTGGTTGGTCGGTAACCGTTTGGTTTCGAGAATTTTTTCTAGACCGGATGTATTCTCTGATTCTGTCAGTTCAGAAGCCTTTGATACTGGGCATAATTTACTCCATGCTATTGTTAATGTGCTTGCTCGAACTTGATTCCATGCACTTGTGAGAGAAAATGTGGAATCTTTGATAGTAAAATGGTGCTGGAAATCGCTTATACTCACGATACTATTTATCATATTCATTATGAAACCATTTCTGTAGAAACATTTTAAGTTCCAAATAATCCCTTGATCCATAGGTTGGATGAGAAAAGTCACATCAGGTGGAAAGTAGCACATAAAATATTCCCGCAAGATGACATTAGTTCTGACTCAGGAGGATGTGCTCTACAATTGTCCAACAGAAGCAAGTTTTTAGTAATCAGGTTTACCTAATTCAAGAAAACGCCTCTGGACAACTGGCACAAATTCTTGTAAAAACCATTTTTTAAACAACTGTTGATTCATCCATCCAGTTCGTGAAGAATAATAGGATACTGGCAAAGGCGAAACTCCTTTCAATGCTCGGGGACACTTTGATTTGCCGGTGACAAGAACCTTAAGTTTATGAGTTCCGGAAGCATTAGCGCATACCGTCACTGTTAGTCTTTCTTTATTTCATTTTCATCCTTTTATTTTCTGCTCCTCGGATCCGGCTAATGTTTTTGTAGGTAAGCATTTCCAATTTACGCCACTTTCATCAGCGTTGTAAACATCTTCTGGTGTTAAACCATAATCGGCAATTATCGTCTTGAATTATTCACAATAATTTGATGTTGCGTGTGTATCAGCAGACAATTGTTCGCCTGACATTGTCAATTGTCTTATACCATGTCTACTCTTTAAGCTCCTAAGCCAGCCTTCACTAAATTTCACATCTTCTGCGATATTCAATTCTTCCTTAAGAGATTTTGCTTAAGCAATTAACATGCGCCCATATATTGCTACACCTTCATTACGTTTTACTACAAACAACTCATGCAATATTCGATCGAATTCAACTTGCTTTGATCTGCGAAGAGTCCATCTTTTGACAAGTCTTTTATTTGGAGAGAAAAGCGTAGCATTCAATATTTCCTCCTTTTTCTTTTTGATGTATTCTTCCAATCTTATAATCTCTACATATAACGCTATTTTCAACTCCAGCATCTAATCTTTCTATAATTATGCGTTTTTCAAGTAAAGTCAACGTAACTTGTTTACTTTTAGAGTTGCAAGCCATTGTGATGGGTTGTTTTACACTATTTTAAATATAGCCACCTGAAAAAAATTACAGTTAGTGTAAATTAATTATCAATAGCTAATCTACATTAATTACATAGTAACAATATTAACATTTCTGCGCAATATCTGACTAAACTATGTAAACAGATTTACTGCAACTCCACATCAAATATGCTAATACAATTTCAGTGATGAGACAGTTCAAGTTTAGAGAAGGCCCAGGTTTAGAAGAAGTCCAAATGAGAGGAAGTCCAAATGAGAGAAGTTCGACTTTAGAGGAAGTTCAAATTAAAGGAGTTTTACTGTGTGTATATACATATATATATATATATCTATCTATCTATCTATCTATATATCTATAAAAACAGAGATGTGTGTGCCACAGACGATTTCTGATTGGTTAATCCAATAATCACATCTCCTAAAAAACAATGGTTTCTACGCTCTTACCTTTACCATAAAATATTATGGCTTTATTTATTGTCCATCTTGGAAGGGTTTAATTTTTTAATAACTTGTTATTCACAAATTAAAAAAATACGAAACTAAACTACACGAAATCAAACGCTCCGACAAACTTAATAGTAGTACTAGCAAGCACACGCGCACACACGCACACACACACGTTCACTACCGTCACGTTGTTATGGCAACCAAACAATGTTTACAAAATGTCTACGCACGTTCGTAGACATTTTGTAAACATTGTTTTTAAAAAATAAAAAATAATACTTCTATTATGTTTTAAACGACTGTAATAGTTTATTTTGGAAGTATATTTCATAAAGAAAATTGACAACCCACTTTAAAAACAGAAATTACGAGTTTTATATATTTTATTCGCAGTTTTTTGTAGACTCTTCTGGCGGCCATGTTGTAAGCCCTAACGGTATTTTTGGAGATTACCCAAATAAATGTTATCAAAGGCAAGATAAGTTACTTTTCTACCAAACTGGATATATTTTTCGTGTTTTTATTCAATGTAGCATATTTATTCAGCTCGAAAAACGGGTTTGTATTACTGTACACATAAATTCGAAAAAGTTGTCAAAAACCAAATATATAACAAATACATGTTATCAAAGGCAAGATAAGTTACTTTTCTACCAAACTGGATATATTTTTCGTGTTTTTATTCAATGTAACATGTTTATTCAGCTCGAAAACCATACGGTGTTTACCGATGTATTGGAAAATTAAAGATGGCGCCTCACTCCCTCTTTAACACGGTAAGTTTGGGAAAAGGTGTTATAAATAAAAAACTAGAAAAAATACTATTAAAAACCCGCCGAATATATGTCAACCTATGTCACGGTAACATATTGAGCGAGTTTTTAACAGTATTTTATTCAGTTTTTTATTTATAACACCTTTTCCCAAACTTACCGTGTTCAAGAGGGACTAAGACGCCATCTTGAATTTTCCAATACATCGGTAAACACTGTATGGTTTTCGAGCTGAATAAACATGTTACATTGAATAAAAATACGAAAAATATATCCAGTTTGGTAGAAAAGTAACTTATCTTGCCTTTGATAACATTTATTTGTTATATATTTGTTTTTGGCAACTTTTTCGAATCTATGTGTACAGTAATACAAACCCATTAAAAATATTGTTTTTGATTTTGAAAAAATATTGTGGTTCATTTGTATTTAAAAATATTGTGGTTCATTTTGATTAAAAAAAAATCATTTTGATTAAAAAAATTGTTTAATTTTAATATTTGTTTATTGTCTTAACTCATATCAAATGTTTTGCTTGTGTTCTGCTTCAAATATTCATATTCTTACATGCATAATTTTCATTTAATTTTATTAAATAAACTTCAATTTTACTACAAATCAAATCGTGTTCGTTCACTTTTTAAAATGTAATTTATAAGTAATTAAAGAACGCATTCTAATCTTTAAAATCTATAATACAACGAAATATTTAATTGCTTATAATACTTAAACAAACAACTTGTGTTTTTTTTATTATTTTTTTATTATTAATATTAGATGAGTTTCAGTATAAATCATCGTGTTCTTTATTTCAATCCAATTTGGAAGTTTTGTAAATGTATATGATGTTTATAATGACCTATGATTGCGTATTTATATACATTATTTTCCCTATCCTTCTGTTCATCGTACATTTTTTACTCCCAAACTTAAACATGGTGGGTGCATAGAATTCATTTACCGATACAAAAGAAATGATAAGTAAATAAATCCATAAATAAATATTATAAATGGTTTATTTTAATACTTGCCAGGATGCGGAGGAAAATGAATGAAGGGGGAGGGGAATGAAATAAAAACATTTTGGAAACAGATTAAGTTTGAAAGAATTGCTTTGCACAGAAAGAAATTAATGAAAAAAGAATAAAATTAAATTTCTTTTCCTTCTTGATTTCTTTTAGTTTTTTATGAAAAAAGGAAGTCAAAATTAAGACTATAAAAAACAATTTTTATTAAGAGCGAACCTCAGTCGTCAGGTCTGTAAAAAAAACGTGGAATAATCAAGAAATGTTTTCTAATACATTTTTTTTTTTTTACTTATGTGTTCATTTGTCTCTTTGAAGTTCGTTTGTTTAATATATCGGTTTGCAATATCACTTTGTCATTCTGTCAGACTCAAATTTTAAATCTACATATCTATAAAAGTGAAAGTGTGTGTGTGTGTGTGTGTACATTTCCCTACGAAATAACTCTGTCAATTTTTAGTCTACAGACTCGAAATTATACAGGGTACTGAGATTTGGAAAAATCTATGTGATCGGTTTTTAGCCAGAAATTTGGCGATTAAGGGGTCAAAGTTCAACGATTTGAGCTTTGAGAACTCTAGCAAACTTCTCCGACAATTTTGGGTCTACACCCTTGAAATTTTAGATATAGGTTCCGTGGACATGGATCTAACTTAATAACTTGATTTGAGGCCAAAAAAATAAATTTTCAGGGGTCATAATAGGGGTCAAAGTTAAAAAAATTACCCCTTTTTTTTGCTCAGCATACACCTCCAAACACCCGGGCAACGCCGGGCACCCATGCTAGTATATATATATATATATATATATATATATATATATATATATATATATGTATATATATATATATATATATATATATATATATGAGATAGAAGATAATACATAGATCTGAAAGAGGATAAATAGACGGGAAAGAGTATGATAGATAGTTATATATATATATATATATATATATATATATATATATATATATATATATATATATATATAATCATTAGTTCAGCTGATATATTCGTTGCAGTTAACCATCGGAAATGTTTACGAGTTTCAACTGTTTCGCCTCACTCGTACATCTTGCCGTATGGTTACATGCTTTGCAAACATAAAATACGTTTCCGCGAAAAGTGCAAAAAATGGGGGAAAAATAATGGTCGAAAAAAACGCAAGAATATGTCTTCTTCAAAACAAAGAATGAGGTTAAAAGATTTACAGCATTTATGGACCGGACAAAATTATGGAATTACATTGCATATCCGCTCATTTTTGTTTTGTTTTCCAAGTGATGTCTAATAAAAGTTTCTTTATTATACATCACATGCTAATGATGAAGGTGTATTTGCTTCAACTGACACTCATACCTCTATATACAGAGTAGAACCATAAAGTTTGCCGCCCTAAAGAAAATAACCCAGTATTTTTTAAAAACCTATATTGACAAAAATCAATTCAGCTAACTTTATGTTGTAGCAGACCTGACATCTATTCAATGTAGCTATCTTCAGCCTCAGTAACCGCCTCAATACGGATCCGGAACCGGGTGCATGTTTTTCACAAGTGCCGGCGGTAGGCCGGTGAATAATCTGCGATCAGGTTGCCTTTGGTGTTGTGGGAGGTCATGTTAGTGACATTGTCGACGTATGACGAAATGAAAAAAGTTCAGCAGGTTCAGATTGGGAAACGAGTGGAGACCAAGGGTAGAAGGGGACAAAGTCATAGCACCCCTTCTGAAGTCAAGTCTTTGTCTCTTTGGACTTGTGAGTCGGCTCAAAGTCCTACTGCCACACCCAAGTCTGAAAGTGGCCACCTAATTATGGCAAGGAATGACCACACACCTCAGCACATCCAGGTAGCATATAGTGGTGATTTTCAAGCCGACTTTGGAAATGTTAGGTAGCACGATATGGTCTTCACTTGAAACTACATCAAAGATCATAACCGTGACCGGAAACTTTGTTTTATCACTCTTCGTAAGTCTAGTGATACATGTTAAGGCTGTTGGCAATGGTCCTGTTGTAATAATTTGTATCGGTAGAGAGCTTGAGTTGTACAGCGGAGTATCTCAGTTCTCGCTCGTTGAACATAGTGCCACTTTCAGACATGTAGAAGGTTCCTATCGTGCTTAGAATTTGTAAACTGGTCGATTTGTAGATGGTCTGCTACAAAAAACAAAACTGTTCTTTATATATCAAAATGGAATAGAAGTTATTTCTCAGGCAACAATTTCATCGTTCCACACTGTGCATTTTTATACATAAAATAAAGAAGAGAATATAAATCAAAACGTTTGTATAATAATTACAACCAAATAAAAAGCTATATAAAAACATTTATGCTGATGACACTACCATCTATGACAACACATCGAAGACTGTAAACGACCAAGTTCTCTCGGATTCTCTCTCCTCTGATCTTGAGCAAGTGTTACAATGGGGAAAGAGATGGCTTGTTAATTTTAATGCATCTAAAACCAAGCTTTTTATCTTTACATCATCAACGATCTGATCCTCATCTGGCATCAACTGAAATGAATGGCTCTCGTCTTGTGGATGCCTAATGTTTTGACAAGCTTCTGGGCTTGAACTTTACTATTGATCTAAAGTGGAACACGTACATTAAATTCGTTGCCAAGCCGCAGGGAAAATATATGTATATATATATATATATATATATATGTATATATATATATATATATATATATATATATATATATATAATTATTCATTCATATTTTTAAAATATACATCTTCACTGATAACCGACAGACATTTTAATGTTCATCTAAAGTACATATTACAAAATACTTTCAGAACCTTTGAATGTTACATTTATTTTTTTATTTTAAAAACTACATCATTAAGCGCATGGGAATGCTTATAGAAAAGAATAATGAAAAAAAATTTTTTTTTTACACAGTGATCACCACTTATCAAGGCCCGGAAGCCACTCAGGGATAAGGGTTATTGCAAGTACATTACGTTAGTGTGGAGATTTGATGAAGTGTTTAATTAAGGGGCGGTTCATTCGGAATTTGTTACCGTTGGACTTGAAGACATCCAAGTTGTAGACCGGTGGGAAGCAGGCAGACGGAACAGAGTTCCACAGGCGTGCAGTTCTAAGAAAGAAGCTTTGTTCATAGAATCCGTGTTTTGATTTAGGCACAGATATAGAGTGGCGGAAAATTTTCACAGTGGTTTCGGCTAGACGGGTGTTTTTCCTGAAAGATTGGCGAGGGGGGGACCAGAGATTGGAGTTCAGACGAGCACCTGCCATGGGAATAACGATAAAACAAGGACAGGTTGCAACGTCTCTTCTGTGGGAGAGAGGTTGCAGGGTAGAGAAAAGGGCATCCCCTACTAAGCCACGAAGTCTATTTTGTACTCTGTCAAGGCAGGATGGGCTGTTCTTTTTTCAGCTCCTGCCTAGATATGGCAACAGTATTCCATCCTTGGACGTACTTGGCTTTTATATAGATAGAGAATTGCATCAGTAGTGAGATATCTTCTGGAGCGGTAGAAGGATCCCACCATCTTTCCAGCGACCTTAGCAACAGACTTGATGTACGTGTTCCATTTCAGATCAGGAGTAAAGGTCAAACTCAGAAGCTTGACAAAACACGGGGCCTCACCCAGACGAGAGCCATCCATCACAATTGATGCCAGATGGGGATCAGAGCGTTGATGATGTAAGGATAGGAGTTTGGTTTTGGATGCATTAAACGTAACCAGCCACATCTTCCCCCACTGAACCACGCGCTCGAGATCAGAGGAGAGAGAATCAGAGAGAACTTTGTAATTTACAGCCTTTGATGTATTGCCGTAGATGGTCGTGTCATCAGCATAGATGTCAACGAATGATTTAAGTATGTGTTTAGGGAGGTCATTGATTTAGATCAGGAAGAGAGTTGGGCCTAGGATTGACCCCTGAGGGACTCCAGCATTTATATTGCAGGCCTCCGATTTTTGTCCATCTACCACTACTCTTATGGACCTATCGGAGATTATTAATGAAAAGCCTAAGCAATTGAACGCTTATAAAGAAAATAAACGTCTAATCGCTTTTGACATGAGTAGAAAAATGAGTGCATCTTCCCAGTGACGCGATATATATATATATGTATATATATATATATATAAATATATATATATATATATATATATATATATATATATATATATATATATGCATATATATGTATGTGTGTGTGTGTATAAGATAAGATAAAATACAAAGTTACATGTGAAATATATATTGTATTATAAAGTTAATAAAAATTACAGAAAAGGAACTAACGGCGAAATTTCTTTAGGCCAAGGCATTCCGAAGCTTACAACTTTTCTTCATAAGAGAATAAAACGGCATTATACAAAAGTAATACATTATATAAAGATAAAAATGCAACACCGACTTTGAAAACATTCAGATTAGAAATGGAAAATTGTACACGTAGTTACGGTAACGTAAGCAGGAAATAGGAAGGGAATTCCAAAATCTAACAATCTGAGTGAGGAAATTAATATTTATATTTATTTCATGTTTACGATTTTTTTTTAATGTAACTTGTCTGTACTTTTAAAAACAGAACTTTCTTTCGAAAACGATGGCTCACATTTTATTTATTTATTTATTTATTTATTTATTTTCAGCTTCAAACAATTCTCATGTCTGTCTGATGGTTGCTATCCTATAGAATTTTGATTGCCTTCATATTGGAGCTTTCCTTCGAGTCTGATCCAAGATTAACGAGGCCCGCCAATTTGTGTCCCTACAGATTACGATTATAGACTATATTCGAAGTGATGGCGCCATAATATCGACAAGTTCCGAGCTAGCAATGACGTTGACGCCCTCAATCATATCGTCAAGCGTAGCCGCACGTAATAGCTCTTTTTTGTACTATTTACCATTGAGTCAATGGGATTAGGCGCCTAGGAAATCCGGTCAGCGAATCCATCTTTCTTGATTCGAGGTGGCAAGACTCTAATTCAGGATACACACCTACAATTTTTGCGATGAGTCATACTAGTTCTAATTTCGTTAGCGTCCGTCAGTAGGTCAGTGGGAAGTTACAACGTTCCGTCACACTTTATTTTGGAAAAGCATTTCCACTTGTTAAACAGGAAGTATCGTATTTAAAAGTGATGGTGAAATATGCTTCGCCGGTGTCTGCACTAATATTTACATAAAATTAAAGAATTTATCCAGCAATATAATTTCCGATATATCTTTATAATATTTAATTTTCTTTGTGTGCCTGCTTGTCGATTTCACTGTTTCTCGAAATCTACTGGCTGAAATGATATAGAGTGGGTAATTTCGTTGTGAATGATGTATTTTAGGCTTGCTATTTGCTTTCTCGCTTCAATATATATTTTGACAAATACTTTATGCATTTAGAAAAATCTCACGTTTACTGATTAACGTAGGTGTTACAAAAAGAGATTACAGCAAACCATCTAGTTGATATTTACGTTTTTGATTCTCCTCATGACGTTAAATTATGTCAGGCTAAGAAAAGCACGGATTTTACTAGCTAACTTTTGCATGACAGCATGAACAGGCACAAAGTACCCCCATACGCACACAGACACACACACAGACACACACACAGACACACACACAGAGACACACACACATACATACATACATACATACATATATATATATATATATATATATATATATATATATATATATATATATATATATATATGGGGGTATACCTTATTAAATTCAACCAATAGATGCATGTGTGTTTTTCTGCGTGTAAATATTCAGCAAACAAACTCATTAACTTTCGGTCACCTAACGTTGCCATTAACAGGAAATAGTAATCACACATAAATAATAATTTATTACGAGAATAATCTTTATTTTGTTGGAGAAATAACAGCAAGTTGAAAAGCAAAACCTGGATATATTTTTATTGTTTGCGCATGCGTAAAATAATCATAGCCAAAAGTTATTTCATTTTATTGATTTCGTATCTATTTGTCGGATTCGCTTAAAGGTACGCAGTTAGAGCGCAACATTAGGTGACGCGGCTGGATATCTAACTCTTTTGTTTCCAATTTTTGCTGATGGCACTCAAGTAATCTTTTTTACATTTGAAATCAGTGATATATATATATATATATATATATATATATATATATATATATATATATATATATATAATATGACCAAACACTTAATAAAATATGTTAAAAACACTTTAAAGGAGTTAAAAACATATATAATCTGTAAAGGAAACACAAGATAAATGGATAGTCCTTAATCCGCGGAGTTTAGAAGCAATACTCTCCTTCTCATCAGAGGGTAGGAATTAGCAAAATGCGGGATCGGATTTTGCATGCAGAAGTATTTGATGAAACAACAAGTAAGTCAAAGATCTTACTTGAAAACAATATATATATATATATATTATTTTTTAAAAAGAATACTCTACATACACGCGTGGTTCAGGGCCATACCTCTCTTCAGCGTAGCTTGACTATTGGTAGGATTCGATCACCGGACCTTATGTATTTAGATCCAGCGTTTTAATTCATTACGCTATGATGCCATAGACATTATACTGTTTAGTGTTTATCGTTTATGTATTTATGTAGTTTTGTTGTTGATTTTATAAACGATATTAAGGTCAACGTCTCCACCTTATATAACATAAGAAAAAGAGAAAAAGGAAAAATGAAAAAAGGAAAGATAAAAAAGGAAATAGAAAAAGGAAAGAGAAGAAAGGAAAAAGGAGCAAAATAAGTAAAAAAATGAAAAAAAATAACAAACTATTTATACTCAAATCCGAATGCTGTACTTAACAGTCCCCATGCGTTATTGCGTGTCTGAGACGATGCATATATAAATCCAAAGACAGTAAGTCAACTACAATAAATATTAGCTTGACTGATTCTCTCTCCTCTGATCTTGAGCACGTGGTTCAGTGGGGAAGACGTGGCTGGTTACCTTTAATGCATCCAAAACCAAACTCCCATCCTTACATCATCAACGCTCTGATCCCCATCTGGCATCAATTGTGATGGATGGCTCTCGTCTGGGTGAGGCTCCGTGTTTTGACAAGCTTCTGGGTTTGACCTTTACTCCTGATCTGAAATGGAACACGTACATCAAGTCTGTTGCCAAGGTCGCTGGAAAGATGGTGGGATCCTTCTACCGCTCCAGAAGATATCTCACTACTGATGCAATTATCTAACTATATAAAAGCCAAGTACGTCCAAGGATGGAATACTGTTGCCATATCTGGGCAGGAGCTTCTAAAAACAGCCTATCCTGCCTTGACAGAGTACAAAATAGACTTCTTGGCTTAGTAGGGAATGCCCTTTTCTCTACCCTGCAACGTCTCTCCCACAGAAGAGACGTTGCAACCTGTCCTTGTTTTATCGTTATTTCCATGGCAGGTGCTCGTCTGAACTCCAATCTCTGGTCCCCCCTTGCCAATCTTTCACGAAAAACACCCGTCTAATTGAATCCACTGTGAAAAATTTCCCCCACTCTTTATCTGTGCCAAAAACCAAAACGTGGATTTCTGAACAAAGCTTCTTTCTTAGAACTGCACGCCTGTGGAACTCTGTTCCGTCTGCCTGCTTCCCACCGGACTACAACTAGGATGTCTTCAAGTCCAACGTTAATAAATTCCTAATGAACCGCCCCTTAAGTAAACACTTCATCAAATCTCCACACTAACGTATAGTACTTGCAATAACCCTAACCTCCTAGTGGCTTCCGGGCCTTGATAAGTGGTGATCACTTTGTAAAAAAAAAAAAAAACAAAGAAATGTAAAGGTATTTTCAAACCGACTTATTCTTAAAATATGCGAACGTAGAAACTATTGAAAAACAGATAAAAATCTATCTATTGGCTATAGAGTTCGAACTTTTACATTCGGACTCTGATTTATTGGTTTCACCTGCCTGAATACTTTATATATAATATTTCATGTCTGGAGATCAAATATTATTTGAGTATATCATTATGAAAAATATGTATACAGTAATTAAGTTGCACATACTTTTCCACGATTTTCCTTTTAAGGACTCGTCAGGCTAATGCATGGAATTAATGTAGCCGCCAATGTTTCCCGCGCTTATTTTCAAATTACATATTAATCGCTTAATGCGCCAACTTAATCTCATAAATATGCGTGTTTGTTTTTTTTCTAAATCAAAAACTGATTACATTGGCGTCAAGTATATTATTTGCGTTCAGTGATCACATCACAATGCTGTCGAATAACATCTGGCCCTTGTAAAACTGATAGCAAAGGTATTTTTTTTTGGTTTATTTGTTCTGATGAACTACGCCGAAGCTAAAACTGGCATGCAAAATATGCGCTTGCATCCACTTGGACACAATGTTAAACACATTGTCGTTTTAATAATAATAATAATAATAATAATAATAATAATAATAATAATAATAAGAAGAAGAAGAAGAAGAAGAAGAAGAGAAGAAGAAGAAGAAGAAGGAAAAGAAGAAGAAACAGAAGAATTACATGTATATATATATTTACGTATGCTGGATGCATATATATACATATATATATATATTTATATATACATGTATGTATATATCTATGTACATAAAACGAAATTTGGAATTAAATTCATTTGAAATTGAAATTCATTAAATTAAAAAAAAATTACATCTAATTTAATAGTCGACAAATAATACAAAATTGAACGTTTGTTTCCGCATAAATATTGACACTAATATTTATATAGACTAACATTTTACATTACTATACAATCTGTAATCTGACAGTTTTATAAAATTTTATTATATATTATAATATAGTATATATTTTAGTATATATTATTATATAGTATATATTTGAGTATATATTATTACATAGTATATATTTTAATATATATTATTATATAGTATATATTTTAGTATATATTATTGTATAGTATACAATTTTAGTATATACTATTATATAGTTTATATTATAGTATATATTATTGTATAGCATAACATTTTAGTGTATATTATTATATAGTATATATTTTAGTATATATTATTACATAGTATATATTTTAGTATATATTATTATATAGTATAAAATTGTAGTATATATTATTATATAGTATATATTTTAGTATATATTATTATATAGTATATATTTTAGTATATATTATTTTATAGTATAAAATTGTAGTATATATTATTATATAGCATAACATTTTAGTATATATTATTATATAGCATAACATTTTAGTATATATTATTATATAGCATAACATTTTAGTATATATTATTATATAGCATAAAGTTTTAGTATATATTATTATATACTAAATATGCATGATTATTTTTACATAAACGCTTGAATTAAAGAGAAACGTAGAAAAGTCATGTTTCATTGTTAAATGTTGTTCTAAAGTGAAACATTCGTTTAGGACGCGTGCCTGTCTTTTAAAAGAATATACGGTCGATTTTAGAATATTGACCTTTCTGCTTGTGTGCTGATAAAACCGTTGTGATATTAGCTTGTATAAAATTATTAATTTTGTTCAAAATAATAATTCCTTTATAAATTTGTTTTTTGCTTTTTTTTATCATCGATTATCGATACATATCGAATGCATTCTAATATGAAACTACGAAAGACTATTCTCAGACAGTTAAAATTTTTCAAATGCCGCTTAGTTTCTGAATTTATAGGCAACGGGCTCAAACACACACATAGCCAAAGCTCCTTTAAAGTGAGTTTTTTTTTAAGATCCTTGTTAAATCTAAGCTGAACTTGTGACATAGGAAATTGGTACAAAATTTGAAAAACTATCGACTAGACTCCAATCATTTCATCATGTATTGTCCAAAAGAAATGATAATTATCAACATTATTTTGTTTTATTTTAAATCTTTAATAAGACGTTTTGTGCTCTAAAATATTCAAGCCAATTTAATTTTAATTGGAAAACGGGACATTCATTCAGTGAAATAGATTATGTGAATGGTTTAACCATTTGCAATGAACGGGATTCTTCCTTAGAAGAAATTGAAGATATTAACCTTGTCTAATGAACCAATAGAATTGTAAAATAACACCATACTGCGGGCCATGTTCGCCAATTAAACTAATTCAAACGCCAAATACTCGCGTGAAGCATCACTTAAAGTAAACAATTAGAAAAGAAGCAATCAAATTTCTGAAGGATAACACACATACAAGACCATGATTAAACGCATATAATATTTGCTTTTTAAAACAAATATCATTTCCTGTGAGACATTTGACATTTTAAGTATTACGTAAATACAGTTTCGACTGATGGAACCTCAAACCTTCTTCAGAAGTATATTGTTAAATTCGAGAATCTTTCTGTTGAACACGAGAATTTTGAACGAAATAATTTATTTAACACACAAAGGTTGCATGCTCTTGTTCCGTCAGCCATGACTGGGTAGACGTGTTCCCATAGATATGTGGTGTACACGATAAAATACTAGGTAAATTAGGTTCTGCGTGACACTCTTCTGGAGGTTTAATATTGAACATTATAAATACAATAAAAATTATTTACGACTTCTACAAAGATATGGCTTACATAACAGGAGCTACCACTGGATTATATAAATGGTTCCGTTGGAAATTTTGTGTGGATTTCCGAGTAAGAGAGAAATATTTTCACCTTGGTCAAAATATAACTAAAGAATCCTTGAAGTTACATTGGCCGATGAATTCCCATAATGCAAATTTCCATTTGTTAATCTGAGAAATCCAGATACATTCGACATTTGATTCCTATTTACTTTACTCTTCAAGTAATGTCCTCTTTAATGTAGAAAATATCCCGCTCCCCCCAAAAGCTATACTGTTTATTGTTATGGAATACAAATTAAAATATTTGATTTAGCCTTGAAGGATTTCTCACTGTGTGAGAACATAAGAATATAAAATACATTTTCAGAAGACAGAACACTTGCTGCTAAAAAATCAGGAAGTTTCGTTCAATTTAAATCATGCTTTCATAATTTGAACTAACAGGAACCGTTGAAATTTCACGATATGAGAAATATATGTAATCAATAATGTGTTCATTAAACTGATATTTTTCAGGATAGCGCCAATTTTTTTTTCGATGGACAAACTAATAACACGCATCAAATATGATTTTATTAACAGTTCTATGAGAAAATGTATCCATTGTATTTTAAATAAGAAATTAGCACAAATTAGAAAAATTAATAAATACAAATATTCGGAAAGTTATATTTTGCTACAAAGTTTTAATAAATAATGAAGTTACATTATAAGAGTCAATCTGTAATTTACCTTTTTAAATCCATCGGCTGTTGAAAAGCGGTACTCTATTTTCTTTGTCCTGGTTCTTCCGAAGTTTCCTTTTATACTTAAAGTTTTGCTGAGTGAAAGACTGTTGCACGTTAGAATTTCTAGGAGATTCATTCTCACATGATTGCAACAATAATTAGATATGCTAAAACGAAGCAACATCAAACGGAGATCATTCTCATGCAACAATAATTACATGATTACGTTAGAATTAATAATTAGAATTACGTTAGAATTTCTAGGAGATTCATTCTCACATGATTGCAACAATAATTAGATATGCTAAAACGAAGCAACATCAAACGGAGATCATTCTCATGCAACAATAATTACATGATTACGTTAGAATTAATAATTAGAATTACGTTAGAATTTCTAGGAGATTCATTCTCACATGATTGCAACAATAATTAGATATGCTAAAACGAAGCAACATCAAACGGAGATCATTCTCATGCAACAATAATTACATGATTACGTTAGAATTAATAATTAGAATTACGTTAGAATTTCTAGGAGATTCATTCTCACATGATTGCAACAATAATTAGATATGCTAAAACGAAGCAACATCAAACGGAGATCATTCTCATGCAACAATAATTACATGATTACGTTAGAATTAATAATTAGAATTACGTTAGAATTTCTAGGAGATTCATTCTCACATGATTGCAACAATAATTAGATATGCTAAAACGAAGCAACATCAAACGGAGATCATTCTCATGCAACAATAATTACATGATTACGTTAGAATTAATAATTAGAATTACGTTAGAATTTCTAGGAGATTCATTCTCACATGATTGCAACAATAATTAGATATGCTAAAACGAAGCAACATCAAACGGAGATCATTCTCATGCAACAATAATTACATGATTACGTTAGAATTAATAATTAGAATTACGTTAGAATTTCTAGGAGATTCATTCTCACATGATTGCAACAATAATTAGATATGCTAAAACGAAGCAACATCAAACGGAGATCATTCTCATGCAACAATAATTACATGATTACGTTAGAATTAATAATTAGAATTACGTTAGAATTTCTAGGAGATTCATTCTCACATGATTGCAACAATAATTAGATATGCTAAAACGAAGCAACATCAAACGGAGATCATTCTCATGCAACAATAATTACATGATTACGTTAGAATTAATAATTAGAATTACGTTAGAATTTCTAGGAGATTCATTCTCACATGATTGCAACAATAATTAGATATGCTAAAACGAAGCAACATCAAACGGAGATCATTCTCATATTCTTGTCCAGATTTGCCAATTAAAGAACTAACTTTTGCAAATTTTGCTTTTTTGAAGCAGCTTTATTATCAAAATTGTCTAAGTTGCGAAAAAAAAAACTATGAAAAGACAAGCAGAACATTAAATAGATTGCTTAGATTTTTCAACTACAGTGTGCTAAAAATAGCAACACTTATCATCTATGAAATATGAAAAATAGGTAGATATCCAGAAAT